>NC_089255.1:15408061-15735209 GCF_963930625.1 Muntiacus reevesi | reverse complement strand
GGCCCAGTGGTTAAGACTGCCTTCCAGAGCAGGGGGTGTGGGTTCCATCCCTGGTCAGAGAACTAAGGGCCCACATGCTGTGGGGTGCAGCCAAAAAAAAAAATTTTTTTTAATGTTAAAAAAAAATGACATTTTTTCCTTTAATACAACCCAAGATGGGACAAAAAGTCTTTATTGCTGCTTACTAAGCTCTCTTCCAATGGCTCTGTAGGAAATGTGAGGGTGGTGGAGAAAGGATGCAGTGTCCGGGAGCTTTCAGGCTAGCTGGAAATGACACACACAGCTGAAACAATCTGGGCCCACAAGAGAGTGAAAAGGCTCGGGTGGGATCTGAATGCACGGTACCGAGCAGAGACACAAGTAAAGGCCGTCATGGTCCAAGGCTCGCTCACTGCCTGCCCTGCCCGCACCCCTCTAGGGAACATGTCACAGCTCCTCACCCTGTGATCCTATAAGCACCAGGCCCCACCCGCTCCCCAGCCATGGCCGATGGGGTCAGACGTGGACCCTGAGCCCAAGGCAGCCAATCCATACCCGGCAGGATGGACGGGAGCTGGGTCACTCAGATGCTCCATCTTGAGAATCTGAAGTGACACATAGACTACTGCTCAGGTTGAGGTCCTGATACCTTGATATGTCAAGAGACCACACAGATCCTCCAGAAGGAAAGGGCAAGGATTTCCCTGGCAGTCCCGTGGTTAGGACTCTCTGCTTCCACTGCAGGTCTGATCCCTGGTCAGGGAACTGAGATCTTGCATGCCTTGCTGCACAACCAAATAAAACAAATAAAAAAATAAACTTTGTTTAAAAAAGAAGGAAAGGGCAGCCTCACTCCTGACTTGACCCATCCTGAACTGGGGTTGGGGGTTGCCATTCCATCCTGACCATCAATGTTCCTTTTATGAGGGCTGGTTTGAACAGGTTTTGGGCCTCAGCTTGAATGGTATGGCGTGGGAAGACTTCAAGCTCACCCCTCAGCCCTGTATCCACATCTCTCCCCTTCCCCAGGCCATCCCCCGCCTCTGCCTTAGTCCAAGTCCTCTTCCACCAGCCGCTCTGCCTGCATTTGTTCTCCCCTTCACTTCATTCACTGCGGACAGTGGTCTTTCTAACATGACTCTGCCAGGCCCTTGCTTTACAGCTTTGAGGAGCTCCTCATAGCCCGGCCTCCGGTCCTGTCTGCACCGCTGCACTCCCTCCCTGCCTATGCTCCTGACCTGCCATCCAGTCACCCTAAGATTAAACAGTCACACCTCTGTGCTTTTGCACATGCCTGGACTTCTGTCTACAGATACACCCTCTACCCGTTTCCCATGCCTCCTCCAAGATCAGGGCCAGGGGACATCTCTCTCCAACCCTAACTTGGATTCCCCTCTGCTTCAGCCGCCACAGCAGCTCACGAGGCCCTGTCCTGGGATTTACTTCACTGCAGTGGCACTAAGGTTGTCGTCCTTGTCACCTGGCACTGTGCCTGTGGAGTGAATGAATGAATATGCCTCGGTTGCCTCGGTCGGGTTTTGTTGGGAGAGTGCAGTGTGAGGAGGGGACTTTCCTTTCTGGGAGATGAGCCTCAGCCCAGCCTAGACAGGGGTGTCGGGTGCTTTCTGAGGCCCTCCTGCCTCATGCCCTGCAAGCCCACCCATCTGCTTGCCTCCCTGGTGACACGGGGACAGTCTCATTGAAACTGGCCTTCCTGTCCTCAACACTGGACGGAAATCCCCCAGGAGCACGTCTCTGTCTCCCTCTTCTAGAGAAGAGGCGCACAGAGCTGAAGAGCCAAGTGCAGCGAAGTGCTCAGATTTGATAAACAGGCAGGAGATTTCAGGAGCAATCAGGGGAGAAAGCAGACACATTATCCCCAGAATTCACAATGCAGAGCTGAAGAGCTGGAGGGGCTGTGATTCCATTTTCCTGTCTTCCCGGGCCTCCTGCAGCCGGGGAAAATTTGCTGCTTTTGGAAATGATGCAGTGATGTCCACATAGCTGGTCAAGGCTTCCCCGGGGACATGGTGGGTGGCGGGCAGTGTTTGCGGACTCCTGGGTGCCTGGTAGTCCTCCCTGGGAAGGAAGGTTGTTTATCAGGCTCACAAATGTGTCTAGTGATAATGGACCTGAACACAAAGGGCAGCAGACCCCTCCTGATGGCAGAGGGGCAACTTGGAAGAGCGTCCTCACCAGAACCGGACCATGCTGGGACCCTGATCTCTGACTCCAGCCTCCTGAACTGTGAGAAATAAATTCTGTAGCTTATAAGACCTCCAGGTTATGGTATTGGGCCATAGCAGTCCAAACCCACTAAGACAGAAATAACCAGCATTTATTAAAACTTACTACCTGCCAAGCACTGTCTTAAGCACCTTATACACATGAATTTATTTAATCATTTTACCACTTCCCTACCTGACAGGTACCATTATTGTTGTTGTCTCCATTTTACAGATGAGGAAACAGAGCAGCCCTTGAAATCTTTTGTCCACTGTTCAACTCCAGGACCTAGAACCTAGGAATGCAACAAACTCACCTAGTAAGTGAGTCCTCTTACTTACTTACTTACAAAATGTCCTCTAACGCAGAGCCTGGGGCCAACAATGACCCAGATGACGGCACAGTGGGACCATGGGGATGCATGGAGGCTTAGATGCCATCAAGAAGTTCTGCCTCTCCCTCCTGTCCTCTTTCCTTCCATACATATTTTTCAGGCGCTTCCTATTTGTGGAACGTGTGCACAGAGAGGAATCAGATTTCCCTTCTGCCCCAAATGGGTTATAATTACAATGTAATAAGCAGTGATAACCTATGCAGAAAAACTACGATAAAGTAATTTTTTAAAAACCCAAAGAGAAGCAAACAATGTCCTGTAACAAGTTTGTCATCCTCAAATCGGTTCACTCATTCAAGGAAACTGCATTGAGCTAAGCCCTGGGATGCAGGCATGAGTGTGAACTAGGCCCCCTTCTGGGGGGTGAGTGTGAACTAGGCCCCCTTCTGGTGGTGGGATGCAGGGATGAGTGTGAACTAGTCCCCCTTCTGGGGGGTGAGCGTGAACTAGGCCCCCCTTCAACAAGGCTGCCTCCCTCAGGGTAGCAAAGGCTTGGGGAGAGCAGCTGAGCAGAAGAGGCTCCAGACTGGAGGCCTGCCTCCCGCATCCCTCTTCCCTCTGCTCCAAATAGTGCTCTCCCCAGAGCTGGCCCAGTCCAGTCCAGAGGGCAGGCTCCAGGGCTCTGGCCTGTTGAGGAAAGCAGGTCAGTAAGCCTTGTCCCAGGCCTTGGGGCTGCCTGTCCCCTTTCAGTGTCCCTCTGGCCTCCCACCCTCCCTCTGTGGTGCCTGGCAGAGGGCCCCAGCTTCCCTGGACTGGCTGCTCACTCACGCACGGAGCCCAGAGCCGTTTGCAGACAGCGCGGCCACCTCCCCCCACCCCAGGCCCAGAGCTCTGCGCGGTGATTGATGGCACTGCTCTGCTCCTGGTCCCAGAGAGCTCCTTTGAATAATAACTTGGCAAAATTACTCTTTTTTTTTTTTTTTCTTTCCCCTATTTCTGATTCATTGGCTGCTTCTAAGTCATTCATCTCTTTTGAGTTAGAGGAAGAAAGAAGAAGAATGAGGAAGAGGAGGAGGAAGTATCGCAGAGTTACAAGGGACCCTGAGTCCCACCTCCTTATTCTACAGGGGGAGCTGAAGGTGGACCTATAGGAATCCTGACCTCCACTCATAGAAGAGAAGCAACTGTGGGAGGGATGGAAGACGGGGGAGGCAGGGATCTTTCTAGGGACCCTTGAGTTGCACCTTGAAGGCAGCTGCCTACTGTGTCCACATGTAAGGCTGGTCCAGTCTGCCGGCAGAGATGTCGGAGTTTCTTTATCCATGAAGAGCAGAGCAGAGCAGAGAAAGGGAGTAGAGAGAGACGGGGCTTCAAGTGGGTTGTGCCAGGTCACCAGCACCAACACATGATCACCTACTGTGTGCCAGGCATGGAGGAGACAAAGATGCATAGACACTGTTCCTACCCTCAAGGGGTTCACAGACAGGTACAGGTAAAGCTGGTACCTGCAACAGGTGCTGTGGTGGAAGTAGGTCCAATGTGATCACACAGAGGAGGTTGTTCCATGCTGGGAGGAACCAGCAAGGAGTCTTCACAGATGAGCTGATAAAATGCTCTGAGATCTCAATCTGAAGGTGGGGAGGCGTGCTCCAAATGTCAGGCACCGCAGAAGCAAAGGCTTGAAGGTGTGAAATGGCATAGGGTTCAGGGCAACGCTGAGTTCCACGGCATTTTTAGAGTATGAAGGTGAAATGGATGTTGGCCAGACACAGGAAGCAGGGCCAGTAATGATACTGCCTGCAGAGCTGAATCAAGGGCTCGTGCAGGAAGCCTGTGGCCAGTCCTGGCAGTCTGATGACTGTGACAGGACAGTTATCCAACAGGAAGGGGTCTAATCAGATCTGCAACAGTGCGGAGGATGGGTCAGACCCAGAGAGGCTGGAGGAAGGACGACCAACCAGGAGACGGATGTAATAGTTCAGGCAAAGGACTGAACCAGTGCCGTACCGACACAGGAGGGAACGGATATGAGAAGCATGTTGGCAGCCCTTGGTGGCTGGCTGAGGGAAGAAGATGGGGAGACAGAGGAGTCAAGGGTACCTGCTGATGCCACCAGCTGGAACAGGGATCACAGCGCAGAAGCCTTCCCGAACCACTGCCAAGCACCTGCTAGATTCCAGACACAGAGACAGAGACGAGCAATTCATTCCCCTTGGATGTACCTCTCTATTCTTCAAAGACAAGCTTAATCTGTATACACATATGTCCAAACAAGTTTGGGAGAATCTCAGAACTTTTTTCTTTTACCAAAAAAAAATAATACACCTATTCCCTCCCTCACTTCCTCCCGCCCCCCCCCCCACCACCACCCCACCACCACACACTGAAACCCACTCCCTGATTTATTTTGTTTTCTCCAGGAGGCAACACTCATGCAGCTGGGGTGATTCCAGGTGGTGTAGGATTAGGGCAGCTAATTTGGGGCCACTGTCACAGAGCTAATGTTGGGAGGCGGGAAGCTTCCTTGAGAGTGCTCTTTCTCCAGCCATCTCTGCCTTTCTGCTGGAGTCTTCTTCCCCCGCCCCCCCCACCCCGGGATGGATTTCTCTGTAAAATAAATGTCTTGTCTGAATTAATCTTATTTTTAAAAGGAGAGAGTCATCATATTGTAAAGACAGATCATAAAAAGATGCATCAATCTGTCAGGAAGGCTGGTTAATGTGAGTATTTGTTTAGCAGAGTCAGTGCCCCCGAGGCAGTCTTTCTGGACCAGCCCTGGGCCTGGAAGGGCCTTTAATTTGCATACTTAGAGCATATAAGGCTGGCAGCTTTGCGTTCTGAATCTGGGCACAGGAGCAGCCTTGCTCTGTAGAAGAGGCCGAAGCGCCCCCCAGTGGAAGGGGCCCATTCCCAGGGCCAGCAGGGCCCCAAATACTCCCATGGGAAAACTCATCAATATGAGGGGTCTTTAGGAGACACCTCAGACACTCTCTCCATTCTGCTTTATTCTTTGGAGGCTTCTTTTATTCTTATCGGGCTTCCCTGATGACTCAGCTGGTAAAGAATCCGCCTGCAACGCAGGAGACCTGGGTTCGATCCCTGGGTGGGGAAGATCCCCTGGAGAAGGGAAAGGCTACCCACTCCAGTTTTCTGGCCTGGAGAATTCCATGGACTGTATAGTCCATGGGGTCGCAAAGAGTCGGACACAATTAAGTGACTTTCACATCAGACCCTCTCTCCATTCTGCTTTATTCTTTTAAAAATGACGCAGACCATCACATACATACACAGATAAAAACCAAGTAATATATGAAGCGCATGGTATAAAAATTCTATGCTGTGAAACATTCCATGAGTAATAGAGAAATACATGAAATAGAACAGAGATGACTGCTCAAAGTGCTCCTTTACCTCCTTCCAGTTGACCTCTGGGCACTGTTAGGTGTATATTCTTCTTACCCTCTTCCAACACATTTCTATTTATTTCCTGCACAATACACAGACGCTGTTTGTTTTTTGTTAGATGGAATGGAAACACATGAAAACATGACATTTGAATTTTTAATTAGCCTTCTATTTTGGATTTCTTTTTTTAAAAATACAGCTATAAAACTAATACGTTTGTCATAAAAATATCAAAATTGATACAGGGGTAGAAAATAAAAAGGTAAAAAAAACCAAAAAAACAAAACCCACACCGTCCTTCTCACTCACTCAGAGCAAACAGATAAAACACATTTCTGTGTAACTTTGTGGAAAGACTATGCAGGTAGAAGCCTTTAAACGCGCACATCGTTCATCTGTTCACTGAGGCAGGAAGAGCTCCGGGAGATCACAGGGCAGATCTAGGTCACAGACCAGATGCAGAGGCCACTCCTGGATTTCAGAGGGCAAAAGCCTTCCCACGCTGCACAGGCCCCAGGAGTTTGCCCGCAGCCGATCTTGACCGGAGTGGCTAATCTCTCTAAGCTTCAATACTGTGGCCACCTGATGGGAAGACCCTGATGCTGGGAAAGATGGAAAGCAGAAGGGGAGGACAGAGGACGAGATGGCTGGCTGGCATCGCGGACTCAGTGGACGTGGATTGGAGCAAGCTCGGGGAGATGGCGAAGGACAGGGAAGCCTGGTGTGCTGCAGTCCGTGGGGTCGCAGAGTCGGACACGACTGAGTGAACAGGAGCCACCTCCACCTGTCTGCAAGGCGGCGCTCCTCCGCACGGCCGGCTCTCGGCGTGTTAAGAGACCGCACGTGCGGGAGGCTGTCAGACGGTTTGCGCCACTGATGCTGCTGTCCCCTCCAGGGCTGGCGTCACGCGGAGCAGCTTCGTGGAGCCTGGCAAAGCGATTCCTTCAGCGGGCTTGTGTTCTCGCTTTTGTTCCCCAGATTGCCGTGACAGCTACCAGCGGAGGACGCTTCCCGAGGAGGATTCTGCTGAGGAAGCCCCTCACCTGGGGGAGCTGCTATCCGCGCTAGGCCCCTCCGTCTACAGGAGACCCCGGGGCCACAGGCCTGACCCCCAGGAGCCCCCAGCTGGCTGGGGTGGGCGGCACACGCCCTCATACCCGCCCCGATCTCCAGTTCACCTGCGCTCCCTCTGCTCGCCTAGAGCACCAACACCCGGGTGGAAGAGGCAAAAGCCAGTCGTGGGGATGCACTTGTTTCTGCTTAACGGCAGGCTGGCCCCCATCTGGGCATCTAGGAAACATCCAGATGGACGGCCCGGCTGATCTGTACGCCCACATATTCGATCCTGTCACCTATGATGAGGTGAGGTGGCAGAGCCTGGGCCAGCGAACTCCCCCCACCCTCCAGCCCGCCGCCCCAGACCTGCTCTGACCTTGCAGCTAGAAAAGAGGGAAGCCCAGAACTACTTGTACACTGGGCACAGGGATGGGAGGGGTGGTGTGTGGGTGTGTGTGTGTGTGCGCGCGCGCGCGTGTGTGTGTGTATGTGTGTGTGCGTATGTGTGTGGGTGTGTGTGTGCAGCAGAGGGTGGGAGGTGGAGGGCTTTGTGTGTGTGGTGTGGTGTGGGTGTGGAGCAGAGGGTGGGGAGGTGTAGGGCTGTGTGTGTGTGTGTGTGTGTGTGTGTGTGTGTATGTATGTGTGTGGGTGTGGAGCAGAGCGTGGGGAGGTGTAAGGCTGTGTGTGTGTGTGTGTGTGTGTGGTGTGGGTGTGGGTGTGGAGCAGGGGGCGGGGAGGTGGAGGGCGGTGTGTGCATTTGTGTGTTTGTGGGTCAGGGTAAGAGGCTGGCAGTTCGAGAATCTGACTTTTCTTCTTTGACGCGCCTCACGACATGTGGAAGTTCCCGACCAGGGATGGAACCTATGCACCCTGTGAAGGTGCATGAGACTCTGAAGCACAGTCTTAACCACTGGACCACCACGAAGTCCCAAGAAACTCTAATCTTGAAAATGAAGTCTCTTGACTTCACGGTTCTGCATGAGTCCCAGCATGGAGCTGTTGCCTCCAGCAAAGAGCTTTGGGGTGGGGCTTTATTTCCTGGCTCTTCCAGATTCACTACCATTCGGAAACCAGCCTCCCTCCCTGTAAAACAAACCCTCTTGAGATCGCCGGTTCCGCAGCGCCCTCCAGTGGGGAACTAGAATATGTCCGGCGAGAAAGCCTTGGACACAAATGGTCACAAGTCACACCTGTGGATCCTTCAAAGATTTTAGAATCTAAGTGCAAGTTCCTCCACATGCTCCCATGCCCTTTGGAAGATAAAATTGCTGTTTGTATGCAGTGGCAGATCAGTGGAAATCTGTAATGAGAGAGCAAAGGACTGCGGACTGGGGGACCAGTGTTTCAGGGGAGTATGAACAGTTGTCCTGGGCAAACTGTAAGATAATGGTGACTGTGTGTGCATGTGTGTGTGTGTGTGTGTGTGTGTGCGTGTGCGTGTGCGTGTGTGTGTGTAGTCCTGTTAGCACACACTAGAATGGTCTGCAAACTCTTGCCACATAACTTTGCTATATTCTCTTTACCAGTCCCCCATCAGAATACCCTGTTAGCTTACATCTACACCCCGCTAAGTGACACTTTTTTTCCCCCAAGATTTCCCAAGTCTGATGACAAGGCGAAAACACAGACTCAACAGGAGGAAACAGGGGTCCAAGAGTGTGACCCCAGGCTGGTAAGTTGACTGTTCTTGGTCTGAGTTTCTCCATGGGAGTTAGATGTCTATCCCAGGCTTGTTGGAAACGAAACACAACTGTGCGCAGAGGCCCCAGAACCAGGCCTCTCAGACATGTGATGCGCACCCCCAGGAGAGGCCCTGTGGACCCACTGCCCCTCCTTCCTGCCCTCCATAGGGCTTGTGTGGGCGCCTCTGTTACCTGGGCTGACAGCTGGGTCCCACTCTTCCTCTTGCATTCTTCCTCCCGCTCCTCCTGCATCCGGAATATGATGTCCTGTGTCCCACCTTTTCTCTGTCCCAGTCCTCATGCTCTGTCCTGCCCTCTGCCCCAAGGTGCACTTCGACATCCTTATCCACCATCCCCTTTTCTTGCTGCTGCTGCTTTTTAAAAACAAGTTTATTTGGTTGTGCTGGGTTTTAGTGGTGGCGTGTGGGATCTTCAGTAGTGGCATGTGGGATATCTTAGTTGCGGAATGGGAACTTTTCATTGTGGCATGTGGGATTTAGTTCCCTGGCCAGGGATCAAACCTGGACCCCCGGCATTGGGAGCACAGAGTCTTAGCCACTGGGCCACCAGGGAAGTCCCCTTGTGCTGCTGCTATTTGAAAAGAACTTCTGTCACCGATGTCGTTTCACTGTCACCCACAAGATGACTCCAAGTGTCCTCTGCACTCCCCTCACCTGCTGTGTCCTAGGTCCCTCTCTGATGCCCAGCCCTTTTAAGAGGTGTCACCATCATGGTTGTCATCTTTACCTGTTCCGTGCCCAGGACTTCTAACCCACAGAAAAGAAAGGTATATTCTACAATCCCATTGGAAAGTGCCTGATTCCAACCCCCTGAAAGCCGCTTTGGGGAGGAGAGCTTAGACTGTCACAGAAGAGATGGAATCCACAGCAAGACAAGCTGCAAGGCAGAGGATGTGAGGCACCTGTGAGGTCCCCAGGGGCTTTCAGTGTGGGGCAGAGAGAAAACACCCAGCTCAGGTCTGGGGGTGAGGGCAGCCCTGCTGCCCCTGCCTACCACCCAGGACATTGCCTCCCCAAAGAGTCTCCTAGGAGAGCGTCTGTATTTGCTGTCCTTGCCATCTATACCTGTCTGGACAGTGACAGATACAAAAAGAGGCTCCAGCACAGACAGAGAGGGAGCTATGAAGTAGGGAATGGGCTTCCCTCATAGCTCAGTTGGTAAAGAATCTGTCTGCGATGCAGGAGACCCTGGTTCAATTTCTCGAAGATTCCCTCGAGATGGAACAGGCTGCCCACTCCAGTATTCTTGGGCTTCCCTTGTGGTTCACCTGGTAAAAAATCCTCCTGCAATGCGGTAGACCTGGGTTTGATCCCTGGGTTGGGAAGATCCCCTGGAGAAAGGAAAGGCTACCCACTCCAGTATTCTGGCCTGGAGAATTCCATGGACTGCATAGTCCATGGGGTCACAAAGAGTTGGACACAACTGGGTGACTTTCACTTTCATGAAATAGAGAGAAGATGCAGAGACTCAGATGCTGGAGCAATAAAGAGCCACTCAGGGACAGAGGATGAATGTCTTGAGCACAACTGGTGATGTCTCACTTCACCCCCAGCAACTGTGATCGGGGAGACGGGGCATCAGGCCCATCCTTCAGATGAAACAAGCTTGAGGAGGTTTCCAGGGCTCACCACTGGGGCACAGCTGAACTGAGCTACAAGCCACAACCTGCCAGATTCCCAGGCACAGGACTTCTCTGACTCCCATGGAGACACACACAGAGACTCTGTCTCCATCCCACTTCTCTAATGACTCAGTGTGTGGAGAGAAGGGAAAAGCATCATGCTGAGCAAGTAAGGGACAACACAGGGGAGAGACACAAGGAGAAAGACAGAGAGAAGAAAAGGGACACAGATATACAGAGAGATGGGAAGACATCATAAAGAGAAGAGAAAATTAGCTGCTCATCTCTCCCTATGGACATGGATTCTGGATAAAACACACATTCCACGTCTCAACCCCAGATCTGCAGAATCAGAATTTCTGGGCATGGGTCCCAGGAATCTACCTTTAAAGAAGGTTCCTCTGAGTAGCAAGGTGTGCTTTGAAATGCATCAGAAAAACAGGATAGCCTGATGGATGAATAGAGGGAGCGTGTGTGTGTGTTAAGTCGCTCAGTCGTGCCCGACTCTTTGCGACCCCATGGACTGCAGCCCACCAGGTTCCTCTGTCCATGAGATTTTCCAGGCAAGGATACTGGAGTGGGTTGCCATTTCCTTCTCCAGAATAGAGGGAGGGGGAGATAGAAAATATGCAGTAAGCCAAACACAGAAAAATGTTAACTGAGGAATCTAAAAAGTGGGTAACACTGTTCCCTGGATGAGCCTAAATTTTCTGTATGTCTGAACATTTTCATAATAAAATGCTGTGTGTGTGGAAGTTCCGGAATGATCATGAAGATCAGGTGGGTCTGGGGCCACTGTGGTAGGAGGGAAGGTGTCCTCAGAGGACTTCTGGAGGACGGGTTGCCCTGGGAAGGCCCCCTGTGCTCCCCAACCACGTCACCTCCACCCCTCTACCCCCCAAGTCTGCCCAGCCTCACAGCAATTCCCAAACTCACAGCAGCACCCCACAAGGCCCCGGCCTCCCCCTGGGCTCTCAAGGAAGCCCATCTGCCTCCTAGGGCTCCTGCTCTGCATGTGGAGCTGGACCTGCTGGGTCCTCTTGAGACTGGTCCCTGAAGGGCACTAGCAGCAGTCTGATAGGCTGGCGGGCAGGGTGGGTTTGGGCAGAGCTGGGAGAGGCAGGGCTAGAAGTTCTCCTGGAAAAACTTGAAGCTGAACTGCTCACAGTGGCCCTTGAGGATCTTGGCCAGAGCTGGGGAGCCACAGAAGAAGACCTGCACCTTGCCTTTCTTCTCAGCGGCCACCTTCTGGAACACCTAGAGTCCGCAGAATGAGGGAAGGGCAGAGGGAGAAGAGGGGGACTTCGGACCCGCCCAGAGACTCAACCGGTAGGACTGAGGGCATGACGGGCCAGGGTGGCTGTCCTCCCCACGAGGAGCTCCAGGGCATAGCTGCTTGGCTTCGGCCATTAGTTTAGGGGCCATTTGCTCAATGCATAACCTGACCCAGACCCTAGGGAGGGCTGGACCAGAAGCAGATAAGACCCAGGCCCTCCACTTAAGGGGCTGCATCCATGGGGGAGACATGTACTAACCAGCTGCAGTGCTGGGGGGCGATGGCAGAGCCCAGCGGGCACACTGAGCCCCAACACCCCAACTTCACGCCAGCTCACAGGCCTCCAGCAAAACGCCTCTGTCCTGAAGTCAGGCTTTCTTCCCCAGGGAGGACCATTTTCCACCCCAAGTTCTGCTTAAGAATTTCCTTGCCTAAAGTTTTCTTGGTGTTCAAGGCCTGCTGGCATCCCTTCCCCACCAGCTCTTACCATCTAAACATGGATCACCTACAGCAGCTTGAAAAGCAATACCTTCTAGTCTTTTCAGGCAAACACTACACCCCAATTGGTAAGTGCTCAGGGAGGAAAAATAATAATAAAATCAATCTGAGGAATAAAATAGAAAGACTGGGATAAGGCCTGATATCTCCCCAGAACTCTGTCCACTGGGGCCTTTGGACTCTGGTCTGCAGGGTGTCTGTAGGCTGGGAGGGGCCTTAGAGGTCCCATGGACTAACTTCCTCTGTGATCAGATGGGGAAACATAGGCTAGTGGTGGAACAAAGTGAGGTAGTAATGGAGCCAGAACACAGATTCCCATTCCAGCCCTGAGATCCTAGCTGGACTCTGGATGCTGGCCCCAAACTTTGCCTCAGGTTGCTTGGCCCAAATCTCCTAGCCAGTGCCTCCGGCTCTCAGCCCCACTAGTCCCTGCAGGCTTCGGGACTCCAGGTGGCCTTTACCTTGTTCCAGTCAGGCCGCCCAGGCTGGGTGCGTGTCTGGAGGCCCGTGATGGAATCCTTCTTCTCCTTCTTGGCCAGGAGATCGAGGGCCATCTGCAGACCAATGGCCTTTATGTCGTTCTTGCTCAGCGCAGAGGTCATGTACATGTGCAGCTCCAGAAAACGGCCTACGTGGTGGGAGGAGAGGGCAGGGCTGAGGGACCAGTACCTGTGATGGGGACAGGGCAGGACACCAGCCACTCTACCCCAGGGCTTGGAGGGGGACTCATACAAATACCATCATTCAGTACCTCCATCTGACCAACACCATAGAGGGGAAAGATGACCACCTTGGGCTGCTTGAGCTGGGCAGGCCCTATGCACGGCATTCACGAGTTACCTTATAGCCACTGTCCAATGTAAGCCTTACAACCACCCCAGGAGCTAGACCTCATATTTGAGTGTGTGCATGCATACTAAGTTACTTTAGTCATGTCCAACTCTTTGCGACCCCATGGACTGTAGCCTGTCTGTGGGATTCTCCAGGCAAGAATACTTGAGTGGGTTGCCATTCCCTTCTCCAGGGGATCTTCCTAACCCAGGGATTGAACCTGCGTCTCCTGCATTGCAGGCGGATTCTTTACCATCTGAACCACCTGGGAGTGGATCAGAGGGCAAATGCTATTGATATACAGGGAAGGCGGGAGCAGACAGGGCTGCTTCCCGAGCTGGGGGGGACTGGGTGAGGTCTTGGCAGATGGGTGAGACTCAAAGGGGAGGTGAGAGGAAGGTACGCTCAGAAGGGAGCAGCAGGAGCCAAGGGCAGGAGACTGGTGTTGGTGGGTCACGATGTGACTGCCAGGCTGGGACAGAGCATGCTTGAATGGGCGTGACAGGGGACAGGACTGAATACACACTGAGGCCAGAATGGGAAGGATCTGGAATGCCCTGCTAGGGAAGGAGGGCAGGAAGAGGGTCCTGGAGCAGGGCATGATGAGATGAAAAGGGTATTTCAGGGAGGGGTGTCAGAGGACTAAAGGGACAGGGCAGAGGCTGGCATCAAGGAGACCCATTAGGCGTGAGTGTCCACAGCTCTATGTCTGCAACGGGACAGGTCTGTGAGCTGTTGATCCCGCCAGCTTTAGGAACTGGTACATTCAGTGGGCATCTCTGTGCTCAAGCAGTTTCCTCTGTGATCCCAGAGGTGGCAGACAAACATAATCACTTTCCCTGTGTGCCAGGAAGGGGAGAAGACTGCTGAGTGCTGCCCCATATCCCTGCCTCTCCCTCAAGGATTCAGGCCATCCCAGCTTGTTCTCTACTGTTTTATTAGCCCACTTTTCCTTTAGCTTAAAATCTCAGCCACTGTTAAAAATGCAGATGGCCCTATAAACATAAGGCCACCAAAGGAGGAAGGAGGGTGGGATGAACTGGGAGATTGGGATTGACATATATATGTGCACTCATGATTGAAGTTGCTTCAGTTGTATCCGACTCAATGTGACCCCATGGACTGTAGCCCATGAGGTTCCTCTGTCCATGGGATTCTTCAGGCAAGAATACTGGACTGGGTTACCATTCCCTTCTCCAGGGAATCTTCCTGACCCAGAGATCAAACCTGTGTCTCTTATGTCTCCTGCATTGGCAGGCAGGTTCTTTACCACTAGTGCCTCCTGGGAAGCTCTGCGACATATATCCACCACTATGCATAAAATAGATAACTAATGAGAACCTACTGTACAGCTCTTTCTCTGAATGGGAAAGAAATCCAAAAAAGACGGGATCTATGTACACATATAGCTGGCTTACTTTGCTGTACTGTAGAAACTGACACAATATTGTAAAGCAACTATACTCCAACAAAAAAAATTCTTAATGCAAGTGACCCTAAGAGGGACACCACACTTCATCTCACACATCACTGAACTTGAGCAGGGCTGGCGGCGCAGGTGGGAAAGAGACGTACCATGAGGGATGCCCACCCCAAAGAACCCTGGTCCTTCTTCCCCCTCCTGCACAGTCACTACCCCACATGGGGGTGAAAAAGGAGATGAGGAGACCAGGGTGGGAGGGAGAAGGAGGTGCTGTGGACATCTTCACTCTCTCCAAGACACTTGTGTTCAAGACAGTCCTCCCATTTCCGGGACACTCCCTTAAGGGAATCATTCAAAGAAAGGGAATAAAAATCTCTGTGCACATGCATATTAATTGCAGCTTTACTTAGGATAATAAAGAATTAGGAATAAACAAAATGTCCCATAGTAGGGGCGTGGTTGAATAATTTATGGCAAACCGTTAACTGTACTATGCATTAGATAAGTCATTAAGTACTACTAGTATTGACACACTACTACCATTAAATTTATGGGGCAACTACTACGACTACTATTATTATTTCTAATATTAAATTCACTGAGCAGTTACTGCTGCTGCTACCAATCTTAGCACTGTTTCTGCTACTGCTAACTTTACTGAGCAGGTATTAAGTTCCAGCCCCTGTTCTAGGTGCTATACAGATGATCTCTCATCCAATCCTCATGACAATCCTAAGAGGTAGGTACTTAGTATTCATATTTTTCAGACCAGGAAGTAGAGGCAAAACAAGGTGCTCAAGGTTCTAGAGTTATTTTGGGTTACAGTAAAAGACTCAAGTCAAACAAAATGACTGAAACTTAAAGACATCAAAAATTATAAACCACAAATTCTTTAACAAACCTTGGTATATAATTAAAGTTTAAATCAGAGGCCACGTGCTTCAGCTGCAATTAATGAGAAACCTTGGAAGAAATTTGAGGTAGCAAAGTTGTTGACTCAAGTGACTTTGAGAATGCAAAGCACTGGGTTCGCTGTTACACTTTGCTTACATAGATTAGGAAGAAGCAAACAGTAAATATTTATATACCAGTAACCAGAAAATTTAAATTAAATCTAAACTTCTCCTGAGGCTATCATCATAAAAGCACATTTCTTATATGAATTAAAATACTTAAGCATTTAGAACAAAGTCAATGCTATATAAATATTTGCTTTAATTATTATTTACAAGAAAGGGCAAGAAGCTTTATTGCAACATCTAGGGTTTAGCTGTCATCTTCCAAAGACTGTTGACTTGTGCTTTAAGGCTCTGGATGTTTATTATAGTAAACTACATGTGTTGGAATGTTTTTGTAGAAAACTGTGTTTGATTACTTGAGCTTATATACTATGTTTATCATAGAAATTTGAATTTACTCATGGCAACCCTGTGATAATTAAACAGCCAAATAATGTCTAGTTCCAGTGAACTCAACAGTATAAAAAAACCTCACCAATTCTCTTGAAGTTAGAAGCATATCTAAAAATGTTCCTTCTTCTATAAGATTTTCCACAAGTAAAGCATAACAAAACAAAATAGTGACTAACAGATCAACTTTAAGTACAGTACAAAACCGCGGTATTCCACAAAATGTCTCAAGAGGACGACTATGTATCCCAGAGAAACATGTTAACATATAGTGCTTAGTAACAAATGTAGGGTACAACACTTGGTGGGTGGGGAGGGGAGAATGCATGGGCTGGAGGAGGACTTTAAGCATCTCAGTTTAACAAACATATAAAAGAAAGGACCATCACAAAAGAATTTGTACATGCCAAGCTATATAATCTTTATCTTAGACCACTTTCTGGAATTTTTGATTGCCACTTCATCAGGAAAAATATTGAGCACACACCACAAATAAATAAATATGCTCATCTCTACTTACAGATTACATCTATTAAAAATCAGTATTGGAGGGACTTCCCTGGTGGTCCAGGGGTTAAAAACCCGCTTTCCAGTACGGAGGACGTGGGTCTGGCCCCTGGTCAGGGAGCTGAGATCCTGCATTCCGTGGGGCGACCAAGCCCGCACTCGTGTTTACCGAGCCCGTGCACTCTGGAGCCCGGGCTCCACGACCAGAGAAGCCTGCCTACCACGACCACAGAAGAGACCCCACGCACAGCTAAGACCCCGTGCAGTCAACTAAATAATTAATAAAAGAGTTTTTAAAAACCATACTGAGTAAAAGGAATCATAACACTCTCTCTCCTTGAACAACTAGAAACATGAGCAAGATCCATAAAGCAACGGTGTCCAGACACTGACCCACACGTTGTGCAGAACTGTCTTCGCTGAGAGAGAAAACAATGAAGTGAGCCTTACGGCCGACTGGTGTCTGCCTCACTTGAGTTGAGGAGACAGATATTGGAGTTCAGAGAGGCCAAGACAGCTAGGACGTGCCAGGCACAAAACTAGAAGAAAGGCACCTGCAGACAAAAGGAGCGAGAAGGAAGAAGAGAAAGAGGAAGGGAGGACAGGGACTCACCGCTCTAGAAAGCTGCACCAAGTTCTCCCTCAGCCTTCGGCAGAGGGTTAGTCTATGCACACGTGAAAGAAAACTACCAGGAAACATGAGGCGCCACAGTGCCTGGAGCTCAGCCGGAGCTGGGAGTAATCTGTATTCCATCATCAAGGATGCAGAGAGCTTGTAATATACAAGGCAGTAGAAGAGGTGTAGCACCTTAGCTCTGGGGCTGAATCAGACCCACAATAAAGGCTGCTCTGGACTCACCCTAACAGAAGTTACAGAGCAAGTCTTGAAAGTATCCAAATCATCCTAAATAATGTAACTGTGCACCCAAACAAAGTACAGTACTATTTCGAGAAATACCACAAAATCCAGAACAGGACAACATGTGATTCACAATGCATGACATCCAATAACAAATTATCAAGCATGCAAAAAAAAAAAACAGGAGAATACAATTCATAACCAGGAGAAAATTAGTAATTAGAAACAGATCCAGAAATGTCAGAGATGATGGACTTAGACAAAGATGTTACAACATATATTATAAACATGCTTGAGAATGTAAAGACAAAACAAAGGGCCATGATGAGGAGAGTAGAAGACATAAAAGATACCCAAATAGAAGTTCTGTGGAAGAAAAATACAATAACAGAAATGAAAAACACAATGGATAGGATTAATAGCTATTCTAGGTCTTTTGGTTTTTAAATATTAATTTTAGAATCAGCTTCTCAATACCTATTTTTAAAAACCTGCAGGGACTCTTACTAGAATTGGAAGGATCTCAGGTGGCTCAGTGGTAAAGAATCTGCCTGCCAATGCAGGAGACGCCAGAGACATCCAGTTCGATCCCTGGGTCAGGAAGATCCCCTGGAGTAGGAAATGGCAACCCACTCCAGTATCCTTGCCTGGAACATCCTCATGGACAGAGGAGCCTGGAGGGCTACAGTCCCTGGAGTCACAAAGCGTCAGATAGGACTGAGCACTGTGCTGTACTGTACAATACTGCAGAACAAAAGATGTACTTGAAACCATAGCAACAGAAACTACCTAAAATGTGGCATAGGTTGAGCGGGAAAAAACCAACAACCAGATTCCCAATAGCCTGTGAGATATCAGTATAACATCTGTGTAACTGAAGTGACAAGGAAGGGGCAGGGGAGACAGAAAAAAAATATGCAAAGGAAAAATGGCTGAAATTTATCCAAATTTGATGAAAACTTTTAAGTCCATATGGCCGAGAAGGTCAATAAACTCCAAGTACAAGAAATATTTTTTTAAAAACTATTTCTCAGAAATGTTTTATAGTTTTTAGTGTTCAGATCTTGCTCATATTTTGCTAAGTTTATCCTTAAGCATTTCATGCTTTTAGTATTTTAAAGATTTTCAAGTATTAATTATTTGTTGTTGGAAAAGACCCTGATGCTGGGAAAGATTGAAGGCAGGAGGAGAAGGGGATGACAGAGAATGAGGTAGTTGGATGGCATCATGGACTCAATGGACATGAGTTTGAGCAGACTCCATGAGATGGTGAAGGACAGGGAGGCCTGGCGTGCAGCAGTCCACGGGGTCACAGACAGTTGGACATGACTGAGCAACTAAACAACAACGACAAATAAAAATAGAATTGACTTTCGCATGTTGACCGTATATCCTGGACCTTGTTGAATTCATTATAAAACTGATCTAAATAAAGAGCTAAAACTATAAAACTTCTGGGAGAAAACATAAAATACTTGTGACCTCATGTAAGGCAAAGATTTTAGATAGAACACAAAAAGCATGAATTCTACAAGAAAAAAATCTGATAAATTGGACATCATTAAAATTTCAAAATTTTGTTCTTCAAAAGATAGTTTAAGAAAATGAAAAGACAAACCACAGACTGGGAGAACATATTTATAAAATGTACACCTGGTTATAGACCTGTTTCCAGAATATTTGGAGAACTCCCAGAGCTTAATAAAAAGAAGAAAAACATTGGATTTAAAGAGCGAACAAAATATTTGAACAGAGACTTTATAAATAAGGCATACACAGCAAGACCATGAAGATATCTTCAATGTTATTAGTAATTAAGGAAATGCAAATTAAGAGTATATTGAGCCTAAAATAAAAAATAAATAAAAATTTTTTTGAAAAAGAGTATTGAACCTAGAGGGGTGGGATGGGCAGGGAAGGGAGACCCAGGAAGGAAGGACAGATGTATATTTATGGCTCATTCACGTTGTTGTAGAGCAGAAACCAACACAACATTGGAAAGCAATTACCCTCCAATTTAAAAAAATTAAAACCAAAACAGACAAAAAAGAGCATATTGAGATACCCCTATACACACAGTAGATGAGTTAAAATTAAAAAGACTGCCAATATCAAATGAGGCTGTAGTTGATGAGGTTGTAGAGCAACTGGAACTCCATTACTGATGGAAATACAAAATGGTACAGTCACTTGGGAAAAACAATTTGATAGTTTCTTACAAAGTAAAACTGAGCACATTCCATACTACCCAGCAATCCCAATTCTAAGTATCAACCCAAAAGAAATGGAAATCATATATCCACACAAAGACTTTCATAGTCAAAAGTGGCTAAAAAGTGGAAATAACTCTAATATCCACCAACAACTGAATGGAAAAACAGACTGTGGTATGTCCATAAAATGGAACACTTCTCAACAACAAAAAGGAATTAACTACTTACTGAAAGATGCAACAGTATGGGTAAATCTCAAAGGTTTTATGTTAAGTGAAAGAAGTTTAAAAAGGCTACATGAATATTATATGATTCCACTGTTATGAAATTCTAGAAAAGGCAAAACTATCGTGACTGAAAGCAGATCACTGGTTGCCAAGGGCTGTAAGTGGAGAGAGGGTGTTGATGCAAAGTGAGATGAGGGAGCTTTGGGGGTAAAAGAAATGGTCCATGTTTTGATTGTGCTCCCTAGGCTCCCTCATGAGACCACCCTGCTTTTAAGGTCATACGACTGGACACATTTGTCAAAGTGCCATTATATTCTTTGGACACTTAAATTGATGAATCTTACTGTAAATAACTTATCCCTCAAAAAATTTCTTAAAGAAGCATGAATATGAATCATCTGAGAAGCTTGTTAAAATGTAACTTCTCTAGTCCTACTTCCAGAGAATCTGATTTGGAAGGTCTGGAATGAGGGCTGGGAATCTAACTTTTTAATAAGTGCTCATTTTGAACAAAAAGAAATGTCATTTAAAAAAGAGAAATGGGTGGAAAGTGAAAGTGAAAGTCACTCAGTTGTGTCTGACTCTTTGTGACCCCATGGACTATACAGTCCATGGAATTCTCCAAGCCAGAATACTGGAGTGGGTAACTGTTCCCTTCTCCGGGGGATCTTCACAACCCATGGAATGAACCCAGGTCTCCTGCATTGCAGGAAGATTCTTTATCAGTTGAGCTACCAGGGAAACAGGGTATACATTTTTATAAAATGTGAATAAGAAAAAAGTATCAGAAGGAAATCCTTCAAAATGCCTGGGTAGCTAGATGGGATTATGAATGGGATTCCCCTCCCACCTTAAGTTTCGCAAATTATTATGTTTTATCAGGGGAAAAAAACAGCTCCCTCTCCCCTACATTTCTGATAGGAAGAGAATAAACACTTTCTTACAGAGACCCTGAACTCCACCGCCCCCCGCCCCCCACCCCATCATCCTCCAGCCCCAACCCTCTCCTACCCTCCTGCGTCTCCTCGGCCTGGTTCATCTCCAGTTTGGTCAGCAGGCTCACAAACCACTCGAAAGACTGCTGGTCTCGGTTAATCCAGATGAAGTCCACCTAGGGAGAAGGGCCCAGATCGGGGGGGGGGGGGTTTACCTCATTCACTCTTATCTGTGCTCCCCAGGCTCCTGCATGTGACCACCCTGCTTTTAGCACACACTATCATTGCCATTTAACTGGGATGGTGGGAGGGGAGTGGGGTGGGGGTGCAAACTGAGGCTCACAGAGGTAAGAATGAGGCTACAGAGCAGCATGGGACCAGAACTAGACTGCTAGGTCAGAGGTTTCCCTAATAATCTATTGCTCACAGCAAGCAGTGTTCTGAGCTCTTAAGCTTATTAAGCAAGAAGAACATTTTTTTTTTTTAAGAAACTCTTTCAAGTGGCTTACACAGAACAATGAATTTTCAAATGGCAAGCATTTTCATTTTTAAAACCACCATCAGGCCACGGCTAGCAAGCATCGTGGCTGTGATTGCATCCCGGCTGTGTTCTTTAATGAGAGGCCTGCCTTCAGGGCCCAGAGTGTCTCTCCAGGTGGAGAGACAAGCTGGGCGGGGAGGAACTGGCTCTGGTGTCTGGGGAGAAGCTCTGGAGTCCTGCCTGTAGGAGGCAGTGCTCACTCACCTTGTGTAGTTTCATGTCCTCGTCCTGACCACTGTCCATCCAGGAGTGCTGGCAACTGGGGCAAATGTGCTTTCTCTTCTGGTGTCTGAGGGGAGAGGACAGGTGGGGGGTTTGAGTTTGGGGTGAGTATGAGATTTCTCAGGACCCCAGAGAACAGTGCAGGGGACAGGGAGGGAGGGTGGGGTGGCAGGGGGAGGGATGAGACCCCAAAAAAGAGCAGGAGGAGAAACAGAAGAGGAAAGAGGTAACAGGGGAGATGGAGACAGGTGACAAGGGAGTGGGGAGGGGTGGGCATCTCTCAGGATTCTGCCCCAGGATACAGGCAGGACCACAGCCTGCCCACCCACCTGTATAAGATGCTCTGCAGGATGGAGGCAAAGGGCGTGATGCCAATGCCTGCACCAATGAGCACAGCATGCTCGGAGGCAAAGATCCTGCGAGTGGGGGTCCCATAAGGGCCATCGATGTAGCACTGCACACAGGAGGGGTTGGAGGAAAGAGAGGGATGGGTGGGCAGGTGAGAAGTGGACCCCAACACCTCAGACCCCCTGTATATGTAGGCAGTTGTCTCCTGGGCTGGAACCCGGGAGTCAGTGGCTCCTGCTCAGAGCACTGTTCACACACTGTGCTCTGAGCTCGAGTCTGGGAGCACCCTAGAACTCCCACATGCAGATCTGGTGAGAGCACGGTCCAACCAGCACAGCCGTGTGCCCTGTGAGGGTGGGCGGGGGTCTGATTCCCATTATCTGGAGACCTGGGAGTCAGGCTGTAGGGACTGAAGAACATGGGAACTGAGGGCCCCAGCAAGCCCTCCCCGTGGGCAGAGGCTTTGCTTCCTCTGCTTGGGGCAGTGGTTTTGGTCACGGCCACCCCCGGAACCGCTCACCTTGACGTTACAGAACTGGTGGTTCTCAGAGCACATCTCGGAGACCTGCAGAGCATAGAGCAGAGAAAGTGGGTCTCTGGGAGTGGGTGGGCCAGGCATTTCTCAGAGGTTTACTCGCCCTTGCAATCTGAGCAACCTTACAAAAGGGGATTGCCTTTTCTATCCAAACCATTCCAAGGAGCATGGGGCACTTTTGAGGGAAAACATCAGTGATGTGCTGGTAAACTGACTCCTCAGAAGAAAGGACCACCAAAAACAAATTCCTGATTGTTAGTGTCGAGATTTCTGATGTAAACACTGTCATCACGGCTCCCACCAATGACTGGTTTTAATAACTGGCTTCCCCCACCCACCTCATGCTCTAGAGCCCTTGAGCCCCAGTTACTGAGCTGGCATGCTGGAACTACTAGGCCCGTAAGCCTAGAGCCCGTGCTCCACAACAAGAGAAGCCACTGCAATGAGAAGTCTCGGCACTGCAATTAGAGAAAGCCCAAGCAAAGCAATGAAGACTCAGCACGGCCAACAATAAAAAATAAATAACAACAATAAAAAAAAAAACAAAACAGGCTCTCAAAATTCCTGAAAATTCAACAATCGCTCTTGTGGTTCAATACAAGTCAGCTTCAGGTGTGACAGGAGAACACTCAGCCCGCCTGCCTCGTGGGCTCAGCTACATCCGATTGCTTTCATGTTTCCAGACACACCCTGGCCGTGAGCATGCTTTCCCTGGGCTTAGAGCACACCACACTTTCCTTTTCCCCGGCTGGCAAATTCCTGCGCATCCCTCAGTGTGCACCTTGCTTGGAGTGGCCACCTTCCTAGAGTCTCTGCCCAGCGTCCCCGGGCAGAAAAACCAGGTGCTGGCCTGGCTCACAGCTCACCCTGGCCTGGGGACCCTGCCCTGGGCTGCCGATGGGGAGCCACCGGAGGGCAGGGAGCAGGCCTCCTCTGTCTAGTCTGCCTCACTCCTCAGGCGCTGAGCACAGCCAGACCAGATTCCTTGAGGTTCCTGTGCTTCCTCCCTGAAGATGAAGGAAACAGGCCCACAAAAGGGCTTCAGAGGCCTGTGATAGCTTCTCTCTGATTAGGAGTGACCTTCACAATCATCCAGGCAAATCCCTCCTTTCATAGAAGAGATGAATCTGGGAGTGTGACAATGATTCACTCAAGTTCCCGTAGAGCTGGGGTAGAGCCTGGGTGTCTGTCTGCCTGTCCTGCGCTCACCACATCACACCACGTTGCTCCTTTGTCTAGGGGCAACTGAATTTTGTGTCCTCCACGGTGCTGGCCTTGAACTACTTGTGATGGTTATTTTAGGAGGAGCGCTATGAGAGGGCTACTCCTCCAACAGTTTTAAAAAAAATCCTTCTTATTGCAAGGAGAAAGCCTTACATCATGGTTATTATATCCCCTTAACTTCTAACACTTACTATTCCCTCTTCTTTTTTTTTCCTTTTAACGAAGTGAGAAAGAAAGAAATTGAGAGCATGACAGAGACAGAGAGGGAACAAGCCGAAGACAGCAGCTTCAGGCTCAGAGCCTCATTTAACAGGCAGAAACATCTGGCAAGAATTTAATAACATTGTTTTTGCTTTTAGACTTATCTTTTTTATGGCACATGATACTGATTTTCCATTAAACACACTAATCTAAAGAGTCCTTTTAAAATACAATTAAGTTTAAAGTATTGTTGGGATGTAAGGAGAAATATTCAGTGGGAAATAATTACCTATGGGAAGTAAATATGGTAAAAGTCACAAAGGTGCCTGCCATACAGGTGAGAGGCTGCAGAAACACCATGTGGTGTGGGGTCCTTCCTGACTGGGGCCCTCTCTTCCAAGTTCCAAGGACCCACCCACCATTCCTGGGAGAAAAATCTTTGGCTCTCCAACCCCCAGCCCCAGCTTCTTCAGCCTTACCAGGACCCGGTCCTCGGCTGCAGCTTCCCTCTGTGCCCGAGTCCTGTCCTTTGTCCCCGTGTTCACCATGCCTTCGCGCTCCCGCCACGGAGTTCCCTCCGGCCTGTAGGATGTCAGCTCCACAGTCACCTCCTTGCTGGAGGCTACTGCACCCCGTGCTGAGGCTCGGAAATGGATGGGCTGGGGCTGCACGCCCTGCTTGGTTTCAAAACAAATATTGCTTTATTATTCAAATCATAAATCAATACAATTTAAAACAAAAACTCAGAAACTACAGAATTTTAAAGGATAAAGTAAAAAAGCACCCTGAACAGAAAACACAACTTCTCTAACCATTTTCTGTCCTTCCAGACTTACACACATGCACTTTCACATAAACGGAACATACTACTTTGTAACTTGGCTTTTCCACTTACTACATCTTGGCTAGCTTTACATGCTAATGCATATACATTTACATAATCTTTTTTAGGCAACTTACCTTCTGGGTGATTGGTAATTTTTAAAACTGCTTCCCTATTGTTGGGTATTTTGATTATACTCATTTTCTCATTATTGTTAACAACCATGGTGTATAAAACAGCTCTTCCCCTTTACTCTGACTTATTTTCTTCATGGTCTTTATTACCATGTGACACATTATGTCTCTATTGTGTATTTACTGTCCACCACCCTCTCCGGACTGGAAGCAGTGACAATGGGTATTTTGCTTATTGACGAATCTCCAGCATTTAGAATAGTACTTGAAAAACAGTAGATCCTGTGCTCAATAAGTGAAGTGAAAGTTGCTCAGTCGTGTCTGACTCTTTGCAGCCCCGTGGAGTACATGGCATCCTGCAGGCCAGAATACTGGAGTGGATATTGTAGGTGGGTTCTTTACCAGTTGAGCTACCAGGGAAGCCCTAAATATTTGCTAAGTGAATGAATGAACGAAGTGGTTAATGAGCTTGCATACATGTCCAAATAGCTTTTTAGGATTAAACTCCTAAAAATGGCATTGCTAAGTCATTGGGTAGGAAGGCTTCCCTGGTGGCTCAGATGGTAAAGAATCTACCTGCAGTGCGGGAGACCCAGGTTCCATCCCTGGGTGGGGAAGATCCCCTGGAGAAGTGAATGCCTACCCACTTAAGTATTCTTGCCTGGAGAATTCCAAGGACAGAGGAGCCTGGTGGGCTACAGTACATGGGGTCACAAAGAGTCAGACCTGATTGAGCAACTAACACTTTCACTTTTAAGCTGCTGTGTGAGGGAGGAGCCAAGATGGCGGAGGAGTAGGACGGAGAGACCACTTTCTCTCCTAGAAATTCATCAAAAAAATAACAGAACGCAGAGCAAACTTCACAAAACAACTTCTGATCGCTAGCTGAGGTCATCAGGCACCCAGAAAAGCAGCCCATTGTCTTCGAAAGGAGGTAGGACAAAATATAAAAGATAAAAAGCGAAACAAAAGAGCTAAGGACGGAGATCCGTCCAGGGAAGGGACTTAATAGAGGACGTTCCCAGACACCGGGAAACCCTCGCACTGGCGGGCCTGGGGGAAGTGTTGGAATCTCAAGAGTTTGAATCTGACTGGGAGGGATAGAATAAATAAAACCCACAGATTACGAGCCTAAAAGCAACTCCCAGCAGAAAAGTACCCCAGACGCCCGCATCCGCAACCAGCAAGTGGGGGCGGAACGGAGAGGAGCGGGCGGCATTACTTGGGGCTGGATCCGGGCCTGAGCGCCCTGAGAACAATCAGAGGGAGCTTTTGTGAGTTGCCAACTTGAACTGTGGGATTGCAAAAGAGAGAGAAAATTAACCGGCCAGAACACACTGCCGGCCGTTCGCAGAACAAAGGGACCGAGATTCTGGGCAGCCGAAGTCCGCCGGGAGGGTCGCGGCGAGACGGAGGGCGGGGGCGCCCGACCGTCGCGGGCAGGAACTGGGGCTGGGGACGCGGAGGGCAGAGGGCGCGCACGCCCGACTGGCGCCGGCGGGGACTGAGACTCGGACCGCACGGGGCAGAAGACGCGCCGCACCCGGGGAGAGAGCGCCCGTCAAGCGCCTGGCTGCCTGGGCCGCTCGGGCGGCGTGGGGCCGGAGCGCGGGCCCAGCTTTGTGTGCCGCGCTTTTGTGAATCGCCCGAGGGCTGGAGCCGCGCGCAGCGTGGCGCGCGCTTCAGACAGAACAGCCCGGAGCCTGAGCAGCGCAGACCGAGAAAAGAGCGCAAGCCTCTCCCGGGAGCGCCGGCCCCTCCCCGCACGGCCCCTCCCCGCAGCGCGACGGAACTAGCTACCTGAATAAGAATCCACCTCCGCCCCGTGTGTCAGGGCGGAAATTAGGCGCGGAAGAGACCGGCAACAGAACCCAAATAAACAAAGGGAACCGCTTCAGAAGGGACCGGTGCAACAGATTAAAATCCCTGAAGAAACCACCGACTGACTACACCGGAAGGGCCTGTAGATATCGAGAAGTGTACGCTGGAACGAGGAGCTATCTGAAGCTGAGCCGAACCCACACTGACCGCAACAGCTCCAGAGAAATTCCTAGATATATTTTTTCTTTTTCTTTTCTTTTCTTTTTTTTTTTAAGTAAGGAAAAAAAAAAAATTTTTTTTTCTTTTCTTTTTTCTTGGTTCGCTTTTATTTTCCTTTAAAAATTCCTTATTACTCCCCCATTACTCCTTAACTTTCATAGATTTTTACGATTTTTTTTAATTAGGCAAAACAATTTTTTTTCTCTTTCTTTTTTCTTTTTTTTCTTTTTCTTCTTTTTTTTCTGTTCTTTTTTCTTCTTCTCTTCTATTTTCTTCTTCTTTTTCTCTTATTTCTTTTAAAGCCCTCTAGCACTCCTTTTACTACGCCTTAATTTTCATTTTCAATCCACTATAACCTTACAGAAGAAAGGGAAAAAAAAAAAAAAAAAGAAGAAGAGAAGCCCTATTTTTATACCAAACTTCATATATATTTCTAAAATTTCTTTTGTGTGTTTTGGTTTTTGTTTTTAATATAGTATTTTTAAGAGTCTAACCTCTACTCTAGATTTTTAATTTTTGTTTTTCAGTATATGATATAAATTGTGAACATTTAAGAATCCAATATTCAGCTCCCATTTTTATTCACGAGTGTGTTGATTATTCTCTCCCAATCTTGACTCTGTTTTCTACCTCAGAACACCTCTATTTCCTCCTTTCCCCTTCTCTTCCCAATCCAATTCTGTGAATCTTTGTGGGTGTCTGGGCTACGGAGAACACTCTGGGATCAGACAACTGCGTAGATCTGTCTCTCTCCTCTTGAGCCCCCCTCTTTCTCCTCCTGCCCATCTCTATCTCCCTCCTCCCTCTCCTCTTCTCCATGTAACTCGGTGAACCTCTCTGGGTATCCCTAACGGGGGAGAAACTTTCCACCATTAACATAGAAGTTTTATTATCAGTGCTGTATAGTTGGAGAAGTCCTGAGACTACAGGAAGAATAAAACTGAAATCCAGAGGCAGGAGACTTAAGCCCAAAACCTGAGAACACCAGAAAACTCCTGACTACATGGATCTTTAAGTAATAAGTGACCGTACAAAAGCCTCCATACCTGCACCGAAACCAACCACCACCCAAGAGCCAATAAGTTTTAGAGCACGACATACCACGCAAATTCTCCAACAACGCAGGAACATTGCCCTGAACGTCAACATACAGACAGCCCAAGGTCACACCTAACACATAGACCCATCTCAAAACTCATTACTGGGCACTCCATTGCTATCCAAAGAGAAGAAATCAAGATCCGCATACCAGAACACTGACGCAAGCTTCGCTAATCAGGAAACCTTGACAAGCCAATCGTCTAACCCCACCCACTGGGTAAAACCTCCACAATAAAAAGGAACCACAGACCTGCAGAATACAGAAAGCCCACTCCAGACACAGCAATCTAAACAAGATGAAAAGGCAGAGAAATACCCAACAGGTAAAGGAACATGAAGAAAGCCCACCAAGTCAAACAAAAGAGGAGGAGATAGGAAATCTACCTGAAAAAGAATTTAGAATAATGATAATAAAAATGATCCAAAATCTTGAAAGCAAAATGGAGGTACAGATAAATAGCCTGGAGACAAAGATTGAAAAGATGCAAGAAATGTTTAATAAAGATCTAGAAGAAATAAAAAAGAGTCAATTAAAAATGAATAATGCAATGAATGAGATCAAAAACACTCTGGAGGGAACCAAGAGTAGAATAACGGAGACAGAAGATAGGATAAGTGAGGTAGAAGATAAAATGGTGGAAATAAATGAAGCAGAGAGGAAAAAAGAAAAAAGGATCAAAAGAAATGAGGACAACCTCAGGGACCTCTGGGACAATGTGAAACGCCCCAACATTCGAATCATAGGAGTCCCAGAAGAAGAAGACAAAAAGAAAGGCCATGAGAAAATACTCGAGGAGATAATAGCTGAGAACTTCCCTAAAATGGGGAAGGAAATAGCCACCCAAGTCCAAGAAACCCAGAGAGTCCCAAACAGGATAAACCCAAGGCGAAACACCTCAAGACACATATTAATCAAATTAACAAAGATCAAACACAAAGAACAAATACTAAAAGCAGTAAGGGAGAAACAACAAATAACACACAAAGGGATTCCTATAAGGATAACAGCTGATCTATCAATAGAAACCCTCCAGGCCAGAAGGGAATGGCAGGACATACTGAAAGTAATGAAAGAGAATAACCTACAACCTAGATTACTGTACCCAGCAAGGATCTCATTCAGATATGAAGGAGAATTCAAAAGCTTTACAGACAAGCAAAAGCTGAGAGAATTCAGCACCACCAAACCAGCTCTTCAACAAATGCTAAAGGATCTTCTCTAGACAGGAAATGCAGAAAGGTTGTATAAACGTGAACCCAAAACAACAAAGTAAATGACAACGGGACCACACCTATCAATAATTACCTTAAATGTAAATGGGTTGAATGCCCCAACCAAAAGACAAAGATTGGCTGAATGGATACAAAAACAAGACCCCTATATATGCTGTCTACAAGAGACCCACCTCAAAACAAGGGACACATACAGACTGAAAGTGAAGGGCTGGAAAAAAATATTTCACGCAAACGGAGACCAAAAGAAAGCAGGAGTCGCAATACTCATATCAGATAAAATAGACTTCCAAATAAAGGATGTGAAAAGAGACAAAGAAGGACACTACATAATGATCAAAGGATCAATCCAAGAAGAAGATATAACAATTATAAATATATATGCACCCAACATAGGAGCACCGCAATATGTACGGCAAACACTAACGAGTATGAAAGAGGAAATTAATAGTAACACAATAATAGTGGGAGACTTTAATACCCCACTCACAACCATGGATAGATCAACTAAACAGAAAATCAACAAGGAAACACAAACCTTAAATGATACAATGGACCAGCTAGACCTAATTGATATCTATAGGACATTTCACCCCAAAACAATCAACTTCACCTTTTTCTCAAGTGCACACGGAACCTTCTCCAGAATAGATCACATCCTGGGCCATAAATCTGGTCTTGGAAAATTCAAAAAAATTGACATCATTCCAGTCATCTTTTCTGACCACAGTGCAGTAAGATTAGATCTCAATTACAGGAAAAAAATTGTTAAAAATTCCAACATATGGAGGCTAAATAACACGCTTCTGAATAACCAACAAATCATAGAAGAAATCAAAAAAGAAATCAAAGTATGTATAGAAATAAATGAAAATGAAAACACAACAACCCAAAACCTATGGGACACTGTAAAAGCAGTGCTAAGGGGAAGGTTCATAGCATTACAGGCACACATCAAGAAACAAGAAAAAAGCCAAATAAATAACCTAACTCTACACCTAAAGCAATTAGAGAAGGAAGAAATGAAGAACCCCAGGGTTAGCAGAAGGAAAGAAATCTTAAAAATTAGGGCAGAAATAAATGCGAAAGAAACTAAAGAGACCATAGCAAAAATCAACAAAGCTAAAAGCTGGTTTTTTGAAAAAATAAACAAAATTGACAAACCATTAGCAAGACTCATTAAGAAACAAAGAGAGAAGAACCAAATTAACAAAATAAGAAATGAAAAGGGTGAGATCACAACAGACAACACTGAAATCCAAAGGATCATAAGAGACTACTACCAGCAGCTCTATGCCAATAAAATGGACAACTTGGATGAAATGGACAAATTCTTAGAAAAGTATAACTTTCCAAAACTGAACCAGGAAGAAATAGAAGATCTTAACAGAGTCATCACAAGCAAGGAAATCGAAACTGTAATCAGAAATCTTCCAGCAAACAAAAGCCCAGGACCAGATGGCTTCACAGCTGAATTCTACCAAAAATTTAGAGAAGAGCTAACACCTATCTTACTCAAACTCTTCCAGAAAATTGCAGAAGAAGGTAAACTTCCAAACTCATTCTATGAGGCCACCATCACCCTAATTCCAAAACCAGACAAAGGTGCCACAAAAAAAGAAAACTACAGGCCAATATCACTGATGAACATAGATGCAAAAATCCTTAACAAAATTCTAGCAAACAGAATCCAACAACATATTAAAAAAATCATACACCATGACCAAGTGGGCTTTATCCCAGGAATGCAAGGATTCTTTAATATCCGCAAATCAATCAACGTAACACACCACATTAACAAATTGAAAGATAAAAACCATATGATTATCTCAATAGATGCAGAGAAAGCCTTTGACAAAATTCAACACTCATTTATGATTAAAACTCTCCAGAAAGCAGGAATAGAAGGAACATACCTCAACATAATAAAAGCTATATATGACAAACCCACAGCAAGCATCACCCTCAATGGTGAAAAATTGAAAGCATTTCCTCTGAAATCAGGAACAAGACAAGGATGCCCACTCTCACCACTACTATTCAACATAGTGTTGGAAGTTTTGGCCACAGCAATCAGAGCAGAAAAAGACATAAAAGGAATCCAGATAGGAAAAGAAGAAGTGAAACTCTCGCTGTTTGCAGATGACATGATCCTCTACATAGAAAACCCTAAAGACTCTTCCAGAAAATTACTAGAGCTAATCAATGAATATAGTAAAGTTGCAGGATATAAAATTAACACACAGAAATCCCTTGCATTCCTATACACTAACAATGAAAAAACAGAAAGAGGAATTAAGGAAACAATACCATTCACCATTGCAACAAAAAGAATAAAATACTTAGGAGTATATCTACCTAAAGAAACAAAAGACCTATACATAGAAAACTATAAAACACTGATGAAAGAAATCAAAGAGGACACAAACAGATGGAGAAACATACCGTGCTCATGGATTGGAAGAATCAATATTATCAAAATGGCTATTCTACCCAAAGCAATCTATAGATTCAATGCAATCCCTATCAAGTTACCAACGGTATTTTTCACAGAACTAGAACAAATAATTTCACAATTTGTATGGAAATACAAAAAACCTCGAATAGCCAAAGTAATCTTGAGAAAGAAGAATGGAACTGGAGGAATCAACCTGCCTGACTTCAGACTCTACTACAAAGCCACAGTCATCAAGACAGTATGGTACTGGCACAAAGACAGAAATATGGATCAATGGAATAGAATAGAAAGCCCAGAGATAAATCCACGAACCTATGGACACCTCATCTTTGACAAAGGAGGCAAGGATATACAATGGAAAAAAGACAATCTCTTTAACAAGTGGTGCTGGGAAAACTGGTCAACCACTTGTAAAAGAATGAAACTAGAACACTTTCTAACACCATACACAAAAATAAACTCAAAATGGATTAAAGATCTAAATGTAAGACCAGAAACTATAAAACTCCTAGAGGAGAACATAGGCAAAACACTCTCCGACATAAATCACAGCAAGATCTTCTATGACCCACCTCCCAGAATATTGGAAATAAAAGCAAAAATAAACAAATGGGACCTAATGAAAATTAAAAGCTTTTGCACAACAAAGGAAACTATAAGTAAGGTGAAAAGACAGCCCTCAGATTGGGAGAAAATAATAACAAATGAGGAAACAGACAAAGGATTAATCTCAAAAATATACAAGCAACTCCTGAAGCTCAATTCCAGAAAAATAAACGACCCAATCAAAAAATGGGCCAAAGAACTAAACAGACATTTCTCCAAAGAAGACATACAGATGGCTAACAAACACATGAAAAGATGCTCAACATCACTCATCATCAGAGAAATGCAAATCAAAACCACAATGAGGTACCATTACACGCCAGTCAGGATGGCTGCTATCCAAAAGTCTACAAGCAATAAATGCTGGAGAGGGTGTGGAGAAAAGGGAACCCTCTTGCACTGTTGGTGGGAATGCAAACTAGTACAGCCACTATGGAAAACAGTGTGGAGATTTCTTAAAAAACTGGAAATAGAACTGCCATATGACCCAGCAATACCACTTCTAGGCATACACACTGAGGAATCCAGATCTGAAAGAGACACGTGCACCCCAATGTTCATTGCAGCACTGTTTATAATAGCCAGGACATGGAAGCAACCCAGATGCCCATCAGCAGATGAATGGATAAGGAAGCTGTGGTACATATACACCATGGAATATTACTCAGCCGTTAAAAAGAATTCATTTGAATCAGTTCTAATGAGATGGATGAAACGGGAGCCCATTATACAGAGTGAAGTAAGCCAGAAAGATAAAGATCATTACAGTATACTAACACATATATACGGAATTTAGATAGATGGTGGCGATAACCCTATATGCAAAACAGAAAAAGAGACACAGAAGTACAGAACAGACTTTTGAACTCTGGGGGAGAACGTGAGGGTGGGAGGTTTTGAAAGAACAGCATGTATATTATCTATGGTGAAACGGACCACCAGCCCAGGTGGGATACATGAGTCAGGTGCTCGGGCCTGGTGCACTGGGAGGACCCTGAGGAGTCGGGTGGGGAGGGAGGTGGGAGGGGGGATCGGGATGGGGAATACGTGTAACTATATGGCTGATTCATGTCAATGTATGACAAAACCCACTGAAATGTTGTAAAGTGATTGGCCTCCAACTAATAAAATAATATTTAAAAAAAAATAAAATAAAAAAATAAGCTGCTGTGTATAGATATTTAAAATGCAGACACATATAGCCAGACTGTCCACCAGGAAGTCTGTGCCAATTTACTCTTTGGCAGTGGTGCCTAAGACCCCAAGGAAACACAGCTTTTAGTACATCTACCCACCAATTCGCAGTGTGCCAGCACTCACCTCATTTTGAAAATCAGCTTCCTCCTTCAAGAGGTTTCCCCTGATTAACACGAAAGAACATCCTGCCTGTTTCTACCTACCTCTCCATTCCCCAAAGTTCTGCTCTTGGCACTTTCTAGAAGGGCCCTCTGGTCTAAAGGGCCCTCTGGAATCCAGGCAGGATTCCACCTGGTTCCTTCTCTGGACTTTATATTCCACGAAGGCAAGGAAGGGCTGGGTCAGCCTGGGGGAATCTCTTCCTTTGACCTTCAGCAGGGTTTCCACTTATTAACCTGATTCCAGGCCTGGTGGCACAGCTTTCTAGTGTTCAGGCACCCTCAGCCTTCTACATCAATTCCTGCTTCTTCAAGTGCTGCTCTGACCTCTCTGCATTCCTCCCAAGCCTCCCAGAGCCTGTATTCATTGGCAGTTTGTCAACTGTATGGGTTTTATCAGGGCTCAAAAGATTGTTAAACTCATGGTGGTGATGATGATAATGATGCTGGTGGTCATGCTGATAGGGATAATGAATGGTCCACCTGGACCACGCTGCCAGTTCACACAATACTTCACATGCATACATTCCATGGGTCCTTAAAACAATCATGTTAGAAAGGAAAGCCAAGGACAGGAACCACCTCTATTTCATAGGTGAACAACTTGAGGCTCAGTAAGGCTAAAAGATGTGCCCAAGTCCATACAGTTAGAAAGTACTAGAGCAGAGAGGTAGAAACGGATTTTTCTCCTCTCAATTTCCCCCTCTTTGCCTTGTCCCCTGCCTTCTAACGGAGCACACTGGACCAGGAAGGATCAGGTGTGGTCCGGCTTCCAGGAGGCTCTTGGACCACACATTCTCAACTGGCCTACCCTCTGTGCTGTCCCAGCCAGTGTTCACAACTGCTCAGGGGTTGCCAGCTAAGAAGGCAACTTGGTCCCCGTGGGTTTGTCACCATGGCGGACCCTTTCTCCCCTTCAGTCACTTACCTGGGACTTCCTCTGACTCCTCTTCATCTCCAACCTCCTCGAGAGCCTCTTGGAACCATAGAACACTGGGTCTGATTTCTTGAAGGACTCAAACAACCTGTTGGTCCACTGGCCCTGGGACCGGATGTGTAGCCAGATGGTGTCTGAACAAGAGACAGGGCAGGAGGTGAGGGGTCAGTGCTGGTCTCCACAGGGACACCTGTCTCACTGAAGTGACTGGGACTGGGCATGAACCCCTTAGGCTCTCCTCTGAACACCCTTCCTCAGGTCCGAACTAGCAGCCACAGCCATGAGACTGGGAGAGCTGGCCTCTCTGGTGCAGAACTTGCAATTTTTCTCAGTGAAGTCAACCTACGTGTTCAGTTTCCTCTGCCAAGGAAGGGGTCAGAGCGGCCCTGAGCACACTGGGGGCGCCCTAGAGGTGAGGGCCTGGCCTCCTCCATCAAGCCAGGGTCTCAACAAGGTTGGGGACCATCTCTCTCCCACATTCTATGAGATGCCTGTCAATGGTTCTGCACACAGTAGGTGCTCAATCAATAGTAGGACCAGTAGCTGTCACTGCTCTGTGTCTGGGATGCAGAGGGTGTTTGCTAAGGTTCCCTATTAAGTGGATGACTGGTAGAAGGGTGTTGGGGGTACCAGAAAGAGCATACATTAGAGCAAGGAGGCCCCTGAGAGACTTCCTGGTCTGGAGTTCTCATCCTTTTTCTTTTATTTTAAATCATGAACTCTTTTGGCAGTCCTGTGAAGGCAAGGATAAACTCCTTCTCAGAATAAGTTCTTTAAATAGCTTGAATGATATATGTAGAAATTATGAATGAAACCAATTATAATGAGACCGTTACCAGAATAAATTTTTTTAAATTTTTGATTTAAAAATACATGTGCTTTTTTGTTAATACATGAAATAACGAGATGCAGCAGGAGGTGCATGGTCACTGGATTGTGAATTAGCGATGAGCGTGAATGACACGTCAAAGCATGGACAACAACCATATGGTCCATATAGTCCATGGGGTCTCAGAGAGTCAGACGTGACTGAGCGACTTTCACTTGCACGCTCTCACAGCTTTGTGCGGAGGAGACTGAAAAAGTCAGGTCCTGGGGCCCCTGCTCCCAGGAGCCTCCCTGGCGCTCCCTCGCCCTCAGGGTGCAAAGCAGCAGGAGGGCTGCGCTATGCCCTGTCTGCACAGACGCACCCTGAACTGCCTCCCACAGTGGCTCAGATGGAGCAGCCTCTTAAATGCCAGTCGAATTCAGTCAGCCAGAGTTGCCAGCCTAAGTTCCACTCCTGGTTCTGGAAACCAGCTCTACAAAACCAGAGGATTTACCAGCCCCCACGTGGACTCACTTACTGCAGGGGGCTCAGGACTAAGAGAGTCCAAGCAGAGACCCTGAAGAAACCCTTCAAGAATTGGTCAAATAGGGACTTCGCCAGTGGTCCAGTGGCTAAGACTCCCAATGCAGGGGCCCCAGATTTGACCCCTGGTCAGAGACCTAGATCCCACATGCCACAGCTAAAACCCAGTGCAACCAAATAAATAAAAAAACACTTTAAAAAACTAGTCAAATAAATTACACATCTATATTATAATTCCATTACTGTTAATACACTGGACTAGCATGCAGCCATGAAAAGGAAAAGTTCTTCTTTTAAAAGAACTGACATGCAAAGATCTTCATGACATATTATTCATGGAGAAAAAGTGGATGGCAAAACAGTATAATCCCTTATATGCAACACCATAATCCCTTATATGCAGAATTATCTCTATATCTGATTATTCATGGAGATACATCAAGATCTGGAAAGCTATTCACCAAATGATTGACAATAGTTTTCCTTGGGTAGAATTATTTGAAGGATTTTAATTTTCTTTGGCATATATTTCTATACTGTCCAAATTTTCCAGGAGCATATCTGTTCCTTATAAAACATTAAAAAAAAGAAAAAGGGAAATAAAAATAGGAAGAAAATAATCCACCCTCTCTAACCCTCACCCCCACCCCATTGTACATCCAGGTCTCCACTCATGTGATTCCAGGGCAGTGTTGTACAGCTTCTCGTGGGGAACCCTGGTCTTGGGTCTATGCCCTGAGCTGTGGGAGCTGGGCCCGGGGTGGGGCCTGGCCTGGGGTGGGAGGCATCGTGAGTGGAGTTTCAGCTTTCCATGGAGGAGGGTCAGAGAACCCCGGCAACCAGAAACCTTTACTTCTCATGAAGCCAAGCAAGGGCCTCGCTGCAATAGGCCATACAAGGCCTCCTCCGTCAGAAGCACTTCTTGAGGGACTCCCCTGGTGGTCCAGTGCACTCCGTGCTCCCAGTGCAGGGGCCTGAGTTCAGTCCCAGGTCAGGGAGCTAGACCCCATGTGCCACAACTAAGAGTTCCCATCCCACAACTATGCTCCAGTACAACCAGACAGATAAATAAAAATAAATATTAAAAAAAAAAAGCAGCACTTGAGATGGGAAGGCTAATCTCTGGCCTGGCCTAGAGGTCAGAGGTCCAGGTTGTGGCCCCACCAACAGCCCAGGACCAGAGGGCAGGCACAGGCATGGGTGGGGGTCTGAGGACAGCTGGGCGAAGAGAGGGTTGGCTGAGTAATTCTGTGGGTGCTGGGCACCCAGAGGATGGAAGTGGTCAGGGATGGGGGAGAAGGATGGGAAGGGATTCTGTTGCCTTGGGGCTCCCCAGGTCTCATGCCCACATGGAGTAGGGAAGCCTGGCTTCCTGTCACAGCCCTCTGGAAATGCCCCGGTGCCCCTTCATCTGAGCCACTACTCCTTTGTTTAAGACCCTTGCAGGCTCCCAACTGCCTGCGCCATTCCACTTTTCACCCTGCATTTGAAGACCTTCCTGACCCCACACTAGCTCTTACCAATTTTGCCAGCCACTTCGGTCCTTTCTCTGACCTTCTCTTCCTTCCGCTCACCTCTGCTTCCTTCCTCCCTACTCCACCTGACCCTCAACCCAAACTACATCAGACCCTTCTACGTTTGCAGGTTTCATGCTTCCCTTTCTGCCTCCACCCCCATGCCCTTCTCCTACCTAGTAAACTCCTATGAACCCTTCAAGGTTCAACTGAAAGGCCACCCTGCCCACTTCCCCCACCAGGTCAGGCCCTCCCCGGTGACCCTCACAGAAACCAGTAGGGCCCCGATCACCCCGTTTAGTCAGCATCTGCCCATCTGCCCCCGTGTTCCAAAGGGAGACCCGGGAGGCCGGGTTTGTGTCCCGGGTCTTATTTGCACATCTGTCCCCCAGCATCTGCACATCTGCCCCCATGTTCCAGAGGGAGGTCCGGGAGGCCGGGTTTGTGTCTCGGATCTTGTTTGCCTCTGTGTTCCTGGTTCACAGCCTTGCGTGGCATGTGGCAAGGACTCAGTAACACCCCCTGAGGGACTGGTGGAGTTGGAGCAGGCCTACCTTTCTGCTCAGGAGCACTGCTGATGGTGAAGGGGTGCCACTCGTAGCGTGCGATGCTGGGGATGTTCAGATACAAATAGTCACCAGGTCTGTAGTGGAAAAGAGGGGGCCTCTTGATGAGGAGATGAGTGACCTGGGGAGAGAAAGAGACCGGGGTCTTCTGTGCAGACCCAGAGCTGCCAGGGGCCCCAGGACCACAGGCTGGGTCATCTTCTTCCACCATCACCCAGGCCAGCCTGACATGAGACCTTTTGTGTCTCTGAGTGGGGGCTTACCCTACAGCACATCTGCCAATGGGTGGTAGGCGGCAATCGGAGAAGGGGAGGCAGGCTGTGTCTGAAGCGGGGCTCGTGGTGTGATCCCACTTCCTCTGGTGTAAATACTGCTTCCTAGTGGTCCTCCTCCTCTGTGAAGCCCCCTGACTGCTCCAGCCCCTTTTCTGGAACTGCTGTGGCATTTGGCTGGCATTCCAACCAGGAACAGGCATTTCTCCCAGGATACAACAGCCTCCTGGAGAGTAACTTTGGTTTATTGAGCACTTACAGGTGCCAGAGCTGTGTGGAACTCTTTAAGTGCTACCTCTAGTCCTTACAACAACTCCCTGAGACGAATGTCAATCTTTCTCCCCTCTACGGAGGAGAGGCTGAGTTAGAGAGGTTAAATGACTTGCCTAAGAGCACCAGCTAAGAAACCATGGGATCTGAATCTAATCACTCTGTCTGATGCCAGGGCCTAGACACAAACCTCAGTCTCTCATCCAGCTTCCGTGTCCTCACTTTCAAGTTGTCCAGAGTCAAGCCCCCCAAAACTGCCTGCCCTTTCTCCAAAAATGGCACCAATTACTCAGACACCTGCAAGACAGCCTAGACTCCTCCCCTCATACCCCCACCCCAACCCCAAATGCAGCCAGCTGCCTCTCGAGTGTTTCTATGATACGCCCCCTCCCCACCCTGGTCAGGGTCAAGGCTCTCATGAGCTCTCCTCTGCATATGTGCAACAGCCTCCCCAGTGGTCCTCTCTAAGCCGTCTTCCACGGAGCAACTAAAGAAATCCAGCTGGAGTATAGACCAGCTCAATACCACCATCCTTTCCCCACCCTGCTCAGGTGTTCCCGTGGTCTGCAGAGTGAGGCCACTCACCATTAGGCTCTGACCATGCCTCCAGCTTCTCCCTGGCACCTTGGCTCCAAATTACTTGTAGTCCCTTCAGTACAGTATGCCTTTTCACTACTCTCTGCCTTTGCCCACGCTGTTCCTTCTCCCAGCAATACCCTTCCTTGTCTTGTCTATCCGACAAAATTCTATTCATCTCTCAAAACCCTGATAAGGCAGCTCCCCTCTCATTCTGAAGCTTCTCTGATCTCTCAAAAACAAAGAGTTTAATGCCTCCTGAGATTCTTCTTCTCTTTCCAACACAGCCCTGCACTGATGAAAGGGCTAACTCTCCAATTATCCTGTGTGTCTATGGAGAGTAGAAGAGTGCCTCCACTTTCTCTGCATCTCTGTCACCAAGCGCAGGGCCTGCCACCTTGCAGACATGTAATACATACTTACTGAAGGTGTTCTATGCACACCTGGCCTTTAGTAGCACCCTGCCTACCCACCATTCCCCTTCCAGAAGCGTCACTCTGGCAGGGCTGGACCAAGTCTTGCACTGGCTTGTCTCCTCCATCGTGCTCCCTATTTCCTGGGGGTGGAGGTCTAACAGAGTACCCAGGTGCTGCACCCCACCACCTGGGACACCTCTTGGCTCCTCGGGCCCCCTTTGTACCTTGGAAGGGAGGAGATTGACTTCCACGATGTTCAGGGCCGCCATGCGGGACGCTGCCAGGCTGATGGTTTTCTCCAGGAAGAACAACGTGCCAGGGACCAGCAGCCACTTCCAGAAGTTGGGCCCATGCAGGATGAGCAGGAGCCACATGGGGAGGTAGGACAGATGGGTCCAGTAGAACACCTGTGGGAGATGGGGGAGTAAAATGTCAAGGCACAGGGGTGGGACAGAGCCAAGGTTCACGGTCATCCTCAAAGCCAGGACTATGCCCAGAGCTTTGGCCATACACACCCTCTCCTGGGAACAGGCTTGGGTAGAGATTGGGGATGGGAAGCTCTGTTGCCTCTTTGTTCTGAGGGCTTGGCTCAGAGAGTCTGTAAGTGAAGATTCTTGGCACCAGTGACCAACACCTGGAACATCTGCCTGGGCGTGTTCTGGGCCGGGTGGACTGCCCCCTCTGATGGGCTCATCAGCACCAGTGTCCCGACCCACTGACCCTTTCTCGGGGGGAAGGAAGGAAAGAGAGCAATGATGTTCTAGCAGTAGAGAAGAAAGAGCAAAGCCCCGAGTTTTAACACCTGCTCGGCTACTAGCTCTGGGGCCTCCATCTGATAAGTTACTTCTATGAGTCAGATTCCTCATGGGTCAAGTGAGGATGCTGATCATGACCTCAAAGGGTCATTGTTGGCTCAGAGTAGGTGACTGTATATACATATATGTCTGTTTCTGCTACGACCAGATCAGTCCAGGGGACACAATCTCCAAACTAGATCCTCCGGGACCTTTTATATCTCCAGGAGACTAGAGAGAGGGAAGCAAAGCTAGACCTAACACTTGTAGAGTGCCCACGTGCTAGGTGTGTATAGTTATTGACTTCACCTGTATTATCTCATTTAATTTCTAAAATAACTCCAAAGGTAGAGAATCACAGCTCTGCTTTATAAGTGACAGCAGTGGAATGACCAATAAAGAGTGGGGTGGGGATTAGAACTCTCAAGAGCTTGTTTCTTGCCCTCTTTGTGCCATCTTGAGCCTAGTTTAATCCAATTAGAGCAAGAGGATAAGCTAGCAAAAAAGGTAGAATCTTTTAGAGCAGAACATTTTCACTCGCCAGACACAAATCACAGTTCAGTGGCAGAACCCAAGTCACATGTCCATAGTATGCAAACCACCTGGAACTTCCTGGGCTCTGGAGTAAGCTGGAGGGGGCACAGCATGAAATGAAGGTGGGTGACGCACTTTGCTGAACAATAGAAACGAACTATACTCCAATAATTTGGAAAACTTATTATTCCAATAATTTGGAAAACTGCATGCAAATTTGGAAAACTCAGCAGTGGCCACAGGACTGGAAAAGGTCAGTTTTCATTCCAATCTCTAAGAAAGGCAATGCCAAAGAATGCTCAAACTACCACACAATTGCACTCATCTCACACGCTAGTAAAGTAATGCTCAAAATTCTTCAAACCAGGCTTCGGCAATACATGAACTGAGAACTTCCAGAAGTTCAAGCTGGTTTTAGAAAAGGCAGAGGAACCAGAGATCAAATTGCCAATATCCGCTGGATCATCGAAAAAGCAAGAGTTCCAGAAAAACATCTATTTCTGCTTTATTGACTACACCAAAGCCTTTGACTGTGTGGATCACAATAAGCTGTGGAAAATTCTGAAAGAGATGGGAATAACAGATCACCTGACCTGCCTCTTGAGAAACCTGTATGCAGGTCAGGAAGCAACAGTTAGAACTGGACATGGAACAACAGACTGGTTCCAAATAGGAAAAGGAGTCCGTCACGGCTGTATATTGTCACCCTGCTTATTTAACTTATATGCAGAGTATGTCAGGAGAAAAGCTGGGCTGGATGAAGCACAAGCTGGAATCAAGATTGCCAGGAGAAATATCAATAACCTCAGATATGCAGATGACACCACCCTTATGGCAGAAAGTGAAGAGGAACTAAAAAGCCTCTTGATGAAAGTGAAAGAGGAGAGTGAAAAAGTTGACTTAAAGCTCAACATTCAGAAAACTAAGATCATGGCATCTGGCCCCATCGCTTCATGGAAAATAGATGGGGAAACAGTGGAAACAGTGTCAGACTTTATTTTTTTGGGCTCCAAAATCACTGCAGATGGTGATTGCAGCCATAAAATTAAAAGACACTTACTCCTTGGAAGGAAAGCTATGACCAACCTAGATAGCATATTAAAAAGCAGAGACATTACTTTGCCAACAAAGGTCCATCTAGTCAAGTCTATGGTTTTTCCAGTGGTCATGTATGGATGTGAGAGTTGGACTGTGAAGAAAGTGGAGCGCCAAAAAATTGATGCTTTTGAACTGTGGTGTTGGAGAAGACTCTTGAGAGTCCCTTGGACTGCAAGGGATCCAACCAGTCCATCCTAAAGGAGATCAGTCCTGGGTGTTCATTGGAAGGACTGATGCTGAAGCTGAAACCCCAGTACTTTGGCCACCTCATGTGAAGAGTTGACTCATTGGAAAAGACCCTGATGCTGGTAGGGATTGGGGGCAGGAGGAGAAGGGGACGACAGAGGATGAGATGGCTGGATGGCATCACTGACTCGATGGACATGAGTCTGAGTAAACTCCGGGAGTTGGTGATGGACAGGGAGGCCTGGCGTGCTGCGATTCATGGGGTCACAGTCGGACACGACTGAGCGACTGAACTGATACTCCAATAAAAATTAATTTTTTTAAAAAAAGGAAGAAATGAAGGTGGAAGCCCAAGATAGGCCAGGCAAAGGGGAAAGGCTGGGGCACCTCAAAGTGGCCTCTCCTGCGGACACAGGAGCTGGAGCAGGCGAACATGAGGAGCAGCAGCAGGAGCAGAGCCACGCCGGTTGGGGAAGCCAAGCCGTGAACCCAGCCGATGCCAGGTCTCGTCGTGAGCAGGAGTTCCCAAAACTGGAAGGGGCTGGCCTCAGACTGAGCCTGGAGCGCTGGAGACGAGCACAAGACAAGATCGGCCCACTGCGCCTTCCTGTTGGGGTTCCCACTTCTCCCCATCCAGCTTATCCAGGACACCCTTCTCCGCCCACCGGGACACAGGAGTGGGATAAATTAGTGGTTTGCGGAAAGCCCAGATCCCCATCCCACCCCCGCCCCAGGCTACTCACCGAAGTTCACCACATGCGCCACGGTGTGCACGAGGGAGAGCCCGACCACCACGTAGCCCATAAGCTGGTGGAACTGGATGTTGTGGTCCAGCGGCAGGACCTGAGCCAGCCACGTGGCCCGCAGCCACGTGAGGCAGCGCCTGAGCATCAGCACCTGGCCAAGCAAAGCGGTAGAGAGCCCATCTGGCTCGCTCTCTAACCTGGCCGCCCCTTCGCAGCAGGTGTCTCCCTGCCTCCCCCTGAGATGGCTGTGCTTACCAATGGGCGGGGCTGTGTGGGCGGGGCGTGGTGGGTGGGGCTGGAGGATGGGCGGGGCTGGAGGATGGGCAGGGTTGTGGTGGGCGGGGCTGAAGGATGGGCGGCGCTAGGGGACATCACCACCTCCCCTGCCCTCAAGTATTCCATTGCTGCCTAGATCCATAGCTGGGGTCCCAAAGTAGGACCTCCAGAACTGGGCAGGGAAGAGAAAATCTTACAGAATGTTTGTATTCCTTTTATCTCAACACGTGGGAAGCACATAAGCTTTTACTAATATTTAGGCTCTGTGTAGACATTGAGCCCTCATTTAGTCATAGGTCAGACAGGCACCATGTCCCACGTAGTTCTTGAGATGTCCTGAGGGGAGACGGCACTTTTTTAAGGGGCTTATGGCGAGGGCCCTCTCCCTTACTCATTTGCTTTAATTTATGCCTGTCCTATTGTGTGAATTTGTGGATTGCATTAACTGCTTTTAACTTAAGTAAGCTTAACTACCCCTCAGAAAGAACATGTAGCTTAAAAAGATTCCCTACAGAGAAAATGCAGATTGAAAATAGTGTTAATAAGGCAAGAGCAAGTGACCACGAAAATGAGTCATGTGTCTCCCACTCCTAGTGTGAATTCTTTGAGGCCAGTTATGAGGTTAAAAATAAAACCCACTCTAGTAAGAAACTGATAGTGTCAAAAGCAGTATTTGAACTAGAGATGTACATCTCTGATCATTAAAGATGAATCTTGGCTTATAGTTATGTTGTGCCTAAACCTATTGGCTAACAATAACAGGGCATGCATATAAGTAGGTGAGCATATATTGGGTAATTGGGAGGGGTTTTTTGTTTTTTGTTTATTTTGTTGTGTTTTATTTCATTCCAGTTGTAGAAGTGTGTTATCAAATACACTTGGAGACCTCAGGCTCTGGTCCAGAGGATCACCTTCTGGCATTCAAGCCCTCTTGAAGTATTCTCTTTCTGGCTGGAGCCCTCACAGGAGCTAGCCCAACCTCGTCTGGGTCCACCATAGGGTAATTGTGAGGGTCAATAACCCTATGGAAAGTGGTTAGCACTGTGACTGGTACATAGCAAGCACACAAAAATGCGAGCTGTATTATTTACCTGCTGTGTGACGACAGACAACTCACTGCCCCTCTCTGAGCCTTAGTCCCATCACTGAGTGTCGGCCCAGTGGATTTCTAAGGTGCCATCATGCGCTGCCAATGCAGGTGTCCATGCATGGGTCATTTAGTCTAAGAGGAGCCTACATCAGTCCCCCCGCTTCCCTGCGCTGGGCCCACAGAGCCCTACCGCGATGAAGCTGCAGTCAAAGTTGAGGCACTGGCCGCAGCCCTTGGCCACCATGACGCTGGCTCCGAAGGCCCGGTAGGCACTAGCTGCCAGGGCAAACAGCAGCACGTGGAGGCCCACGAAGACGGCCAGGCAGAGCGCGTGGCTGCGGTGGTTGTGCCAGTAGGCAGAGGTCAGCGGGCGAGGTCGGCGCTGGTGTCGCTGGGGAGCTGGGGGCGTTAGCCAGCGAGCAGCACTGTAAGAGAGGACTCCACTCAGAGGGGCGAGGTGCGGCAGGGACCACCGGGGTGGGAGCCTGGAGACGCACTCCCTCTGCAGCCTAACTCTTGGGAGCTGTGGGGCAAACAGGCCGGCTTCCTTTTACATCAGGAAAGGGAGGTCAAGTGACTTGCTTACAGTCACACAGCTAGGTAGAACTGGGATCAATCTCCTGTCTGTCTGATACCATACCCATGACTTTTGTTTTGTTTTTTTTACCTTGAGTGGGGAGACAATCATAACAGATGGAAGAATCTGAGAAATTTTTGAAGTTAATACACAAAAAGAATGAAGTACAAAAGTGGCACTATTCAGAACTTGGAGTCAGACAAACAGGTCTGTTGTTACACCCTTTTTATATTGTTTTCTCCACAGCGCCTATCAAATTTGTACTTGTCTAGTTTATGTATTTGTTTATTGGTATAAATTACCTGTGTCTCAGCCTGGAATGCAACCCCAGCAGAGCTCTGCCATTATTGAGAACAAGGCTTGGTACAGAGTAGCTGCTCGAACAAGTTGAATAAATAAATGTCTTTGCTAAGTATTTGTGTGCACCTAGGCATGTTACTTCAGGTGAAATAGTTTTAATGTCTTTTTGTTACTTCACTCTTTGTGTAACTTCAATTTCCTTTTCCATGTTATGCAATGATATACTTGTAAAAATGCCCAGCACATAGCTGGTGCTTAACATTGAGTTGATTCTTAAGGAACCCTGTAGAAAATGCACGCATGACAACAGCTGCCCTGCAGAGGGCAGGACAGACATTTGGCCCCAAGAGAAAGTGGGCAGAGGAGCTAAGCTGGGCCAGGGAGGGAACTCAAGGGGCTGGGCTGGGGGGGCCGACCGGGGTGGCAGGGCCAGGCCGAGGGATCCTGCTGGTGCTCAGGCCACACTTCGCACCTGGACTCTAATCCCAGCACAGGCTGTGTCACTGCACCAGCCAGGGCGGTACCTGATGGTCAGGTTCTCCATGACCTCGGGGAAGCGCTGCAGCTCGTCTCGGAGCTCTTCGAAGGTGATGGTGCCGCTGCAGTCCTTGTCGGCCGACTCGAAGAGCGCCAGCGCCAGCTGGTCCAGCTTCTCCTGGGGCAGCGAGATGGCGCTCTCGTGCAGGCACGACTGCAGCACGGTGCGCAGCTCGTCAGGGTCGATGGAACCGCTGCCTGTTTCAGGCGAAGATGAAGCCTAGTGGGGACCTGCTCCCACCTCCCTCCCACCTCACTCTGTACTTGCAAACTCCCCCTGCCTTGCACAACCATTGCATCGTGGGGTTAACTTCCTGTTTGTTCAGGTTTCTGCCAACCTGATGTCTTTAGGAGTAAAGACTAGGCAATCAAAGGACATATGGCACCTCCAGCTCACAAACCTTCCATGGCTCCCTACTGCGGGGCTCAACAGAGGCAAACACCTTCCCAAGCATGGAGAATCTTTGGCCTCAGTGCATGCCTTCCTCTAGAATCTGCAGCCTCCTCTCTAAGTACCACTCAACTTCCAAGACCATCTGCCCAGAAGATACACTTGCTTACTTAATCTCTAAGGAGCTATGTGCCCAGAGCCCCAGTTATTCAGAGGCAAATTGTATATGAGGTGGTAGTGAAGAGGTTTCTCTTTGTTCCCCAAATTGTAGCAGACGCTGCTCATCCATCCATGTTGTCCTGAGAGGCCACAGCTGGTCCCTCAAGTCCAGGGTTGTGACCTTATGAGAACATGAGTGGCTAAGAGTGATGTGAAAAGGAAGCCAAAACTACAGTTGACCCTCAGTACAGAGGGGTTCCTCATCTACAAATTCGATCACAGTTGGTTGAATCTGTGGATGGATGAACCCACAGGTATCAAGGGTTGATTGTATGTCTACATTTTATATAAAGGACTTGAGCGTCCATGGGTTTGGGTATCCACAGGGATCCTGGAACTAACTGGAGAAACAACTGTATCAAGTGAGATGGGATCCGAGGCTTTTTTTTTTTTTTTTTCTGTATGTATTTTCATTCTTCATAAGTAGTAGGACACTTGATTAGAAATTTCTTGACTTGGTTTGGATATAGACACACGAGGTAGCAATATGCTTCTGCCCCTTACTGTGTGATGGTGGGCTATAAATCCTTTAGAGTCTTGTGACTTTGCTTATCTCTAAAATGGGGCTAATTATTCCTCCCTTTCAGTATTGGTTCAAGGATAATAGATAATCATAAAGCAGAAAGGACTGATGCTGAAACTGAAGCTCCGGTATTTTGGTCATCTGATGCGAACAGCTGACTCATTGGAAAAGTCCCTGATGCTGGGAAAGATTGAGGGCAGAAGGAGAAGAGGGGGTCAGAGCACAAGATGGCTGGACGGTATCACCAATGTGATGGACATGAACTTAGGCAAACTTCAGGAGATGGTGAGGGACAGGGAGGCCTGGCATGTTGCAGTTCATGGGGTCACAAAGAGTCAGACATGACTGGGTGACTGAACAACAACAACAACATAGTATTTGGAAGAAAGTAGCTACATATAAATGGAAGTCTTATTGGTACTGTGATCAATACTTGTGCCAAAGTCAAAGACTGTAATCAAAGTACGATGCAGAGTCTAACATACCACTCTCCAGTCACACCTCCTGTCCTTCAGCTTAGGCAAGAGCCTAAGGCAAGAGCCATGAAGGCAAGAGCCATCATGAACCATACCTTAAAGCAAACCTTAGTAAAGCCCTGCCAAGAAACTCGTGAACCCTGGACCACTTGTTTCCTACCGCACTGCTCAGGGTCCATGTAGCCCCGGCAATAATCTGTGATGAAGCCCATTTGAAATGACCTGTGGAGGCCTTTTCTTACTACTGACGAATTCTAAGGGATGAGGGTGTGAACCAGGCCCTGAGATATATTATTAACCTTGGACACATTCAGAAGGTGATCTATGATTATGCCCCAAAGGCACTGCAAACTCCCACTAAAAATGCAAAGGAAGGAGCAGTTCCTTCACAAATAAATCCAAGGACCAGGTTCTTAAAACCTGGAAAGAGGGAGCCCCCCAACCTCAAGACCAACTATTGCACAGGATGGGTTGAAGCCTTCCCTATCTGATCCAAAAAGGCTATGGATGTGTGTAAGTCTCTTTTAAAAGAAATAATTCCTTGATTTGGACTTCCAAAGTCCTTCCAAAGTGATAACAGGCCCTTTTTCATAGCCAAAATCACACAGGAGCTAGAGAAACCCCATAGGCTAGAGGGCCGTGCCCAGGAGCACAACAGCAGCTGGAGACATTAGCCCAGTGCTGGGCAGTCACTGAGACGGCCCGTTCCCTTTGTCCCTCCCTCAGAGTCCTCCTCCCATCCCACCAAGGATGCTTACCGTCGACGTCATACACCTGGAAGAGGAATTTGAGTTTGTCCATGGGGCTGCCGTGGATGAGCAGGGTCAGTGCCTCCTGCAGCTCCTGAAGTGTGATGGTGCCACTTCCATCCGAGTCAAACAGGACAAAGAATCTCTCAGCAAAGAAAGACTGTGGCCAGAGGAGGACAGGAGATGGGTACAAATGTGGCCATGGAGCCTGGGCTTTGAATTCATTCACTCTGTGTGTGTGTCTGTGTGTGTGTGTGTGTGTGTGTGTGTCTCTGTGTGTGTGTGTGTGTGTCTCTGTGTGTGTGTGTGTGTGTGCATGTGCCATGGGGTGGTGGGATTCAGGGAGGACTCAAGTGACTGAAAACAGCCTGTGATCTGCCCAATGAAGCCACACCAGGGGACAGTGTCCATGGCCCATCCTGTCAGCTGAGAACATCTCTGGGCTCTGGTAGGAGAACTGTTCAGATCCCTCTAGCGAGGATAGGCTTGTGTCTGGGTCCTGGGCTCCCTTCTGGCTCTCAGGCCTGGTAATTTCCAAAGGCTCTCTGTCTCCATAACCCACCACTCTCATCAGCCTTGCAGTCCAGACCTCTGGTGGCCCCTTACTCAACTTGGGACAAAGGTTAGATTGAGTGTCCCCCTGCAGGCTCCTCCCAGGTCCTGTCTTTTTCCCCTTCGGGTGACCTCGAGGGACAGTGAAGCCAGGAAGGATTTATAAAGAAGGTGCCACTTGAATACCTGTGTCTTTGCCTTGTTGTTTGGGCTGCCTATAGCCTACAATTAAGTGCTCCTAATGTAGAGTTGTTCTTAACAGCACTTGTTCTCAGGTGCTGGTGCACTCACTCCATTCATCATTCAACCATTCATTCATTCAAGAATCATATCTGCACAAGCCCCTGCTTGCCAGGCAGGTCTTGTGTTAGGCACTGGAAACACAGAAATTAAGAAGACAGGCTGGGTCAGTGTCACAGACATGCCAGGCCGAGATCTACTCCTTGAGGCAGGGTGAGGAGCCTGAGGGCTTTAGTGTCTGATCTAAGTTCACAAGCATGGGTTCACGAGTACGAGGTCCACTGTGGGCAGTCAGCCCTGCTTTGGCCTTACTCTTTTTCACCTGGGTCCCTTTAGTAATGCCTTTATCACTCTCCTAATATTACTCTACCATCCCGAATGGCCTTCATCTTAAGATATCTTATAGCCCCAATTAGGCAGAAGGCCTTTTTACCCTTCCCCATATTGACTATGAAAGGAGACAATGTTTAGAGTTCAAAGCAGTGCCCCTGGTACCAGCAAGTGAGGGGCCCTCCCATCCAAACAGGGGCATTCAAATGCTCCTTGTCTCACTCCCATCAAGGATACAGGCCACCACGAGAGGCCATCCCAGAGGACAACTGCGGAGAGGTTGGCATTTGCAGGCTCACCCCACCCTCCTCTCTGCTAATGTCTCCACTTTTTGTCAGGCACGCAGACTGTTATGGGGATAGGCAGAGGACCTATGACACCGAGACAGAGGACTGGGGATGGAGTGGCAGTGCAAACAGGCCTTTAATGGGTACAAACCATGGAAAAATTTGGTTTTTTGGCAGGAACTTAAGTCTTGGCATCACCTCTGCCCATGAGGCTGGCAGTAAATGTAAGGTCAATAATATTTCTTAAGATTTGACAAGCTACTGATTTCCAACTTCATGTGTTGTTTGAAAGATCCCAGGAGGCCATGGCTACCACCATGGATGGAAGGGCCCCAGTAGCAGAGACTTTTCCCTCCTTGTGAGGTACTGTGTCCTGGAAACCAGATTGCTCCTCCTCTACAAAATATAAGCACAGGGTCCCCACTTCTGGAGCAGACACTTGCCTCTTTCACCTGCAGGGCTTTTTTGAAGTCTTGCAGGTTAATCTCCCCATCTTTTCCCGCAATGGTCTTAAACTGGTGCGTCACCCACTGAAGCCACTTGGCGTCTTCCTCGGAAGTCATGGTGCTGGGAGACAAAAGAGACAGGTGGGTGGGTTTGGGGTGTCCAAGGGCTCAGGAGGCCTCACAGTGGCCCCAGGACCTCTGTCTTCCTCCAGCTGGGGTCTCAGGCTTCCCAAGTGGTTGAACTAACTTCAGTGTGGGAGCAGTGCTTCCCCACAGCTGCTTCTTCTTGTCTTTAAGTCTCTTCCTTCCATCTAGGGCATTGACTGACCCAGGCTTTAAGTCTCTTTAGGTTCTGGGATGACAGGGCCCCAATGAACTGGACCTCAGACGATGGGCTTAAGTTCCGAGAATGGCTCACTCCATGGGTGTTATTAACATGGTGACAGCGACATCCCACCTCACATTTATCCAGCTCTTTACTGTGCTCCGAATCCTTCCCACTCACTCTTTGCTTTGGTCCTTGTTACCAAATGTAAAGTACTCGACCACTCTGAGCTCCCTTCCTCCCTAAGACATTTTACAGGGAGGAAACAGGCTCAGAGCACTTCAGTTATTTAGCAGAATTTATTCAGCAGGTCAACTCCAAGGCCACTGCTTTTCCCATCACACCCAAGAACCTCCACCCTCTGCCTGAACATTTCAAGTATAAGCCATGCAAGGGCTGAGACTGAAGGCTTGACTTTCCAGGTCCAGGATGTATCAGCAATGTCACAAGGGCATCAGCCATCTTAAACCCTCACAGATGGGCTAGCTAAACTGTGATGAGAACAGAGATTAACACTTTGTGTGGCATCAGAACCCAGCAATCCAAACTTGAGTCAATGATGAGTCAATGAGTGAGAATTTATGTCATCTTATTCTCTAAATTTCCTTCGTGAGAATGGCTTTTGTCTATATCCCATGAGTTTAATATAACTAAATAATTTAGCTACAGTCAATCCTCGTTATCTGCAGATTCCATATATGGAAATAAGCCTACTCGCTAAAAGTAGGCTTTTTGTAACCCCCTTATACTTGCAGCCTTTCTGAGATCACTGTGGACATGGGTAAAGTGGGAATGCATGTGAGTCACTTGATGTGCGTGTTTCCTGTTGAGGTCAACACAAGCGACAATCTGCCTACTTGTCTCAGCTCTCGGACTATAAACAAATGCCTTTCCCACAATCTATTCGGTGTTGTGTGTTTGACATTTTTGCACTCTTCACTGGTGATTTTGCTCTTTAAAATGGCCCCTAGGAAATACAAAACACTGTCTAGTGCTCCTAAGCACAAAAGTCTGTGATCTGCCTTATGCAGAAATTACATTGTTAGATAAGCTTTGTTCAGACATGAGTTCTAGTGCTGTTGACCATCAGGTCTATGTTAATGAATCAACAATTTCTGCTTTTCAAGGAGTCTTTAAACAGAAACACATAAAACAAAATCATGTTTTGATCATTATACGAAAACTGTGTGCCCATCAGCTGGTAGGAACCAAATCCTGTATTTATTTTTCCCAGGAATAAAGGTGCAGAATTTCCTCATTCAGGGTTTGTGGTGACTTTACAGAATACAGCTACCACAAAAAATGAGAATTTATTGTATATATAAATAAGATTAAAAATAATGAGTTAAAGTGAAAAGAGTCAGAGAAAGACAAATATTTTATGATATCACTTATACGTGGAATGTAAAAACTAAAACATACTGTTAACATAATGGAAAAGAAACAGATCCACAGATATAGAGAACAAACTAGTGTTTACTCGTAGGGAGAGGACAGGTGGAGAGGAAAGATAGAGATAAGGGGTTAAGAGGTACAACTACTATGTATAAAATAAGCTACAAGGATATATTGTACAACACAGGGAATGTAGCTAATATTTTATAACTATAATGGAGTATAACCTTCTGAAAAATGAAATAAATGGGCTTTCACTTAAGAAACTAGAAAAAGAATGAAACACACACATACATGAATAGAAGGATAGAATCAAGTATAAAATCTGAAATTAAGAAACTAGAAAACTGGAAAAAAAAAGGTCAAAATGGTAAACTGATTTTGGTTATAGCAATGGTTTTACAGATGCATGCATATGTCAATACTCATCAAATTGTTCATTTTTATTAATAATTGTACATCAATTATGCCTCAGGATAGTGAAAAAAGGGCTTCCCTGGTGGCTCAGATGGTAAAGAATCCACCTGCAATGCAGGTGAACCAGGTTTGATCCCTGAGTTAGCAAGATCCCCTAAAGAAGGGAACGGCTACCCACTCCAGTATTCTTGCCTGGAGAATCCCATGAGCAGAGGAGCCTGGAGGGCTATAGTCCGTGTAGTCACAGTCGGACATGACTGAGTGACTAAGCGTGCATGCTCATAGTGAAAAAAACAAGCCGGTCCTATGAAAATACTAAGTAAAAAAGCGTGATTAGAGAAAGTGAAAAAATAAAATATTAATATTGAGAAAGGCAACAGAATCCAGAAAATGGCTACAGAAATATGAGTATTGTGTGCAAGTGATTGGTGAACATAGAGAAATGAATTAATTTCAAGAAGTAACAATCTGAACAGACCAATAATCATTTAAATAGTAAGGGGGCTAAATGTCAACATTTAAAATAATGTCAGGCCCAACTTGTTTTCACAGTTGAACTTTCTCTAATCTTCAGAAAATAAGTCCAATGTCAAACCATCTCAGATTGCAGAAAATGACCATAAGATCCCTAGTTTATTTTACAAAGCTATCATTACCCAAGCCCACTGAAGACAGCATGCGAAAAGAGAAAATTCTAGACAAGTTTCACTTACAGAGATGCAAAACTCTAAAATATAACCTAGTTAAATCCTAAAGTTTACTTAAAAAATCAGGGCTTCTCTGGCGATCCAGTGGTTAAGACTCCAAGCTTCCACTACAGGGGATGAGAGTTCGATCCCTGATCGAGGACCTAAGATCTCACATGCCACATGGCATGGCCAGAAAGTAAAAATCAATTATCATCATCATCAGGAAGGACTTATTTTAGTAATATAAGTGTGGTTCACTTCTCAGAAGTCTATCAACAGCCCTCTGCAGCCCAGCAGGGCAGTCTCCTAAGAGCATGGTTCCCAGGCCCTGGTAAGTGCTTGTCAGAAACAGGGGAAGATGGTGAAATGCCCCTTCTGACCCACCAAACTCGGGGCAGGGCCCAGGAATCTGCATATGTAGGCAGAACCCTGAATGTCTGTGACCCACACAACACGGTCCAGGCTCACGCCTGGAGAAGCACGGCCCTGAAGGTTAAACAGCCTCACCTACTACTTTTCTCGGGACCCCACAGGAAGACATTCCACAAAGCAGATCGAGTTCTAGGAAACAGGCTGCACACAAGTGCTAACCCAGGGAGCACGGGGGCAGGGTATCAAATGTTAACCTCCCTCGTCTCGGAAATATTGTGCCTGGCCTACAGGATGAGAGAGGAAACTCTGCGAAGAGGCTGGAGAAGAGACAACTGGTGGGAAGTAAAGAGTGAGGGAGGGTAGGGAAAAGGAGGTAGTCCTCAACAAGAAGCTGGGAATCTGCAGGTTTCAGAGCTCCAGGGGAACCTGGTGTTGACGAGAGGCCAGACTGTCCCCAGAAGACCAGGTTCTTAGGTCCACTGGCCCCAGTGTGTGATAGTTTCCTCATCTGTGTGTTCGTGTGTGCTAAGTCGCTTCAGTTGTGTTCTTGGCAAACCCATGGATTGTAGCCTGCCAGGCTCCTCTGTTCATGGCAAGAATACTGGAGTGGGTTGCCATTTCTTTCTCCAGGGGATCTTCGATTCCTGGAATCGAACCTATGTCTTTTACGTCTTCTGCATTTGGCAGGTGAGTTTTTTTTTTTTTATCACTAGTGCCACCTGGGAAGCCCTCTTCATCTGTAAAAGTGACAGTCAATCCTTCAACCAAGGGTTGCCACGGGGACCCAATCAGATTCTATTTCAAAAGTGAAACTCGTAAACACTGCACAAATGTTAGGTATGGTTATTAGTCTGGTTATTAGACTTGGCCAGTTCCTTATTTTATAGATTAGAAAACAGGCCCAGAGAGGGCAGATGACTTGCTCAAGATTGTATAGCTTGCTCGTAACCAGACAAGAGCGTGCTCGGGTCTCCTTCCTTCTGCCACAGGTAGTCTACCCTTTGTGGACCCCCAAAAGAATGAGCACTCCTGCCTTTCCCTTATCCCTGGCATGGAAAGTGAGACAAATGAGCCACTCACCCTCTGAAGCCTTCAGAGTCTGTCCAGGCTGTGTCTCCCGGCGCACTCATCTTCTTCGCTTTTAGACCACAGGTCCCGGAAAGGCTGCTGTCCGTACAGCAGCCTGCGTCCAGAAGCCCACAGTTTATCTCTCCCCAGCTACTCTTCCTGCCTTTCCTAAAATGCTGCTCACACCCACAGCTGCTCACTGAGCCATGTGCTGGCTGGTAGCCAGCTTGTTACAGAGAAATTTTAAGAAGGAGGCCTGGTGCAGAGTGGGGCAAGCCTTTTCCTAGGAAGGATGTTGGCTATGTTCCATCTAGTCAAGTACCTTCCACTTTCCCTCCCTCAAGGAGACTGGGCAGGTCTAGAAATGCACCATGAAAAAAAGTGCCCCATGAGACTTCATGGCCCACAGTCCTATCAGTTACCAACAAAAATGCTGAGGACTTCACACAAGGTGCCTGACTGAATATGTAACCCACCCTGCTTGGGGGTGTTAGCACCACACTCTGCAGATGTGGAAAGTGAAGCTCAGAGAAGTGAAGTAACATGTCCAGGCAGCTCAGCAAGAATTCAATCTGGAGATTGCATTTAACCATGTGGGGAGTGCAACTCGGACCCAATGTCCTGTGTAAAAATAAGCTGGAACAGTCATCTGTAAGGGTTTCTGTCCAAGGGTCTGGGGGAAATTGGTGATCTGCAAGCTCTGTTTGTTAAAACACAAAAAGAAATTGTGCAGTCATTTAGATAAAGCCACCCTGCAATGAAAATTCCAAGTGCTTTTCACTTTTTCTCCTGTCTGGTAAGATGTCAACTCAGACTGATACTCCTAGACTCTGTTGCGCATTAGGACTTCCTATTGGTTGTTTTAGATGTTCCTGGTTCATTTCCAAAATGAGGGAAATATTTATTGCTTTGTTTTAAAGAAGTTTCTCCAATTGTTTGGCCCCTGGTGGGACATTTAAAGGGCTCCTTGAGTGACAGTCATGGTAGCCCCTGAACCTGAAATGTTCCCTCAAATCCCTCTGCTGTGACTCTCATGCTCCTCTGCTCACAGGCTCAGCTGTTCTCATTTGACTAAGTCCCAAGGGAAGATGAGTTCTGTGGAACTTATTTGATGACCTTGGCAAGTGCTTGCCTTCCATTGTGGCAAGAGATCAAATGTATTGGGTCCAAATGGTTTAAGACAGAGTATCAGAAAGTATAAAGAGCATCTGTTTTTCCTTCAGGGGGAACTGTCCAGGTTTTATGATGTGATGACAACAATCCAGGAGTTTAGTGTTTGATTTGGTTTTAGTTTATTAGATTTGATTTGCTTTTCTTAAACTCAGGACTGGAGAGACTTCAGGGTCATAGAGTTCACTCGATTTAAAAAAGTAATTTTTACTGAAATATTTGAGCTTTTTTATTATTCAGTTGCTCAGTTGTGACCCTGTGGCCTGCTGCACACCAGGCTTCCCTGTCCCTCACGATCTCCCAGAGTTTGCTCAGACTCATGTCCATTGAGTCGATGATGCCATCCAACCATCTTGTTTCTGTCATCCCCTTCTCCTGCCTTCAATCTTTCCCAGCATCAGGGTCTTTTCCAATGAGTTAGCTCTTCACATCAGGTGGCCTAAGTACTGGAGCTTCAGCTTCACAATCAGTCCTTCCAATGAATATTCAGGACTGATCTCCTTTAGGATGGACTAGTTGGATCTCCTTGCAGTCCAAGGGACTCGGAAGAGTCTTCTCCAACACCACAGTTCAAAAGCATCAATTCTTCAGTGCTCAGCCTTCTTTATGGCCCAACTCTCACACACATATATGACTACTGGAAAAACCATAGGTTTGACTATATAGACTATATAGACCTTTTGTTATATTATTTTGTTGGCAAAATAATGTCTCTGCTTTCTAATATACTGTCTAGGTTTGTCATTCCTTTTCTTCCAAGGTTCAAGAATCTTTTGATTTCAAGACTGCAGTCACCATCTGCAGTAATTTTGGAGCCCTTAAAGTCTGTCACTGTTTCCATTGTTTCCCCATCTATTTGCCATGAAGTGATGGGACTGGATGCCATGATCTTCATTTTTTGAATGTTGAGTTTTAAGCCAACTTTTTCACTCTCCTCTTTCACTTTCATCAAGAAGCTCTTCACTTTCTGCCATAAGGGTAGAATATCATCTGCATATCTGAGGTTATTGATATTTCTCTTGGCAATCTTGATTCTAGCTTGTGCTTCATCCAGCCCAGTGCATTTCACATCATGTATTCTGCATATAGGTTAAATAAGCAGGGTGACAATATACAGCCTTGATGTACTCCCTTTCCAATTTGGAACCAGTCCGTTGTTCCATGTCCAGTTCTAACTGTTGCTTCTTGACTTGCATACAGGTTTCGCAGGAGGCAGGTAAGATGGTTTGGTATTCCCATCTCTTTAAGAATTTTCCACAGTTTGTTGTAATCTACAAATTCAAAGGCTTCAGCGTAGTCAATAAAGCAGAAGTTGATGTTTTTCTGGAATTCTCTAGCTTTTTCTATGATGCAATGGATGTTGACAATTTTATCTCTGGTTCCTCTGCCTTTTCTAAGTCCAGCTTGGACATCTGCAAGTTCTTGGTTCACATACTGTTGAAGCCTGGATTTAAGGCTTGAAGGATTTTTGAGCATTACTTTGCCATCATGTGAAATGAGTACAATTGTGCAGTAGCTTGAACATTCTTTGGCATTGCTCTTCTTTGGGACTGGAATGAAAACTGACCTTTTCCAGTCCTGTAGCCACTGCAGAGTTTTCCAAATTTTCTGGCATATTGAGTGCAGCACTTTAGCAGCATCAACTTTTAGGACTTGAAATAGCTCAGCTGGAATTCCATCACCTCCACTAGCTTTGTTCATAGTGATGCTTCCTAAATCCCACTTGACTTCACATTCCAGGATGTCTGGCTCTAGGTGAGTGATCACACCATTGTTATTCAGGTCATTAAGATCTTCTTTGTATAGTTCTGTGTATTCTTGCCACCTTTTCTTAATATCTTCTGCTTCTATTAGATCCATTCAGTTTCTGTCCTTTATTGTGCCCATCTTTGCATGAAATGTTCCCTTTTTATCTCTAAATTTCTTGAAGAGATCTCTAGTCTTTCCCATTCTATTGTTTTCCTCCATTTCTTTGCATTATTTACTTAAAAAGGCTTTCTTATCTCTCCTTGCTAGTCTCTGGAACTCTGCATTCAGATGGGCATATCATTCTTTTTCTCCTTTGCCTTTCGCTTCTCTTCTTTCCTCAGCTATTTGTAAAACAACCATTTTGCCTTTTTGCATTTCTTTTTCTTGGGGATGGTTTTGATCACTGCCTCCTGTACAATGTTATAAACCTCCATTCATAGTTCTTCAGGCTCTCTATCAGATCTAATCCCTTGAATCTATTTGTCACTTCCACTGTATAATCATAAGGGATTTGATTTAGGTCATACCTGAATGGCCTAGTGATTTTCCCTAAGCTCTTCAATTTAAGTCTGAATTTTGCAATGGGGAGTTGAGGTGAGCCACAGTCAGCTCCCGGTCTTGTTTTTGCTGACTGTATAGAGCTTCTTCATCTTCAGCTACAAAGAATATAATCAATCTGATTTCAGTATTGACCATCTGGTGATGTCCACTGTATAGAGTGATCTCTTGTGTTGTTGGAAGAGGGTGTTTGCAATGACCAGTTGGTTCTCTTGGCAAAACTCTATTAACCTTTGTCCTGCTTCATTTTGTACTCCAAGGCCAAACTTGCCTGTTACTCCAGGTATTTTTTTACTTCCTACTTTTACAATACTGTAAACCAAGGAAATAAAGTGATTCAGTTATCTATCTATCTCTCTATATATTTTTCAGTGTTTTCTATTATAGGTTATTACAAGATATTGAATATAGTTCCCTGTCCTATGTAGTAAATCTTTGTTCCTTATCTATGTTATGTATACTAGTTTGTATCTATTAATCCCAAATCTGTGTTGTATGTAGATTCATTTGTACTATTTTTGAGATTCAACATATTAGTGATAAAATATTTGTCTTTATCTGACTTACTTCACTTAGTATGATATTCTGAGGGTCCATCCATATTGCTGCAAGTGTCAATATTTCATTTTTTTAAACTACCGAGTAATATTCCATGATGTAATAGTTCACATCTTCTGAAACCAAATCTGTTGATAGGAATTTGGGTTGTTTCCATGTCCTGACTATTATAAATAGTGCTGCTATGAGCCTGAATCCTGGGTGCATGTATCTTTTCAAATTAGACTTTTCATCTTTTTGGAATATATGCCCAGGAGTGGGATTGCTGGATTTTACAGTATCTCTATTTATGTATGTGTGTATACACACACACACACACACACACACACACACACACACATATATATATATATATATTTTAATGTAACCTCCATACTGTTCTCCATAGTGGCTGTACTGATTTACATTTCAACCAACAGTGTAGGAATCAACTGATTGTTTTAGTTCATCCACCCTTCCTCAACAACATTGGTGGTCACTGGTCCTGCTTTACCCATCTCTGGTCATGGGATGCTCACTTATTTGGTTAGTAGTGAGAGAGTCAATTCCTAGGCAGGTTGATAAGAAGTCTAGGGGTCCCCAACGAGAGAGGGGTCTGGAATTCTCAAGGAGGAAGAAAGGACAAACTTTTTTTTCCCCTCTACATTCCTTAGGATTATATAACGATAATATATCCTGCTTGAGGACAGTCTCTGGAAAAAAAAACCTTCTGGCTAATCTTATTGTTTTAAAATGTGAATTATGAGAGTAGGTCTAGTGAGGTCTTTACAACCCCCAGACATTATTTTGATTCACCCTAATAACTAATTAGAGAGTATATAACTCCATTGCTAACACTAGCAAGGGGGTACTCTTTCTGCCCCCTCCTGATGCCTATGTAAGAAGCTTTCTCTATCTCCTTTTATGCTTTATTACACAAAATTTATTACACAAATTTGCTGGCATATTAAGTGCAACACTTTCACAGAATCATCTTTTAGGATTTGAAACAGCTCAACTGGAATTCCATCACCTTCACTAGCTTTGTTTGTAGTGATGCTTCTTAAGGCCCACTTGACTTTACATTCCAGGATGTCTGGCTATCAGTATAATAAATACTTATTTCTTGATTACTTAAGTGTAGAGTGGTGTTTTGCTGATAAATCCTTTGACCCTAAAACCAAAAGTCTTTTGGCAGAGCACTATACTAAAAAGACAGCCAATCAAACCAACAATAGGGGGATTTCATTCTATAAGAAGTGAAAATAATAGATGTTAAGCATATTTAGAATCCTCAAAGAAAGGAAAGAAAAACATCCATTTAAAAAAAGAATAAGAACTTTAATAAAAATGGGCAGAAATTAAACCAGCTCAGTTGGTATGAAGAAAACACAACTAGAAATATGGAGAAGAATATTGTTACTAAAAATTTTAATAATTCAATAAATAAGATAATTTTTAGTCTACACATAATTGAAGAGTAGATGTATAATTCCTAAGATAGTATTGAATAATTCACTTGGAATAATTTTGTAACTTCTTTTCACTTACATTTGTCCATACTATTAAATATGATCATGTCAAAATGCTGTAAACTAGTTTTCTGTGTTTGGACAGTTAACTTTTTATATTTATTTCGTTACTATAAACAAATTTGTGAGAAATCTTGTTATTAAATCTTTGTCCATATTTCCAATCATTTCTCTAGATTGGATGCCCAAAAGAGGAATTACTGAAATATGAAACTTTCTAAGTCTTTTGGTTACAGCCGATAGCCAAATTGCTTCTCAAAGATCTTAAATCATTTTTTCACTCCCGCCCATGTTTGAAGAAAATGCCTATTTTACCAAACACTTTTGAATACTAAGAATTATTCTTTAAAATATTTGTCCATTTGGCAAAAAAAAAAAATACTGCTTTCAATTTTTATTTGCCTTAGTCTGATTAGTAACAAAGTGAAACACCATCATGGAAGGAAAAATATGAAAACTTCTTTCCCTCATTTTCCTGAGTAAAGTAGGACATATTTTCCTGTAGAGGGGACACAGCGCTTCATTACACAACATGCTCCCAACCGGTTGCTTTTTGCCAGAAAGCATTTTTCTTCTACATTTTTTGTCAAAGGCATGATGTCTTCACTCCAGCCCTGTAATAGATGATTTAATTCTTGGGGCTGCTGTTAAGTTCTGAGTTTGTAGCGCCTGGAATTTCTCTGCTTGCTGTAGAGTGGGAACACTACTACGGCCACCTTCCTCCACCTGAATGAGTCAGGAGAAGCAGCTGACATGCTGACAAGCCATGGGGAAGGCGACAGGTCACCTGCCTGTGCTCCTCCTGAGGCCACCTGTGCCCTGGAGCCTGCATCCCCTTGCCCATTCAAGGATGGTGACCCTGTGTTTCTGCAGCATTTTCCTCTTCTCGGCTGGATCGTTCTTTCTCCAGCTAGTGCCCAGTTTCTCCTTAATAGCAAAGCTTCTTGAAAGAGTTGCTTATACTCAGTCTCATCCCCCCTCCTTTTTTTGGAACCCATACCAATCAGACTTCTATCCCTCCAAGCCCAGGGGTCACAGCAGCATTTGATGAAGGTGATTTCCTTTCTTGAACCTCTGTCCTCTCTTGACTTCCTGAATCCCACCCTCTTCTGGTTTCTAACTCACTGTCTCCTTTTCAGTATCCTAACTTATTGATATATCCTGCTCTTTTTTAAAAAATATATTTATTTGGCTCTGCTTTGTCTTAGTTGTGGCTTGTGAGATCTTTAGTTGCAGCATGTGGGATCTAGTTCCCTGACTAAGGATCAAACCCAGGCCCCCTGCACTGGCAATATGGAGTCTTAACCACTGGACCACGAGGGAAGTCCCTAGATTCATTCTTTTAGGTGGCCTTTGTAAGTTGGGTTTAGCCTATCTTTTCTATCTAAACAAATAACTTCCTTGTTAAGTTAACTAGCTCATCTACAAGTGCATGTCTCCATCCCCAACCTTGGCCCTGAACTGTGGTTCAGTAATTCCAACTGCCAATTACTATCTCCACTTGGATGTCAATCTGCATCTAAAACTTAACACATGCAAAACTGGTTTCACAGTATTCCTAACTCTGAGCCAGCTGGTATTCCCATCTCAGTAAATGACCCCTTCCCCATTCACCTCAGTACTATGGAGTACTCATCTATTCCTTTCTTTCCTACATGTCTGACATCTAACCCACAAGCCAATCTTGCAGCTTATACTTCTACATTAGAAATAGATACAGAATCTCACTGCCCCTCCATAGGTCCCAGCCTAGCCAGAGACACCATTACTGCTCACCTGGACCATGCTGCCAGCCTCCTAACTCACCCTCTGTTCCACCATCATTGCCTTAGAGTCTGTTCTCTATTTGGCTGCCCTGGGGATCCTGTTCAAATGCAAGGTAGATGAGTACTCCCCTGCTCTTATCCCACTTAGAATAACCACAAAGCCCTTCATAACCCCCACCATGACATGACCCCATGACCCATGTGCCCTCATTTCAGGCACTCCCCTTGCTCACTCAGCTCCAGCCATACTGGCTTCCTCAATATCTCTTGAACAGGCACACTTCTGCCCCAGGGCCATTGCACTGACCATTCCCTCTGCCCAGAACGTTCTTCTTCCAGAGATCTACCTGGCTAACTCACTCACCTCCTTCAAGCCTTTGCTCATTTCACATCTTCTTAATGAAGTCTACCCTGAGCATCCTGTCTTAAAATTGCATCTCACCCACTCCAAACTACTAGTTCCCATTACCTTGATCTACCCTCTTCTTTCCATGAGATGTATCATCTTCCAGTGTGCTATATGATGTGTTTTCTTATTGTTTCTCGTCTGCCTCCCCCACACTAGAATGTAAGCTCCATGAGGGTACAGACTTGTGTCTGTTTCATTCTTGAATGAATCTCAACACTGGAGCAGTGCCTGGACTGTAACAGTCACTCAGTTCATATTTAGTGAATGACTTGGTAGCCTGAGCTTCCCCAATGGCTCAAGCAGTGAAGAATCTGCCTGCAATGCAGGAGACTTGGGGTCAATCTCTGGGTCAGGAAGATCACCTGGAGCAGGGAATGGCTACCAACTCCAGTACTCTTGCCTGGAGAATCCCATGGACAGAGGAACCTGGCAGGCTACAGTCAATGGGGTCGGAAAGATTTGGACACGACTGAGCAAGCAAGCAGCTTAGTGGGCTAGCCACATCAGCATCCCACAGAGAAATCCCCCGACTTCAGTCAACCATTCCCAACGCCCAACCCGGTTCTAACCAGGGCCAGCAGGAACCTAACCAGCTCCAGGCATTAATCAGGAGAAGGGGCTTCCTTGGCCAGCTTAACTCACTTTCTGGCCTAGGAAAGTCACTTCCCCTGTCCCAGATCCAGTCCCTCATCTGCTCAGTGGAGATTTTCTCCTGTTCATCCTGCCTTGAGACAAACTGTTAAGAGCAGTCACAGGGATATACACGTTTAAAGCCATTAAAATTGGCCTCAACCACATTGGGCTTCCCCGGTAACTCAGATGGTAAAAAATCCACCGGTAATGCAGGAGACCCAGGTTCAATTCTTGGGTCAGGAAGATCCCCTGGAGGAGGAAATGGCAACACACTCTAGTATTCTTGCCTGGAGAATCCCATGGACAGAGGAGCCTGGCAGGCCATGGTCCATGGAGTCGCAAAGAGTTGGACATGACTGAGCGACTGACACTTTACTTCATCCGCACTGTGCACTTTGTGTTTGGGAGAGAGGCTCACAAGGTGCTGGTCCTGGGGCCAAGAAAAGTAAGCAGAGGCTCTGTCTTCCTGCTGACGTCACTAGGTCTCTTTCATGAGATTGAATATGGCCTATCACCCCACCGTAGTCTCACCCCTCTGGGGTTGAAATGACCTCATAGAAAACAGGGCAGTTAGGTTGACCTAACATCATTCCAGCAAGTTTTATCATCCTTTTAAACTGATAAACAAGATCTCAGAGGACATTAAGTTTTCACCAGCTTTTCTATCTCCTCTTTAAGCTCTGGAAGGCTGGGACCTATTTTCCTCCTCTCGTATACAACCTTGGGGCTCCACGAGTTGGTTAGCGACTTGGTCAGCATTTGGGACCTTGAGTAGCTGCCCTCAGCTTGAGGAAAATGTGGGGATAGCCAATACTGTGCCTGCCTCGAGTTACAGGTTCCCCCTTGGGGTTACAGTGGGTATTTATGAGACATTTCCCGGAGCAAAATGCTTGTGCAAATACATCCCAGGAAATCCCAAGATCCCAGTGGGGCAGATATTCTGAGCTCCATCTATCAGACAGACCAACTAAGGGGCAGAGTCTGGAACAGAATACTCTGAGTTCCATCAGTCCTGCCCAGTATCCCATGTCTCGAAGCAGAGACACAGCCTCTGTTGGAAAACTTGAACATGTTTTGCTCATTTTCAACACAGAACCTTTGCAGGAACAGCCTGGTCTTCTGGGCAAGCCTCTGGAGGCACCACACCCCTCAAAGTGGGCTCATCCCTCAAGATCCAGCCCAAAGTCCACCTTCTTCTGGAGGCTCTTCCTGCTGTCCCCAACCCAGAGTTAATTACACTGTGTTCCTGTCCACAGATTTGGCTGAACACATGCTGTCTTGCAACATCTCATACCATTGCTTTGTATGGTGGGGAGGGGGGGAAGGATTTGGTCCTTAGGTCATTATTTAACTTTTCATGTATATATCTCTTCTCTCCCCAACATGCCTATCAGCTCTAGGTAGAAATCACCTCCACTCATTCACTATTTCACTCAAGTTTTTCCTTTAAGAAATATTCTATGCCATCCTAGTGATAAATAGATGATCCATGATTGCTGCCCTCACAGAACTCATATTCCTTATTTATTCTTTGATAGTGATAGTGTTAGTCACTCAGTTGTGTCCAACTCTTTGTGACCCTGTGGTCTGTCCATGGAATTCTCCAGGCAAGAATACTGGAATGGGTTGCCATTTTCTACTCCAGGGAATCTTCCCAACACACAGTTTGAACCCAAGCCTCCTGCATTGCAGGTAGATTCTTTACCATCTGAGCTACCAGGGAAGCCCATTTATTCTTTATGTCCCTGCTATGATTCCCCATGGGACCTGCTATAATTCATCTGTAACCAGCAGGCAGGAGTTAATAGTGACGGTCTCTGGCTAGCAAGTTCCAGCTGTGTATATCTCTTTCATCTGGTCAAAGCCTAGTGAAAACTATTTTTAAGTAGAAAAGCAGGAAGGGCCGCAGAGACGGGGCCTGAGCAGGGGTGCCTCTCAGGCCTAGACAAGCCTAGAAGGGAGTTCCTTCTGGGAGAGACTGGAAGCTCCAACCACAAGAGAGTCAGAGTTCGTGGGTCCTGAAGAGGACTTTAGGCACACCAAAGGCACCCTCATGGCCCAGATGGGGAAACTGAGGCACCCGGCGGGCTTGTGGCTGATCCAGTGCAGGACTCCCAGCACAGTGCTCTTTTCCTAGGACCCCCTGAGGTATAACTTCTGCTAAAGGAAAAGATTCATTTTCCCACTTAGCTGTCAGAAGTCACTCTGGCACACTCTGGCAGGTGGAAAGAAGTGTGGGGAGGCCAATTCACAACAGTGGCTTCCATTACATTTAAATAGGCTGGAAAACACTTGTGCTCTGATTCTGAGTGTCTCCTCCATACCCAGCGCTGGGCATGGGATGGGAGAGGGGGCTGACTGTACTCCAGGAAATCACACAGAACGATCAGCTGTTTGGCAGGTGTGACCAGTGGGCCCCCTGAAAGGCGCGAGCCCTGTGAATGAGAGGGCCTGGGCTTGACTGGAGTCCTGCCCTCCCTGGAAGCCCTCAGACCCTCTCTGAGTTCCGTGTAGGGTGGGTGGAGGTGTGTATGCCCTACCCACCAGAGCACATGGTGGAGGACTAAATGAAACACCATATGAGGAAGCACCTGTCCCGGAACACACACTCAGTTCATTTTCACTCATTCAGAAGGCTGTTTTCATTATTCCCAACCACCTCCTTTGTTTCCCAAATCCCAGAAAAAGTATCCCGGCTAGTCTTTCTGAAGCAGGAATCGTTGAGAGCATGTGACCCCAACTGCCTCCTCCAGGGGTCATGATCCTGATGCTCCTGCTCATCCAACCACCCTCAGAATGGGTACTTTGGGTTCACCACTTGACGCCTGAAGCCAACACGCTTCTTTTCCCTGTTCCTCACTTTTCTTACCTGTAGAAAGGGACTGCTCATGAAATAGGGACAAATCTGACTCCATACTGTTTCACTTTAACCTTTGTGTTGTATTGCTTTTGCTACTAAAGGGATTTTGCCTGTAGTTTGAAGTATACATAACCGCCCATCTCTAGGAACCCTGTGGGCTTCCCTGGCAGCTCAGTGGTTAAAAAAAAAAAAAAAAATCCACCTGCTAATGCAGGAGACATGGGTTCAATCCCTGAATCAAGAAGATCCCATTGGAGAAGGAAATGGCTACCCACTCCAATATTCCTGCCGGGGAAATCCCATGGACAGAGGATCTTGGCAGGCTAGAGTCCATGGGGTCAGAGTCAGATATGACTTAGCCACTAAACAACAAGGAACACTGCCAAGGAACGCCTGAGTGTTAAGCTAAAATACCTTTGTTTAGCTCACAGGAAACCCCCTGAACAGACCCACCTGTGAATGGCTGCAGGCAAGAAGAAATAACACATTCCCTCTGGAGTCTGGCCAGAACCAGGAAATATATACAACTATTTATCACCTTCTTTTTACTTTACCTCCTTACCTCCCCCTCTTTGTTCTATTTAAGAAAAAACAAACAAACAAACTAGCATCCAAACCTGGGCAAGATGGTTCTTTGTGACACTAGTCCACCATCTTCTTGTCTGCTGTCCTTCTGAATAAAATTGCTATTCTTTGCCCCAACAACTCATCTCTCTGTTGATTGGCCTGTTGTGCAGTAAGCAGGGCGAGCTTGGACTCAGTAACACCAGACTTACTCCCGTGAGGTTACGTGGCTCCACTGAGACCCTGCAAGTACACACTCCAGCGGGTCCCACTGGATACATGCTCCTGACTCCCTTCCCTCTCCTTTCTGGAGGGGGCTGTTCTTCAGAGAGGGTGGGGAAAGACCTAGAGACGGGGCAAGAACCTCTTGTCCTCAGCTACCCCACTCTCTTCCCACCCCTTTCTACACCCTAAGCACAGGAGATGCCGTCACTGCTCCAGCGATCAGAAACACATGCAACGCGGGCCAGCTGCTGCTACCACCACCATTCCAGCCCAAGAGACAGAAGACATGTGTGAGACACTCTCCTTTTATAAAAGAGGGCAATGGTGGGAGAGTTGCTGTGGGGACCCAGCTGTAGAAGACAAGCCACCTCCCTCCTCCCTACTCTGCTTCCACTTTTGAGTGTGGAGAAGTCTAGAGACTTACAGAAGTTAGATCTGGATATAGCCTTGAAGAGGTTTCCCTGGTAGCTCAGCTGGTAAAGAATCTGGCAATGCAGGAGACCCCAGTTCGATTTCTGGATCGAGAAGTTCCCCCTGGAGAACTTCCCCTGGAGAACTGAAGGGATACCCGCTCCAGTCTTCTTGGCCTTCCCTGGTGACTCAGATGGTAAAGAATCCACCTGCAATGAGGGAGACTAGGGTTTGATCCCTGGTCTGGTTGGGAAGATCCCCTGGAGGAGGGCATGACAACCCACTCCAGCATTCTTACCCAGAGAATCCCCATGGACAGAGGAGCCTGGCAGGCTACAGTCATGGAGTTGCAAAGAGTCGGACATGACTGAGTGACTAAACACAACACAGCATGTAGCCTTGAAGATGACTTGTTCCATGACTTCCAAACACTTAAAATTAATTTTTACTTGTGTAAAATTTTAGCCGACTCACCTCCCTAAAACTGTGTATGCAGATTTTTTTCTATGAAAGATCTAATGCAACCTTTTCTTTCTTTTTTAAAAAAATTATTCATTTCTTTATCTGGCTGCATCAGGTCTTAGTTGCACCACACAGGGTCTTTGTTGTGGTGCAAGACTCTCTAGTTGTGGCACGTGGACCTAATTGCTCCATGACATGTGGGATCTTAGTTCCCTGACCAGGGATCAAACCCATGTGCCCTGCATTGCAAGGCACATTCTCAACCACTAGACCACCAAGGAAGTACCAACCTTTCTTTTTTAGACGGGGAAACAGAGTCGTTGGAGTGGATGTGGCTTCCTGACGGTCACTCAGGAGTTGGTAGAGATGGAACTAGAGCCCTAGCCCCCTAACACAGACCCTTCCCGCCAGGCTCCACACCAAGGGGGTGATTATAAAGCCTGAGGCTGGGCTCTGTATGTCAGACACAGGGAGGAAGGAGGCAGGGTGGGGCACATGTGACCTAAGTGCGAAAAGAATCTAGGCTGATCCAGAAACTCAGTAAATTTATGTCTTATTCCTTTCCCTAAGAATTGGTTCTTGGAACAAGGTCAGTATTTATAGCTCAAACTTTTGCAGGAAATTAAAATATTATCTTCGCCTTTTGTTTTTGAGAGGTGCCAAGAACCATTAGACTCTGGGAGTCCCAGATGGAGGAAATGTGGGCCTCAAACACCACGCCTTGAAGGATGTCTGTCTCTGGTTCCCACTGTGAATCGTGGCTTGAGACCTTCCGCAGAGTAGACTTGCCTGGCCTTCCTTGCTTTCTCCACCTTGCCTTGCCTTTCTTTTCTTCCCTCCCTGTCCTTGTTTTAACCCTATCTAGTTTGCACCCACAGAAGTCACAGCACGAATGACAAGGCCTTACTTTAGGGCGGCAGCCCCAGCCTGTCCCCAGGACACTGGTTCCGCTAGAGAAGCAGTGGAGTCTCTGGCAATTCAGTGCACATCGGGCATAGCGCAGGCTCCACCTGGGCTGAACATATCCTGGTCAGTTGACAAGAAGGCATTGCCTCTTTCCAGATTTTGTGTTCACCTGAACCTACACCTGTGATCCTTGAGATGAAGAGGGCTCAGGGCTATGGCAGCATGACATAGTTCGGAAAATCTCTGGACAGACTCAGGACCCTGGTTTTAGCACCAAAGATGTGCTAGCTCTCCTCCTTATATCTCCACCTGGTGAACCGCTACACCAGCTCAAGGGCCACCACAAACGTTCCCCTCCTCAGCCCGCTCCTCCCCAAGAGAAGAGCTTACTTAGTTCTTGTAAGAACGCCGCGGCAAGATGAAGAGAGCGCCGGAGTGTTAAGAGGCTTTATTGGGCAATCGCTCCCAGGCAGAAGCCCCCAGGAGAAAGCAGGGGGGAAAGCGAGAGTCTGCAACTTGCGGGAAGGGGGACGACACTTATATACCCTGGCGGATGCGGAAGTGGCAGGACCTTTCCATATATGGTTAGAATTGGGCTCTAGGGTGCTGATTGGACTTTTCGGCCTCGTGTCAGTTTTTGATTGGCCGGAGTCTTGGCGCCTTTGCGTTCATCATTCTGCCTGGCAACGGGCTGTTGATTGGTAGATGTCTTATCCGGGACTTTCCGGCGGTGGCTTCTCCGTCAGCGTTTTCCGGCTGGCGCTTTCCCGCCTGCAGTCAGCGTGACCTTTCAGTTCTCTCCTCCAGTTCTCACTGAACTTTACTTTTGTTCTGTCAACACACAATGTTGAATGGTACATTCTGGTGTGTGTGTGTGTGTGTGTGTGTGTGTGTGTGTGTGTGTGTGTGTGTGTGAGCTAGCTCTGTAACCAGATGTCATGTGTACATACACAAACACACACCACTAACAGTATCACCTGTGAAAAGTGAGACCTTTCTGTTATTGAAGGAGAAGAATTTCATGGGAATTTAATATACCACAATAATTTATTAACAAATTAATTTACATCATATATTACTCTTCTTGACTTATCGGGAAAGAACAATAACTATCTTGATATGCGTCCCACCCACTGGAAGTTAACTCAGTTTTCTTCCTATGTCAGTAAGCATTCTCCAGTCCCTTAAGAAGCAATAAACAATTCTTCCTGTTTCTGGGTCTGAGAGGAAGTTGAGTGCGCTGGGAGGGAACCCTGGTGTGAGAATGGGCTGCCCCTCTACAACCTCTAAACAGGACTCTTATGTTTAACTGGAGGCAGTTAAACCAGATTACCCTGGAGGGGAGGAGAATGGGTCTGGTGCTCTAAGACAGAGGTAAATGTGTTTTTAGGTGAAGAGCATTTGTCGTTAGAAAGAGTACACCACACAGCACAGATCACTGAACACAATGTCTTCCTGAAATAACACAGTTGACTCATTCCCACACTAGCATTGATAGAGACATCTTTTAAACATCTGGGACCCAGGGTGATGTGGGGGTGCTATCATCCCCGGGTGGGGATTCCCAGCTCCCTGCACACAGGGTCGGGAGGGCCAGGCCTGCATCTTGTTGTCACCAGGAGCAACAGCTACCATGGCAACTGGAGGCTGCAAAACCCCCTTTTAAGAATGCTAAGTCCCTAGAGGGCCTTTTGTAAACCCAAGGGAGAGGAAAAAGCAAGAATATGACTGTATAAGGATATGAAGGATATGACTATACAGGATACACTCCTACTTAAGGAGGGTCCAAAATAATTCCATTTCTTTTTAATAAAAGCAAGCCATGCCTGTGGTGAAAACTGCAAAAGCACAAGAGAACAGGCAAAGAGAGGAACATCCCTCCCATTTCCACAGGTAACGCTATGAGTGGTGGTGGTGGTATACACATGACATCTGATTACACAGCTGCCCCCCCCCACACACACACCTGTACGCCAGAATTTACGGTTCTGCACTTTGCCTTCTGTTGTCTGCTTTGAAGATTGTTCTACGTCAGCTCACTCAGTGCCACTTGTTCTTTTTAATGACTGAAATTTCTGGTCCCCTTTCAATGGATTCAACCTGACTTAGACACCATCAGGAGTGTGACATTACTTGCAGCTGAGTGTCATGGTACAACTTCATTCCTATACTTACGTAGGTATTTAATATTCCATGTGTTACCAAGATTTGTGTCTGCATCTCTATCCCTCCTAAGAAGTGAGCCCACAACCGCAAGGGCTGAGATGGAAAGTGGTTTAGCAGTGGCCCAGGAATGTGGGGGGGTGGGTAGGGACAACTATAAGGGGACTCAGAGCGAGCTCCTTTGCAGTGACACAAAAGCTCCATATCATGATTGTCATGATGGGCACAAATCTACACGTGTGACACACAGAACTACACGCACACACAAACACACACACAGCCCGACACACACACCATGAACACACACAGATGAGCATGGGCATGTGAACATCATGTGGCTGTGCCTATGTCAGCTCCCTGGATTTACTGTTACCCTCTGGTTTTATGGCAGATACTGCCACGGGGGAAGGCCGTGCGAAGGGCAGTGGGGCCTTTCTGTACCATATTTACAACCTCCCCTGAATCTATCATTATTTCAAGGTGAGAAGCTAGAAGGTCGGGGTCTGCGACGTCCTGGCATTCTATTCCCAGGTTCTGGTGCAAGCCCTGGCACAGAGAGGCACTGAAGGCGCGGACAGGCTCTCCTCTCTGGGCCTCAGTCTCCCTGTCTGTAGTGTGAGGCCCTGAACTAAGTGACCTTCACACTCCCAGTCCCCACGTCCTGTTCTGTGCAGGCGGCATGTATGGAATCAGTCAACAGAGCCTTTCTAAGCACTGACTCCCACAGCCCCCTGCCCTCCCTCTCGCCCCACAGCCCCCTTGGGCAGAGACCCCTGCATCCCCAGCAGAACACACAGTGACTAAGACAGAAGGTGTAGCACCTTCTGAAGTGACGCTCCTGAATGCTTCTGACGTGAGCAGGGGAGAATGTGTCAGACGTGTGGCTCAGCCTGCTGCGCTCTACAGGCTGCAGACACAGCCAAATGGAAGAACTGTGTGATAGTTAAGTCTAGGGCCTCTGGGCTCTCAGGCTCACCTTCCTCCACGTGAGGTTGCCTTTCCATCACCTCTATCAACCGAGCTGGACTTGCTGGGATTTAAAGGAGACACTGGCATGTCGTGGACAGTGTTGGGGCTGCGCTCTGACCACCTTGCATCATTCCCGGGCCCCTGCCCACCTCCCACGGTAGACCCTCACCTCTCCTGGGGGAAACTGCTGTCGGCTGCTGGAGTGGCCCAATGCTACAGTGAAGAATTCAGGGCATTCCTGGAAGCAGGTGTCCTCCTCCTCATCTCCCAGTGGGTGGTGGGCAGCAGCATGAGAGCCCAGCCCAGCCTAGGATGTCTGAAGTGTTCTTCACACTCCAGGCTACCCTGTGGGATTGGCAGAAGCTGCCCTCATAGGCCTTTGTCTAAGGGTCCCCAAGCTTTGTCCTGCTTCCCTATCCCCTTACCTGTGTCCCCTGGGAGCTTAATACAAATTCATGCCTCACTATCTGCTTTAGGACAACCCATCTGAGCAATGCCATCCCTCAACAGTTCTAGCCATTGAGACTTGTCTCAGTGCTGCTCCTAAAGGAAGGGAGGCTGTCCCTCCCAGGGTGAAGTTTGGTGAGGAAAAGATGATTAGAGAAGCTGAAAGCAAAACCTAAGAAAGAAGTAGTAGTAGTTATTCTATCAAAGCTGACATCAACTACAAATTTAACTTGCTATTGACAAACTATGACCCAGTAAGAGATCTGGGACCCTCTAGAAAACCTAGGAAGAGGAACCACAGTTTGCCTCTCTTCAGGAAGCTGGCCTGTCGACTTCTGCCCCCCATTCTCCATTTTATCTTCCCTTTCCCTCCCTGCCACGCCCCAGCCCTAGGCACCAGGGCTGTCTTCAGACTCCATGATTTAAAAAGTGCTATTAAGGCAAGAGTACATACAATAAACTACAAATATTTCAAATGTGCAATTTGATATGTTTTGACTTATATATAGGTCCATGAAACTGTCACTACAGTGAAGACAGTGAACATATCCATCACCCCTCAAAGTGTCCACTGTTTTAATCTTAAATCAGTGTCAGGAAGACACAGCAATGTGGGAGTAGTCACAGTCAGTGTGCAGGGACACGGGTCCCGGGTGGCATCCTGATCACACTGTTCCTGAAAGTGATTTGCTGTTTTCTAGCCACCAGTTCTTTACAGCATCGAACCTTGCTTCTATCACCAGTCCCATCCACAACTGGGTATTGTTTTTGCTTTGGCTCCATCCCTTCATTCTTTCTGGAGTTATTTCTCGACTGATCTCCAGTAGCATATTGGGCACCTACTGACCAGGGGAGTTCCTCTTTCAGTAGCTTATCTTTTTGCGTTTTCATACTGTTCATGGGATTCTCAAGGCAAGAATGCTGAAGTGGTTTGCCATTCCCTTCTCCAGTGGACCAGATTCTGTCAGATCTCTCCACCATGACCTGACCATCTTGGGTGGCCCCACACGGCATGGCTTAGTTTCACTGAGTTAGACAAGGCTGTGGTCCTGTGATCAGATTGGCTAGTTTTCTGTGATTATGGTTTTGGTGTGTCTGCCCTCTGATGCCCTCTCGCAACACGTACCATCTTACTTGGGTTTCTCTTACCTTGGACGTGGTGTATCTCTTCATGGCTGCTCCAGCAAAGCACAGCTGCTGCTTCTTACCTTGGATGAGGGGTATCTCCTCATGACTGCCCCTCCTGACCTTGAACATGGAGTAGCTCCTTTTGGCCCTCCTGCGCCCGTGAAGCCTCCTGTTTCCAAGACAAACCATATCATGGTAATCAAACAATATCATGGTAATCCAAGCCTATGCCCCAACCAGTAATGCTGAAGAAGCTGAAGTTGAACAGTTCTATGAAGACCTACAAGACCTTTTAGAACTAACACCCAAAAAAGATGTCCTTTTCATTATAGGGGACTGGAATGCAAAAGTAGGAAGTCAAGAAACACCTGGAGTAACAGGCAAATTTGGCCTTGGAGTACAGAATGAAGCAGGGCAAAGGCTAACAGAGTTTTGCCAAGAGAATGCACTGGTCATAGCAAACACCTCTTCCAACAACACAAGAGAACACATGGACATCACCAGATGGCCAACACCAAAATGAGATTGATTATATTCTTTGCAGTCAAAGATGGAGAAGCTCTATAGAGTCAGCAAAAACAAGACCAGGAGCTGACTGTGGCTCAGATCATGAGCTCCTTATTGCCAAATTCAGACTTAAATTGAAGAAAGTAGGAAAAACCACTAGACTATTCAGCTATGACCTAAATCAAATCCCTTATGACTATACAGTGGAAGTGAGAAATAGATTTAAGGGACTAGATCTGATAGACAGAGTCCTGATGAACTATGGACAGAGGTTCGTGACACTGTACATGAGACAGGGATCGAGACCATCCCCATGAAAAAGAAATGCAAAAAGGCAAAATGGTTGTCTGAGGAAGCCTTACAAATAGCTGTGAGGAGAAATGAAAAGCAAAGGAGAAAAGGAAAGATATTTCCATTTGAATGCAGAGTTCCAAAGAATACCAAGGAGAGATAAGAAAGCCTTTGTCAGTGATCAATTCAAAGAAATAGAGGAAAACAACAGAATGGGAAAGACTAGAGATCTCTTCAAGAAAATTAGAGATACCAAGAGAACATTTCATGCAAAGATGGTTCAATAAAGGACAGAAATGGTATGGACCAAACAGAAGCAGAAGATATTAAGAAGAGGTGGAAAGAATACACAGAAGAACTGTACGAAAAACATCTTCACGACCCAGATAATCACGATGGTGTGATCACTCACCTAGAGCCAGACATCCTAGAATGTGAAGTCAAGTGGGCCTTAGAAAGCATCACTACGAACAAAGCTAGTGGAGGTGATGGAATTCCAGTTGAGATATTTCAAATCCTGAAAGATGATGCTGTGAAAGTGCTGCAGTCAATATGCCAGCAAATTTGGAAAAAGCAGTGGCCACAGGACTGGAAAAGGTCAGTTTTCATTTCAATCACAAAGAAAGGCAATGCCAAAGAATGCTCAAACTACTGCACAATTGCACTCATCTCACACACTAGTAAAATAATGCTCAAAATTCTTCAAGCCAGACTTCAGCAATACGTGAACCGTGAACTTCCAGATATTCAAGCTGGTTTTAGAAAAGGCAGAGGAACCAGAGATCAAATTGCCAACATCTACTGAATCATCAAAAAAGCTAGAGAGTTCCAGAAAAAATATCTATTTCTGCTTTATTGACTATGCCAAAGCCTTTGACTGTGTGGATCACAACAAACTGTGGAAAATTCTGAAAGAGATGGGAATAACAGATCACCTGACCTGCCTCTTGAGAAATCTGTATGTAGGTCAGGAAGCAACAGTTAGAACTGGACATGGGACAACAGACTGGTTCCAAATAGGAAAAGGAGTCCGTCAAGGCTGTATATTGTCACCCTGCTTATTTAACTTATATGCAGAGTATGTCAGGAGAAAAGCTGGGCTGGATGAAGCACAAGCTGGAATCAAGATTGCCAGGAGAAATATCAATAACCTCAGATATGCAGATGACACCACCCTTATGGCAGAAAGTGAAGAGGAACTAAAAAGCCTCTTGATGAAAGTGAAAGAGAAGAGTGAAAAAGTTGACTTAAAGCTCAACATTCAGAAAACTAAGATCATGGCATCTGGCCCCATCGCTTCATGGAAAATAGATGGGGAAACAGTGGAAACAGTGTCAGACTTTATTTTTTTGGGCTCCAAAATCACTGCAGATGGTGATTGCAGCCATAAAATTAGAAGACACTTACTCCTTGGAAGGAAAGTTATGACCAGCCTAGATAGCATATTAAAAAGCAGAGACATTACTTTGCCAACAAAGGTCCATCTAGTCAAGTCTATGGTTTTTCCAGTGGTCATGTATGGATGTGAGAGTTGGACGGTGAAGAAAGCTGAGCACCAAAAAACGGATGCTTTTGAACTGTGCTGTTGGAGAAGACTCTTGAGAGTCCCTTGGACTGCAAGGAGATCCAACCAGTCCGTTCTAAAGATCAGTCTTGGGTGTTCATTGAAAGGACTGATGCTGAAGCTGGAGGGATTGGGGGCAGGAGGAGAAGGGGATGACAGAGGATGAGATGGCTGGATGGCATCAATGACTCGATGGACATGAGTTTGAGTAAATTCCAGGAGTTGGTGATGGACAGGGAGGCCTGGCATGCTGTGATTCATGGGGTCGCAAAGAGTCGGACACGACTGAGCAACTGAACTGAACTGAACTGAGTCACCAGTTTCCTTTTGGTGTGTGATGATTCTTACATCAGTTTTATAACTTCTCTATCAATTCTGTTAATGTACCAATAGTCTTCTGATCAGTGTTACTTAAGTTACCCAGAGCTGGTATCTGTTGCCCCTAACCTAAAACCTCTTTGATTGACAGATGGTGGGGGTAGATGGTGATTGTAAACAGATCAGTGGATAAGAGCTCTAGGCGGGGGCCCTAGGGCCCTTCAACTCCATCAAGAGAGGATGCTCCAGAAGGTTGCCTCCCACCTGGTGCCCAGCTCCTCTATGGGCCCTTTAAAGCTCTCAAGAGGGGTCACTTAGGACCAGAACCAGATACACAGCTCGGTTCTCCCAACTGACCTCTGCTCTCACATGGGAGCTTCTGGGGACAACAGACTACCCTGCCCCTGCCTGCTAATGTAATATTAAGACAACTGCTCAATAATGATTGAGGCAGATCAGAGGGGAAGTTGGGAGTACAGCCTTTCAGATTAGCATGCCTAATTTCTTAATCCTGGCTCTGTTATTTTCATTGTATGTACTCAGGCCTCCATTTCCTCATCTGCAAAATATAATAAAACCCACCTCACTGCCTGGAGAATGCCATGGACAGAGGAACCCAGTCCATGGGGTCGCAAAGAGTCAGACACGTCTGAGCGACTAATGCACACACAGACACAGACTGCGCTGAGGTTTAATAAGATGGTCCATGCACAGTGAGTGTTTGGATGTGTGCCTGATTGTAACAAAAGTAGCTGTTGTTTTTGCAGGTAGGGTAAGACATGCAGAAACAGGAACAACTTTCATAAGGGAAGAAGTGTGCTATACTCACAGATCCTTAGAAACAGGAGGCATGCCACACCTTACAGGTCTACACGGGGAAATACCAGGGCCCAGCAGAAGGCAGAGAGAGTAGAGGAAACTGGGTGAGAGTCTTTATTGCAGCTTCCATGGGAGAGATGGATAAGGCAGGACTGGTTTTTAAAATAATTCTAGCAGGTTCTGGGGCACAGGGGCTATCCTGAGCTGTCCGTACCTGACCCTGGAATGATTAGGGCAGGAGAAGAGAGGCAGCAATCCCTCAGTCACCAAAGGGCAACATGAGGACATCCATGAGGCCAGAAGGCTGTTAGCACTGAAAGTCATCGCCTAAGTCTCAGCTCTCTTTGTGGATCTGGAAACACAGCAGGGGCCATGGTCTAGATACAGAAGCAGCAAGAGTCAAAGGACCTGCCAGGATGTGTAAGAGGGGAAGAGAAGCTGGGCATGTGTGTGTGCATATCCATGTGTGTGTGCATATGCATGTGTGTGTTGAGAGGTGGTGGGTGAGCAGGTAGCCCTGGAAGTAGTTGAATTATATTGTCAAGAACACATTTTTAAATCCTTCCCCCACTGTATTTGCCTGAAGAAAATGTCTGATTTGTACATTCTGCAGGACCCCACACATGGGCATTGTCGGTCAACAGCAAACTTACCTGATAATGATCTGCATCATTATTTCCTGGGGTTTCTCTTGTCTTGATGGAGGCTTGCCACCTTAACTAAAACAGAACCTCACTTCTCCACATCATCAAGCAGGCTGCTGAGGGCCAACATGGGCTTGCCTGGACCTGCCTTTTATCACCATTCATCTGGACTGGGACAGAGCTTTCAGGCTCAGGCACAACCACGGCTTACATCCTCATCGATTGAGCAAAATCAATGAAGGGGTCTTGAAGCTAAATAAGAAGTGAGAAGTGAAATATTTCCTGCATATCAGTAAACAAGAATGTTATAGTCATTGGTGATTCCAGTCCTCCATCATGAGCTGGTGAGCCCTGAGAAAAATCAGGATGTGAAAACACGGGATACTGGCCCCAGATAGTTGAGAAGTCAAAGGAACAGTTTCAGTGAGCCCAGACTCTTGCATCTTCCCACACATTGGAAAAGTGCTAAATTCCTTACCTTGGGGTATCTAGTTTTCTTTAATTAACAGTAATCATTTGATGTTCTGACTACCTGCCCTTTGTTGCAAAACTCCTTTATATCCTGACTCCTTCCCTCACCTCCTTGGAGCAGCTTCTCAGATCTGTCTGAAACACTGTCTCTCGGGGTACAGTCGTCATTTTGCCCCAAATAAAACTTAATTCGCAGCTCTCATGTCCTGTATCTTTTTAATTTAACAGAAGTGAAAGGACCCCCTTTTGGCCTCTTGAGGCTGAACTGTCCCGGCTATGAGGAGCCCAGGACTTTCTCAGTTTAGCGCTGAACGTTTTGTGCCCTGCAAAACCCCCAGCCCCAAGCAACCTGGGTCAGGTGGTCCCCTTGCCTGGACTCTGGTGGTGCTTGCCCTCCAACCTTCTGCACGGGGCTTCTGAGGGTGACTGGTGGGGAGCAGAGCCTCCTGTGGGGCCTGCCGGGACTGTATCAGGTGTCCCGGGCACAAGGCCTACTCACAGCACCCCATCTGTTAGCTCTTGGTTCTAACCCAGGTTTAATTTCTCAGAAGTCTGGGTTAGATCCAACCAGCTGGAGAGACTGAAAGGGCCACCAAGAGACCAGATCATCCTCGTGGAATGACATGATGTCAGTAAGGAAACAAACTGAATGAGGTTCTGTTGAAAGATGAAATCTTGGCTTGAGACAAGCAATGTGACAGGATGCTCCAGGAGACAGGAGGCTTGTACATGTGTAATAAAGGAAGATAGGAACAGACTCCCTCCCCCCAATGGCTAGGAGCTCATCAGACAGCTGCATGCTCAGGCAGTGGTCCATGAGCCAAGACTGCCAAATAACACTTACCAGCAGGCACAGGGCACTGATAAAGTAAGATGGGAATGCTGGAAAGACTCTGGTTCCTGTAGAAAAATGAAAATGTCAGTTAAGAATTTGAAAGCAAGGGGACAAGGATAAGAAAGATGGGTCCGAAAGGGATTCAGAAGCAAGTGAGGAAAGCCCAGCCTGGTTTGATCTAAGTGAGCAGAGGAGCAGGAAGAGAGAACAATGAGAAAGTAAGGCCCTGAGTCTTGGAGAGGGATGTCCCCATCAAGGAGAGGGGTGACTCACCAAGAACCAGATGCCCACCTGATTGAAGCATAGCCCCAGTATAAAACTTTACAGTTAGCAAAAGCCTCCACAAGCATGTGGTCATTTGATCTGAACTTCACAGTGACCCTGTGATGCAACAAAGCAGTGGTCACCCCACTTTATGGGGTCAAGAGATGTACTCCTGTAGCAGCAGCAATGAGCCTTCTGAGAACTCAGATGCAGACAGATGAGGTGGAGAGATCACCGGTCACCTTTGCCACCAGCATGTCAGCTCACATCTTACATTGCACTGTGATGATAGCTGGTCCAAACTGCCTGGATTTTCCATCCTCTTCTGCAAAAGTCTCAAAAATCCACCCTATGCTGTACCTTATCCATAAAGTAAAAACATAATCACTGAAGCATGCATAGCTTGGGTTTATGGAAGAATAGGGAATAGTTGGAAGAAAATGAAAATCAAGAGGCTCACTTCAGCCAAAAAACCAGTAAGGGTCTGGAAGCCAAGTAGAGGACAAGCTCTCAGTCTCCATGTCAACAGATATCTACAGATTAACTGGAAGCTGGCTATGAGACAGATCCTGTTCAGACACAGAAATGAGTGAGACACATATTGTAACTGTGAGAATCTTCCTGTTCAGAGGCGAGGCAGACACAAAATGGATGAAGAGCAGTAATCATAGCTAAGATAATATATCTATTGTCTGCTGAGTGTGAACCCATACTGGCTCAACGCTTGGTGTCATCCCACTTACCTGCCTCTACAACCTGGTGGGACAGCAATGTGATCAGATGAAACTGCGTGTGTGAGGCGCTGGGCCTGGACAACAGTGAGCAGATGATAAATGCTAGCTGTGTTTTAAAATAACTAATGCCCCTGTTTTAGAGGAGAGAGAAATGGGGCTTAAAGGGGTTAAAGTGATAGGCCCAGGATCCCACACTCTGTGTTGTTTGATTCCCTAATCTTGACCATTGATTCCAGCAGTTCCTTTTTTAAACCTTTTAATTTTATATTGGAATATAGTTTCGGGTGTACAGCAAAGTGATTCGGCTAGGCTTATACGTGTATCTATTCTTCAAATTCTTTTCCCATTTAGGTTGTTACATGATACTGAGCAGAAACCTGCTATACAGTAGGTCCTTGTTGGTTATCTATTTTTAAATATAGCAGTCCTGATATCAGTGATTCTTAAGTTTGCTTGTTGAAAACACAGCTTCTTGGGCACTCCTGTTGGAGGTTTAGATTTTGTCAGGTTGATGGTGGCAGGGAGGTCATGATAAGAAGGAGGTATAACTGGTGTTTAAGAGCCAGAGCTTTGGTCTGAGAACAAACTCTGCTCCTTACTAGCCTTGTGACCTTGCTAAATCTCACCAAGACTCAGTTTCTTGGTCTATAAAACGGGGTCTGTGATACAGGAGTCTGTAATGTTATCCATTATGCTAATATACACGCAAGGCACTTTAATAAAGTGTTTGAGAGCATGAACTCCAGAGTCAAACTGCTGAAATTAAAATCTGGCTTCACCACTTGCCATTCTCTGTTGTTTATTCGCTAAGTTGTGTCTGATTCTTCTGCCACACCATGGACTGTAGCCTGCCAGGCTCCTCTGTCCATGGGATTTCCCTGGCAAGACTACTGGAGTGGGTTACCATTTCCTTCTCCAGGGGATCTTCCCAACCCAAGGATTGAGTCCAGGTCTCATGCATCGGCAGGCAGATTCTTTACCACTGAGCCACCAGGGAAGCCCACCTTGTGCTTTTCTGTGCCTCAATTTCTTCATCAATGAGATGAAAGTGATATTATTATCTCTTTCAAAGGGCTGTTCGGTCTTAAAGCGTTCATACTTGTAAAGTTTAGAACAGGACCTGGTGAGCAGGAAGGACTCAACCAGTGTAAGCTGCTGCTATCATTAATATTGTTTTCACCATCATCACCATTCTGGCAAGAGGAAAGAGACTCTAATTAAGGCAGTGGTCGTAGGACTAGATAAGGAAAGAACATGGGCACAGAATTCAAAAGATGAGCTTCAAGGAGCAGCAAGAATAAGAAAAGGAGAATGCGCTCACCTTCATTCCCAAACTGGTGGTGGGGCAGTGGATGGACCTGGGGCAGTCCTGCTCATGCCACTGGCTTGCAGGGTGATTCTGAGCAGGGTCTCTCCTCTCATGATGTCTTGTCTTATCATCTGTAAAATGAGGGGCTGGAGTCAGCCTCGTTTGTAGATCTCCTCCAATTTTAACACATTGAGAGTCTAGCAGATTTCATGCTGATGTTTTTTTAAAAACAACCTTGTGGGCTGGTGGGTTAGGGTATCCTCCTATGTTCCCAAGTTGTCATATTTTAGGCTTTCTGAAGGTTGCATTGATTTTCAGCACTACATGGGCACAGATCTATGAAACTTGGCCAGGGAAAGCTGTTTTGTACCCAAAAGTGAAGCCCAGAGGCTACCTGTTGACACATCCCCCATGTCCCATCTAGGTGACCCAGACCAGAAAGCTCATCTGACAACCCCTGTCTTCTTTAAGAAACACCAGTGACCTCTGGGAAATATGTAAGAAATATGGCCCTATCCTCATCTCCTGCCACCTACATGGGGATCAAGTACTGAGGGTTTAGGAATCCTAGTCAATGGGAACTGGCCACCCAAGGTTAGTTGCCTGCTCAGCTCACTCCTGCAGAGTAAGGATGGGAGAAACCCCAACCCACTCTAGCAGAGACAAATCCAGAAGCCTGCCTCTCGACTCCTAGCCATTCCTTCAAAGCAAGAGCAGAGATGTCCATAGCAGCCAGGATATTTGTCAATAACCTCTTCCTTTGCCCCTGAGTGGGTTAATTTAGTATTAGATTTCCAGCGATCATTGAAATGGTGAAGTCTCTCACTCCTGCTACAGTTAATGATACAAATGGAAGACCAGGCCCCCCCCCCAAGACTCACGGAACGTGCTCCACAGAGAAGGGGCCTTTCCACAGTGGCATAGGTACTCTGCCTAAAAGAACTATATATATATATATATATATATATATATTAAAACAAACAAACAAACAAAAAAAAACCCCATTCTTCTCAAGTGCACAGAGAACACTCACTAAATTAGACAATAGATCAGCTCACAAAAAAGTCTCAGTAAATTTTAAAAGATTGAGATCATTCAAAGTATTATCTCCAAACATAATAGAAAAAAAAAAAAAATCAATAACAGAAGTAAAACTGGAAAATTTACAAATATGAGGAAATTAATACTATGCACTTCGAAACAACTGATGGATTAAATAAGAAATTATAAGGGAAATTAAAAATGCTTAGAGACAAATGAAAGTGAAAACATAATATACAAAAATGGAAACAAGATGGCGGAGGAGTAGGTGGACGGGGAGTACCTCGCTCTCCACAGACACATCAGGAATGCACCTTCAGACACAGGAGCGCATGCAGAACACCAGCTGGGAGTGGACAGGAGTACCTGACCAGCAGAAAAGAATACATAGAACCACGTAAAACTCGGTAGGACGAAGGAACTAGGGGGGAAAACAGGAGTGTTAGTAGGACTGGATGTGCCCTCAGGGTGGGGGAACTGAAGCAGGGGTCTGATCCCCACATTGGAGCAATTGTCTGGGTCAGAGGAGAAACATTGAAGGCTGAGAGTGAAACGGCTGATCTGTGGCAGCCTAAACGGAATGAGAATCAGGCAGTCCTTGCCGCAGTCATACATACCCTGGACAGGGACGCAGGTCCCCTGGAAGGTGCAGCGGCTGGGAGCTGGAGTTTGGGAATTGTGGCACAATCCCAAGGCAAGGGCTGCTCTTGACGGAGGAGAGAATGATTGAGGAGACATGAGGGAGGAGACTGTGGTAGGATATGCCTGTGAAAGAAAACCAGACAGTCGTGAAGCAAGACGATACTGCTGAGTCACAAGTAACGGGTAGAACCATCACCACAGCCTCTCTCTCCCCACCCGACACCATTGGCAGTTGACTAATAGAGAGGCTGGCCCATCAAACACCTAACTACTGAACTACAGAGTAGGACCCCAGCCAGGGGGGGCCCTCTATGTGCCTGACTCCAAACAACAGAGAAGGATCCCAGCAACGGAGTCTTCTAAGTGCCTGAATGGGCAGAGCTACAGAGAAAGACTGGCCAAAGAGGCCTTCTGATCACCAGCTACAAGAGGCTCAAAAAAAAAAAAAAAAAAGATTCTGATAGGGCCACAACTCCTGGGGCAGAGGCAACTGTGTCCCTGCACAATTGGCTCCACCAAGGTCCCCACAAGCCAAGCAGCTGCACCACCCTCATGCTCAACCCTCATGGGGCAGAGCTGCCACAGGCAAAAAAGTCTTGCATCTATGATTGCAGGGTCACTTGGGTCGTGTCCGACTCCTTGCAATCCTACGGACTGTGGCCTGCCAGGTTTCTCTGTCAGGTGGGCTCTCCAGGCAAGAACACTGGAGTGTATTGGCCAATACTGGGTGCCATGCCCTTCTAGAGAATTGTTTCCTGCTGCCCTAACTGTCACCTCCCCTGAGTACCAGGTGCTGCCAGAACCTCAGTGACGCAGGCAGCTGCACCACCTCACACCTGGCCCTTACTGGGGCACACCCAAGTCCTCCAGGGCAGCCTCAAGGGCAAACCCAGTGGACGACCCACATGCAGAAGTGGAATTAAAACCACAGTTGAAACCCAGGGGCAGTGTGCCTAAGGAAGAAGACCCAACATCCTTCCCACCAGCTGTACATGCTGCAAATTAAATCCACACGACCAACTAGTCAGACTCTGTGTCTATGGAATATATAAAAGGCCACTGAGGGCTCCCACAAATGAAAACATACTGACAGCTGTGGACGTTGGAGGCAAGAACACACAGGAGTAGGACCAGGTTAGAATCTGAGCTGCCCTCACAGCGGGTCCAGAGGTCAGAACAGTGCTGGGAGGGCATCCCAGGGAGGTCAGGCGCACCGACTGTGACTCCCAGTGTGGGAAAAGACTGACAGCAGTGGCTCAAGAAAAACATTTATGATTCTTATATTTTGACTTGTTCTGTAGATTCTTTTGGATTTTTTTTACTTTTTTCTTTTTCCCCCACCCCACCCCCTACCCCGCGTTGTAGTTGTCGATTTTATTGGCACTATGAAATCTAATTAAGCTTTTGAGGTTTTCGTTCTCTTTTCCTCAGTAGCATTTTTTACTATTGTTATTAATTTCTGCCTCTACATTGGGCTTTTGTAGTTCTTGGAGTCTTTCTTTTTTTCTTTTTTCTTTCTTCTTCCCATCCTTTTTTTCTTTTCTCTCTTTTTAATTTTATTTTTTTAAACCTATTATTATTTTTTCTACATTTATTTCTTTGTTTGCTTTTCCTACCATTCTTTTCCCCTTGCAGTTAATCTTTAATGTATATAAATCTTCTTCATCTACCTCTATTTAACTTTGCATACCTATTCTTTCTTTCTTTCCTTTCCTCTCAACATATTTGTTACTTTGGATTTCATTGCTTTATTCCCCACTTGGCACCTTGCTTTAGTTTTGTTTTACAGTTTGTGTTTTAGTTAGTTTTTATCTTAACTGGTAGATATAATTTTTGGTTTCCTTTATTTGCTGGCCTAATCTATTGTACTTTATTTTAGCTGGACTGTTGTGATTTTGCTTATGGGTGTATATGTATATGTGTATATTGTCACGCTTTTTATTGTTGTTATAAACCTCTGCCTCTATGTTGTGCTTTTGCAGTTCTGTGGAGTTTTCCTTTATTTTTTTCTTTCTTCGTCCTTTTCTCTTTAATTTTTAAAAATCTATTATATTTTGTCTACATTTATTTTCTTATTTGCTTTTCCTACTGTTCTTTTCCCCTTGCAGTTAATCTTTAATGTATATAAACCTTATTTATCTACCTCTATTTAACTTTGCATATCTATTCTTTCTTTCTTTTCTTTCTTTCCTTTCCTCTCAACATATTTGTTAGCTTTGTTTTCATTGCTTTATTCCCCACTTAGCACCTTGCTTTAGTTTTGTTTCACAGTTTGTGCTTTAGTTAGTTTTTTTCTTAACTGGTAGATATAATTTTTCATTTCCTTTGCTTGCTGGCTCAATCTACTGTACTTTATTTAGTTGGATTGTTTTGATTTTGCTTAAGGGTGTATATGTATATGTGTATATCCGATTGATTTAATTATTATTTGCCTAATTTTGTAACTGCCATTTGTCTGGGGTTCATCTTTGGTTTCTCGTTTTTGGGTATTTGTTTTAATCTGACTCAATGCCATAACAAACCACTTGTGGAATCTTCGTTCCTGACCAGAGATGAAGCCCTGAGCCTTTGGAGTGGGAGCACTGACTCCAAGACCCTAGACTACCAGAGAACTAACTCTAGGGAGTATCAAATAGTGAGAACTCACACAAAGGAAACCACTTGAATACAAGACCCAGCATCACCCAACCCCCAGTAGCACCCTGTGCAGAATGCCTCATCTAAACAACAAACAAAGCAAAAATTCAAACCCAGTCAGAGGCAGACAGGATTACTACCTCACTCAGCCTTGCCCATCAGAGGAAAAACAAAACAAAATAAAAACTCACCACAAATCTCACCCTATATGAAGCTTATACAAACCACTGGACCAAACTTAGGAGGGCAGAAACCAAAAGGAAGAAGAATTCAGCCTTTGACACCTGGGAAAAAGAGACCTCAAACACAATAAGTTAAAAAAAAAAATAATGAACAGGCAGAGAAATACTACACAAATGAAGGAACAAACTAGAAACACAGAAATCCAAATAAATGAAGAGGAAATAGGCAAACTACCTGAAAAAGAATTCAGAATAATGATAGTAAAGATGATTAAAAAAATAAAAAACAAACCTTGAAAACAGAATGGAGAAACTGCAAGAATCAATTAACAAATACCTAGAAGAATTAAGGAGAAGGAAATGGCAACCCACTCCAGTGTTCTTGCCTGGAGAATCCCGTGGACAGGGGAGCCTGGTGGGCTGCCGTCCATAGGATCGCAAAGAGTCAGACACGACTGAAGCGACTTAGAAGCAGCAGCAGCAGAAGAATTAAAGAATAAACATACAGAGACAAACAACAGAATTACTGAAATTAAAAATACTCTAGAAGGAATCAGTAGCAGAAAATCTGAAGCAGAAGAATGAATCAGTGAGCTGGAAGATAAAATGGTAGAAATAACTTCTGAAGAGCAGAATAAAGTAAAAAGAATGAAAAGAACTGAGAATACTCTCAGAGACCTCTGGGACAATATCAAGTGCACCAGCATTCGAATTCTAGGGGCCCCAGAAGAAGAAGAGAAAAAGAAAGGGTATGAGAAAATTTTTGAAGAGATTATAGTCGAAAATTTCCCCAACATTGAGAAGGAAATAGTCAATCAAGTCCAAGAGGAGCAAAGAGTCCCATACAGGATAAACCCAAGGAGAAACATGCCAAGATACATCCTAATCAAACTAACAAAGACTAAACACAAAGAAAGAATATTAAAAGCAGCAAGGGAGAAGCAACAAGTAACATACAAGGGAAATCCCATACGTTTAACAGCTGATCTTTCAGCAGAAACTCTGCAGGCCAGAAGGGAATGGCAGGATATATTTAAAGTACTGAAAGGGAAAAAATCTGCAACCAAGATTACTGTACCCAGCAAGGATCTTATACAAAATTGATGGAGAAAAAAAAGCTTTTCAGACAAGCAAAAGTTAAGAGAATTCAGTACCATCAAACCAACTTTACAACAAATGTTAAAGGGACTTATATAGTCAAGAAATACAAGAGAAGAAAAAGATCTACAAAATCAACCCCAAACTATTAAGAAAATGGCAATAGGAACAAAATATCAATAATTACTTTAAATGTAAATGGATTAAATGCTCCAACCAAAAGAAACAGACTGGCTGAATGGATACAAAAACAAGGCACATATATACGCTGTCTACAAGAAATCCACTTCAGACCTAAAGACACATATAGACTGAAAGTGAGAGGATGGAAAAATATATTCCATGCAAATGGGAAGCAAAAGAACACTGGAGTAGCAATCCTCATATCAGACAAAATAGACCTTAAAATAAAGATTACAAAAGATAAGGAAGGACACTACATAATGATCAAGGGGTCAATCCAAGAGGAAGACTAACAATTGTAAATATCTATGCACCCAACATAGAAGCACCTCAATACATAAGAGAAACACTAACAGACATAAAAGGAGAAAGTGACAGTAACATAATAATAGTAGGAGACTTTAACACCCCATTTACACCAATGGACAGGTCATCAAAACAGAAAATTAATAAAGAAACACAAGTCCAAGTGATACATTAGATATTAGATGACATGGATCTCATTGATATTTTCAGGACATTCCATCCAAATGCAGAAGAATACACCTTGTTCTCAAGTGCACATGCAATATTCTCCAGGATAAACCACATCCTGGATCACAAATCAAACCTCAGTAAATTTAAGAAAATTGAAATCATGTCAAGCAACTTCTCTGACCATGCCGCTATGAGACTAGATATCAACTACAAGAAAAAAAGTGTAAGAAACACAAACACATGGAGATTAAACAACACGTTTCTAAATAACCAACAGGTTACTGAAGAAATCAAAAGGGAAAAAAAAAAATTCTAGAAACAAATGACAATGAAAACACAACAACTCAAAACCTATGGGATGCAGCAAAAGCAGTCCTAAGAGGTAAGTTCACAGAAATATAATCCTACCTTAAGAAACAAGAAAACATTGAATAGACAATGTAACTTTACACCAAAAACAACTGGAAAAAGAAGAACAAAAACCCACAAAAGTAGTAGAAAGAAAGAAATCATAAAGATCCAAGCAGAAATAAATGAAAAAGAAATAAAAGAAATAATAGTAAAGATTAATAAAACTAAAAACTAGTTCTTTGAGAAGATAAACAAAACTGACAAACCTTTACCTAGACTCATCAAGAAAAAGAGAGAGAAGATTCAAATCAACAAAATTAGAAATGAAAAAGGAGAAGTTACAACAGACAATGCAGAAATACAAAGGAGTATAAGAGAGTATTCTGAACAACTATATTTCAATAAAATGGATAACCTGGAAGAAATGGACATGTTCTTAGAAACATTCAATCTTCCAAGACTGAACCAGGAAGAAATAGAAATTATGAACAACCCAATTACAAGCACTGAAATTGAAGCTGTGATCAAAAATCTCCCAAAAAAACAAAAGCCCAGGACCAGATGGCTTCACAGGAGAATTCCATCAAACATTTAGAGAAGAGCTAATGCCTATCCTTCTAAAACTCTTTCAAAAAATTGCAGAGGAAGGAACACTTCCAAACTCATTCTACGAGGCTACCATCACCCTCACACCAAAACCAGATGAAGACAACACACAAAAAAAGAAAACTATAGGCCAATATCACTGATGAACATAGATGCAAAAATCCTCAACAAAATTTTAGCAAACAGAATTCAGCAACACATCAAAAAGCTCATTCACCATGGTCAAGTTGGGTTTATTCCAGGAAAGCAGGATTCTTAAATATTTGCAAATCAATCAATGTGATATACCATATTAACAAATTGAAAGATAAAAACCAGATGATAATCTCAATAGATGCAGAAAAAGCCTTTGACAAAATTCAGCACCCATTTATGATTAAAACTCTTCAAAAAATGGGCATAGAAGGAACCTACCTCAACATAGTAAAGGCCATATATGATAAGCCTACAGCAAACATTATTCTCAATGGTGAAAAACTGAAAGCATTTTCCCTAAGATCAGGAAAAAGACAAGGGTGTCCAGTTTCACCACTATTATTCAACATAGTTCTGGAAGTCCTAGCTACAGCAATCAGAAAAGAAAAAGAAATAAAAGGAATCCAGATTGGAAAAGAGGAAGCAAAGCTCTCACTGTTTGCAGATGACATGATACTGTACATAGAAAACCCTAAAGATAGTATCAGAAAATTACTAGAGCTAATCAGTGAATTTAGCAAGGTTGCAGGATACAAAATCAAACCACAGAAATCACTCGCATTTCTATATACTAACAATGAAAAATCAGAAAGAGAAACTAAGCAATCAATACCATTCACCACTTCAACAAAAAGAATTAAATATCTAGCAATAAACTTATCTAAGGAGAAAAAAGAACTGTACACAGAAAATTATAAGACACTAATGAAAGAAATCAAAGATGACATAAACAGATGGAGAGATATTACATGTTCCTGGGTAGGAAGAATCAATACTGTGAAAATGACTATACTACCAAATGCAATCTACAGTTTGAATGTGATCCATATCAAATTACCAAGGCATTTTTTTCAAAGAACTAGAACAAAAAATTTCACAGTTCATATGGAAACATGAAAGACTCTGAATAGCCAAATCAGTCTTGAGAAAGAAGAATGGAGCTGGAGGAATCAACCTTCCTGACTTCAGGTTATACTAGAAAGCTACAGTCATCAAGACAGTATGGTACTGGCACAAAAACAGAAATATAGACCAATGGAACAAGATAGAAGGCCCAGAAATAAACCCATGCACCTATGGGTACCTTATTTTTAACAAAGGTGGCAAGAATATACAATGGGGCAAAGACAGCCTCTTCAATAAATGGTGCTGGGAGAACTGGACAGCTACATGTAAAAGAATGAAATTAGAACACTTCTTAACACCATACACAAAGATAAACTCAAAATGGATTAAAGGCCTAAATGTAAGACCAGAAACTATAAAACTCTTAGAGGAAAACATAGGCAGAACATTCAATGACATAAATCAAAGCGAGATCCTCTATGACCCACCACCTAGAGTAATGGAAATAAAAACAAAAGTAAACAAGTGGGACCTGATTAAACTGAAAAGCTTTTGCACAGCAAAGGAAGCTATAAGCAAGGTGAAAAAACAGCCCTCAGAATGGGAGAAAATAATAGCAAATGAAACAACTAACAAAGGATTAATTTCCAAACTATACAAGCAGGTCAGACAACTCAATACCAGAAGAATGAACAACCCAGTCAAAAAGTGGGAAAAAGACTTAAACATACATTTCTCCAAAGACGACATACAAATGACTAACAAACACATGAAAACATGCTCAACATCGCTCATTGTTAAAGAAATGCAAATCAAAACCACAATGAGATATCACCTTACACCAGTCAGAATGGCCATCATCAAAAAGTCTACAAACAATAAATGCTGGAGAGGCTGTGGAGAAAAGGGAACGCTCTTGCACTGTTGGTGGGAATGTAAATTGATACAGTCACTATGGACGACATTATGGCGATTCCTTAAAAAACTAGGAATAAAACCATCATATGATGGTTTTATACATACCCTGAGGAAATGAAAATTGAAAAAAACACATGTATCCCATTGTTCATTGCAGCACTATTTACAATAGCTAGAACTTGGAAGCAATCTAGATGTCCAGAATAAAGAAGTGGTGGTCCATACACACAATAGAGTATTACTCGGCCATAAAAAGGAATGCATTTGAGTCAGTTCTAATGAGGTGGATGAACCTAGAGCCTATTATACAGAGTGGTAAGTTAGAGAATGATAAATATCATATTCTAACACATATATTTGGAATCTAGAAAAATGGTAGTGAACAATTTGTTTACAGGGCACCAATAGATAAATGGACATACAGAATAGACTTATGGACATGGGGAGAGGGAAGGAGAGGGTGAAATGTGTGGAAAGAGTAACATGGAAACTTACATAACCATATGTAAAATAGACAGCCAACAGGAATTTGCTGTGTGGCTCAGGAAACTCAAACAGGGACTCTGTATCGACCGAGAGGGGTGGGATGGGGAGGGAGATGGGAGGGAGGTTCAAAAGGGAGGGGATATATGTATACCTATGGCTGATTCATGTTGCAGTTTGACAGAAAACAACAAAATTCTGTAAGGCAATTATCCTTCAATAAAAAAAATTAGTTAAAATAAATATATAAAAATGTGTTAGATGCCATGAAAGCAGTACTCAGAGGGAAATTTATAGCAATAAATGCCTATGTTAAAACAAAGAAATATTTTAAATGAATAATTTAGGAAATTCCCTAGTGATCCAGTGGTTAAAACTCTGTGCTTCAGTGCAGGCAGCACAGATTCCATCTATGGTCAGGGAACTAGGGTCCCACATGCTGCACAGCCAAAAAATAAAATAATAATAATTTAGCTTTACACCTTAAAGAACTAGAAGAAGAAGAACACGATAAACACAAGGTGGAAGAAAATAATAAATATTAGAATGAAGATAACAAAGTTAGAGCATAGAAAAACAGAATAAGTGAAAATAAAGTTAGGTCTTTGAAAAGACCAACAAAATTGACAATTTTTAGCTAGAATAACACAGAAACAGAAAGAGGAGACTCAAATAACTAAAATCAGAAATGAAAATGAGGACATTACTACCTACTTTACAGTAATAAAAATAACTATAAGAGAATACTATAAATCATTGTATGCCAAAAAATTAGATCTAGATGAAATGGACAAGTTCCCAGAAACACAGATATCAAAAACAGACTCAAGAAGAAATAGAAATAGAAAACCTTGATAGACCTATAGCCAGTAAAGATTGAGTCAGTAATCAAAAACCCCCTTCCCAAGAAAGAAAAGCTCAGGACTAGATGGCATCACCAGTGAATCTACCAAACATTTAAAGAAAAATGAACACCAATACTTCACAACTCTTCCAAAAGACAGAAGAGGAGGGAATACCTCCTAATTTATTCTATGAGGTCAGATAAACACATTTCAAGAAAAATTACAGCTCAATATCCTTTATGAATACAGATACAAAAATCTTTAAGAAAATACTAGCAAACAAAATCCATTGGCATATTAAAAAGAATAGACACTATGTCCAAGTAAGATTTATCCCAAGAATGCAAGTGTGAATCAGTATAAGAAAATCAATCAGCATAATACACATTAATAAAAGAAATGAAAAAACCATATTATCTTCCCAACTGATGCAGAAAAATCATTTGATAAAACTCAACACCCTTTCATGTTTGAAAAAATGCAGAAAGCTAGAATTGGCACTTTCTCAATAAAAAAAGAACCCACAACTAGCATCATACTCAATGGTGAAAGATTGAAAGATTTCCCCCTAAGATCAGGAACTAGATAAAGATGATCACTTTCTCCCCTGCTATCCAACATTTACTGGAAGTTCTAACCAGGGCACTAAGGCAAGAAAAAGTAATTAAATGCACCCAAAAGGAAAAGAAGTCAACCTATCTCTATCTGCAGATGACATGACCCTATATAGAGAAATTCCAAATAATCCACAGAGCTACAATAACTATATAGTAACTACACAAATTATAATAAATTCAGAAAAGTTGCACAGTAGACAAAATCAGTTATGTTTCTAAACATCAGTAATGACCAAGCTGAAAACAATTCCATTTACAATAGTATTCAAAAGAATCAAGTACCTGAGAATAAATTTCCCCAAAGAGGTGAAAGATTTTTACACTAAAAATATAAAACACTGTTAAAAGGCATTAAAGAAGACCTAAATAAACAAAAAAAAATCATTTGTTGATGGAATATTTCTATTTTAAGACTCAGGATATCTACAGATTTAGTGCAATCCCTTTTAAAATTCAAGCAGTCTTTTTTTTTTTTTTTTTTACCAGGAATGGAAAAGCTAGTTCTCAAATTCATATGGAATTGCAAGTTTCCTTGAAAGAGCAAAAACAATCTTAAAAAAGAAAAACAAAGTTGGGGAACTCACACCTCCCCATTTCAAAACTTATTACAAATCTACAGTAACCAAAATAGTGTCATAATCAGTTCAGTTCAGTCGCTCAGTCGTGTCCGACTCTTTACAACCCCATGAACCGCAGCACGCCAGGCCTCCCTGTCCATCACCAACTCCCAGAGTCCACGCAAACCCATGTTCATTGAGTCAGTGATGCCATCCAACCATCTCATCCTCTATTGTCCCCTTCTCCTCCTACCCTCAATCTTTCCCAGTATGAGGATGTTTTCCAATGAGTCAGCTCTTCGCATCAGGTAGCCAAAGTATTGGAGTTTCAGCTTCAACATCAGTCCTTCCAATGAACACCCAGGACTGATCTCTTTTAGGATGTACTGGTTGGATCTCCTTTGCAGTCCAAGGGACTCTCAAGCATCTTGTCCAACACCACAGTTCAAAATCATCAATTCTTCGGTGCTCAGCTTTCTTTATAGTCCAACTCTCACACCCACACATGACTACTGGAAAAACCATAGCCTTGTCTAGAGGGACCTTTGTTGACAAAGTAATGTCTGCTTTTTAATATGCTGTCTAGGTTGGTCATAACTTTCCTTCCAAGGAGTAAGCATCTTTTAATTTCATGGCTGCAGTCACCATCTGCAGTGATTTTGGAGCCCAGAAAAATAAAGTCAGCTACTGTTTCCACTGTTTCCCCATCTATTTGCCATAAAGTGATGGGACCGAATGCCATGTGTCATAATAGCACAGGAATAAACATGTAGATCGATGGAGTAGAATTCAGAGTTCAGAAATAAACTCATTTATCTATTGCCAGTTGATTTTCAACACTGGTGCAAGAACATTCATTGGGGAAAAATAATCTCTTCAACAAATGGTGCTGGGACAACTGGATATTCAAATACAAAAGAGTAAAGTTCAACTCCTGCCCACTCACATACAAAAATTAACTCAAAACGGATCAATAACCTAAGTATTAATGTAAGAGTTCATACCACAAAACTCGTAATAAAATATACACTATCATATGTATCTCAGAAAGCAAGGACTAAAGAAAGAATTTTCAAATGAACAATTCAAGAACTTTGCCAGACTATAGAGGAGATATTTTGAATATTCTCTAATAATGCTATACAGCTTTGACCCTGTATAATCATAGAAAACCTCTTTAAAGCTGCAAGTAACACAAAGCTATCATTTATTAAGCCCTTAGTATGCACCAGTCCCTTCACATATGCTATTCTTTTTAAACTTTTTAATTCACCCAATATCAACAGGTATTCTACATCATCGAAAAAAAAAATAGAAGGTACAATCTGGAATTCCCTCAATTTTTTGCTACAGAACCTACAAGCTCACCTTTATCTGAGCCCATTCTTTCTCCTTCCCTCCTATTGCAATAAAGGAGGTGTTAATCTTTTCATCTATAGAAAAAAAAAATCCTCTACCAGAACTCTAGATCTCATTTGCTCCATTTCACCCTCCTACCCATCTTCAGTCTCTCCTTTTCTTCTGGTTCCTTCTCATCAGCTCCTATACATGAGTCTCACCTATCTCAAAATAACAAGTATTTTCCCTAGGCTTTACTTTCCCCTCCAGATAATCATCTTTTCCTCTCATTCTAGTCTGTTAAGTATCTCAAGAATTGTCTACATTTTATTTCGCTATTTTCTTATCTCAACTTATTTGTCCAGTATGCCTTCCTCATCAACACCTCTACCACAACCATTGTTGCACCAACTGAGAAAAGGTCTTCAGTCTTCATCTCGATTTCCCAATTACAACAGTGTCAATTCCTCCTAAAGACTTTAGTTCCAACTGAAAGTACTGGAGGTAGATGTTGTTACTGAGGCTGCACAGGGATATTCCTCCTGAGCAAATGGCTTGGGATAAGATGCTGAGCTTTGCAGGAGAAGTGAGGGCAGTGGAGAAAGGCAGTGAAAGAAGAGAAGCAGGGAGGGATGTACCACCTCCCCTGCGAGGGGTGCCCCATCAGCAAGTATGTTCTTGAAATGACAAAACAGCAGGGTTCTTCCAGGCTCCACATTTGCCCCTTTCAACATGAAGGAAGAACAGCTGAAAAGAATAGATGTTTTGAATACTGCTGTGAAGCAGAAAGAAACCAAGACAATGTTTTAGTTAAATAAGTAAAGGAGAGGAAAAAAAGGAAAGGAAGCCCAAAGCCCAAAGTACCAGTGGCAAGTATCCACCAGGGAAGATGAGTATGATGAGCAAGATCCCAAAGATGGCAAATTCTTCTTTCTTTAAATACTTTTCCTTTGGCTTCTATTTTGGAGAAGAAAATGGCAACCCACTCTAGTATTCTGACCTGGGAAATCCCACAGATAGAGGAACCTGATGGGCTACAGTCCATGGGGTCACAAAGAGTTGGACGTGACCGAGCGACTTTCCCTTCACGTCACTTGACTTCTATTTAACTACACTTTCCTTAGTATGCCTCTTACTTCTCTAGTCTTGCCCCTAGTTGCTTTAGGAGCTCCTTTTCCTTATTTGTCTTTTTAAATTGGAGTTCCTTAAGCCTTAGTTCTAGGCCTTCTTCTCTTCTCTATATATTACATAGAGAATCCTGCTATTTCAATGGTTTAAATTTCCATTTATACACAGATAGCTCCCAAATACTTATATTCCCAGCTATTTCTTAAGCTTTAGACCAATATATCTAACTGGTACATGTCTCATAGGCATCTTAAATATATCAAAAAATAGTATTTCCTAAATCATCTCATCCATAAATTTGCTTACTCTTAAACATACTGAACTGAGAACAGCCAGATGTTCAAGTTGGATTTGGAAAAGGCAGAGGAACCAGAGATCAAATTGCCAACATCCGTTGGATCATAGAAAAAACAAGAGAGTTCCAGAAAAACATCTACTTATGCTTTATTGGCTACACCAAAGTCTTTGACTGTGTACATCACAACAAACTGTGGAAAATTCTTAAAGAGATAGGAATACCAGACCACTTACCTGTCTCCTGAGAAATCTGTATGCAGATCAAGAAGCAACAGTTAGAACCGACATGGAACAACGGACCAGTTCCAAATTGGGAAAGGAGTATGTCAAGGCTGTATATTGTCACCTGTTTATTTAACTTATATGCAGAGTACATCATGTGAAATGCCAGGCTGAGTGAAGCACAGGCTGGAATCAAGACTGCAGGGAGAAATATCAAAAACCTCAGATACGCAGATGACGCCACCCTTATGGCAGAAAGCGAAGAGGAACTAAAGAGCATCTAGATGAAGGTGAAAAAGGAGAGTGAAAAAGCTGGCTTAAAATTCAGCATTCAATAAATGGCTTCCAGTCCCTCACTTCACGGCAAATAGATGGGGAAACAATGGAAATGGTGACAGACTTTATCTTTTGGGGCTTCAAATTCACTACAGATGGTGACTGCAGCCATAACTTAAAAGACGCTTGCTCCTTGGAAGAAAAGCTATGACCAACCTAGATAGCATATTTGCTATCAAGAGTTCGTCTAGTCAAAGTTACGGTTTTTCCAGTAGTCATGTATGGATATGAGAGTTGGACCATAAAGAAAGCGGAGCACCAAAGAATTGATGCTTTTAAACTGTGATGTTGGAGAAGACTCTTGAGAGTCCCTTGGACTGCAAGGAGATCAAACCAGTCAATCCTAAAGAAAATAAACTGAATATTCATTAGAAGGACTGATGCTGAAGCTGAAGCTCCAATACTTTGGCACCTGAAGCAAAGAACTGACTCATAGGAAAAGGCCCTGATGCTGGGAAAGTTTGAAGGCGGGAGGAGAAGGGGACGACAGAAGATGAGATAGTTGGATGGCATCACTGACTTGATGGACATGAGTTCGAGCAAGTTCTGGGAGTTGGTGATGGACAGGGAAGCCTGATGTGAGGTAATCCATGGGGTTGCAAAGAGTTGTGAGCAACTGAACTGAACTTAATGTGTTAATATTATTGAGCACTCCTTTGTCTTAGACATCAAACAATCACCAAGTTCTATTGATTCTTAAATCCTAAATATTCTCTTAAACTCAACTACTTATTTCTATTCCCTTTGTTACCTTCCAGATCCAGAACATTTTCTTTCACCAGATTCCTATAGTCTCCTAACTGACCTCTACTCCCAATCTTGTTCCCCCCTTTATGTACCCTGCAGCCAACTAGAATGACTTGTTAGAAATGCTTAAAATCATTTAAAATATTCTTATGGTCTTTAGGACAAAGTACAAACTCCTAAACACAACTGAAATTCCTGGACATTGTATATAAACTAGATATAAGAAGACTCTTAAAGGTGGACAAAATAACGCATACTAGCTAAAGACCTCTGAACCCAAGAAATGACATGGTAATGCATCCTCCATGGACTTCCCTGGTGGCTTAGACGGTAAAGAGTCTGCCTACAATGCAGGAGACCTGGGTTCAAACCCTGGGTTGGGAAGATCTCCTGGAGAAGGAAATGGCAACCCACTCCAGTATTCTTGCCTGGATAATCCCATGGAAAGAGGAGCCTGGCAGGCTACAGTCCATGGGGTCACAAAGAGTTGGACACAACTGAGCGACTTCATTTGCAGTGCATTCTCCAAATTTCCTTCTTTGCCTCATATGCCCCAGACTTGGAGCTGAAGAAGTTGACAACTCTGAAAAAGGAGGCAGCACATACATAAAAACCCCATAAAAGCCATTCCCTTTAGCCAAAGGATTGGGAAGGAGCAGGCTAACAATGCAGAAAACTTTTAGATAGCAACCACTCTATTCCAGCAAAATAGTACAGAAAAACTGTGACCTCCAGTCCAACTATCTTTACCAGCAAAACCCAAGTAGGGATGCTGCCCTCACCAGTGTGGTGCCAGAGAAAGTAGAGCAGGAAGCCAGAAATTTCATCCCTGATGGGTATACTGAATAGTGGAGACCATGTGGACAGCCTGGACTTCTACCTTTATTCAGTAAGTCATCCTTCCTGCTCACCACTACAGTGGTGAAAAAGGAGAATGATAATCAACTGATGTCAACACCAAGATGACAGAGATGTTAGAATTATATGACAAAAATGTTAATGTAGCCATCATAAAATGCTTCAGTGAACATTATAAATATGATCAATATAAATGAAAAAGTATAAAATCTCCCCAAAGAAACCAAAGATGTAAAGGAGTACCAAATGAAAATTTTAGAATTGAAAAATAAAATAACTGAAACAAAAAGCTAAGTGAACAGTCTCAACAGAAGAGTAGGGGTCAGGAGGCAAGGAACAGAGGAAAGAATAAGTAAACTTGAAGACAGAGTAATAGAAATTACACAAATATGAATGAGAAAGCAAACCAAAAAAAATAAAGCCCCAGAATCCATAGCACTATAATAAAATGACATGCCTGTCACTGGAGTCCTAGGAAGAGAGATTAAGGTAGAGTTGAAAATGTGTTCAAAGAAATAATGAATGAAAAGTTCCCAAATTTGGCAAAAACCCATAAGCCTATAGATACAAGAATCTGAACAAATTCCAAATAGGATAAATCTAAAATAATCCACACCAAGACATATTATAGCAAATGTCTCAAAATTAAAGTCAAAGAAAAATCCTTGAAAGCAGTGAGAAGGAAGTGACATCTTACCACCAAGAAAAGACAAAGCAAATGACAATGGATTTCTAATCAATTATACTTCTGTATTTTAGCAATGACCATGTGAACACTGAAATTAAAATACCATTCCAAGTTGTTCAAAAATGAAATAAGTATAAACCTAGCAAAATGTAAGAAGACTTGTCTACAGGAGACTCAAAGTACTAATGAAAGAAATTAAAGATCCAAATAAACGGAGAGACAGATCGTGTGAATGGATTGGAAAATTCGGTAAAGATGTTACTCATCTCTAAACTGATATCTAAGTTTGATGCAGTTTCTATCAAAACCCCACAATGATTTTTTTTGTAGACATAGGCAAGTTTTTGATAAAATTTACATGGGAAGGCCACAAAGCTAGAAAAACTATTTAAAATAAGAGAAAAAGGGGAGAGGGACTTCCCTGGTGGTCTAGTGGTTAAGACTCTATGCTCCCAATGTATGGGGCATGGGGTCAGTTCCTAGTTGAAGAACTAAGATCCTGCATACCCCATGGTGTGGCAAAAAAAGGGGGGGGGGAGAAATAAGAAAAATTCATTTATTTAATTTCAAGATTTATTAAAGACAGTAATTCAGACTGTATGCTATTGGCAAAGGGATAAACACTAAACCAATAGAATAAAGTATTCAGAAATAAATAGATCTCTGCATACATGCCTAATTGATTTTTTAAAAAGATACCAAAGCAATTCAATGGCAGAAAGATAGACTTCTCAAAATATGGAGCTTAAGCAACTGAACATTCATAGATTAAAAACAAACAAACCCTCAACCTTAGCTTCACACCTTATGTAAAAATTAACTCAAAATGGATCATAGATTTGTAAGTAAAATGTAAAACTATAAAACTTTAGGATAAAAACATAGGAGAAAATCTTTCAGGTACAAGGCTACAGAGCTCTTAGTCTTGACACCAAAGGCATCATTCATAAAAGGATTAACTGGACTCCATCAAAATAAAACTTGTGCCCTACAAAAGACGATGTTAAGAGTATGAAATGAAGGGGGCAAAGTATTTGCAAACCACATATGCAACAAAAGACTAGTAACTAGTATGCATAAAGAGCTCTCAAAATTCAACAGGGGAAAAAAAGGAAAAGGAAATAAGAAAGAATCCAATGAGAAGACAAAATACATGAAGTGACATTTCACTAAAGAGAACATAGTGATGGCAGATAGGCACAAGAATACTATGAATAACCATTATGAAAATGCAAATTAAATCTACCATAATCTACTACAATACATACCCATTAGAATTTCTTAAAAAAAAAAAAAAGGATAACAGCACCAATGCTGACAAGGATAAAGAAACACTGAATCGTTTACATATTCCTGGTGGGAATGTTAGATGGTATGACTTCTATGGAAAAGAGTTAAGAGAGTTTCTTTGAAAACTAAACACACAGCTTCCATACAATCTAGTCATTGCACTCCTGGGTATTTATCCCAGAGAAATTAAGACTTACGTTTACATAGAAAGATATATAAGAATTCTTATACAGCTTTATTTGTAATAGCCAAAAACTGGGAATAACTCCCATGTCCTAGAATGGGTGGAATGGTTAAACCCTGGTATACCTGTTTCATGAAATACTACCCAGCAATGAAAAGGAGGGAGCTATTGATACAGCAATGGGGGTGAGTCTACAGATAATTGTGCTGAGTGAAATTAGGCAATCTCAAACATTTACAATTACACAATTCCACTTATACAAAATTCTTAAAAGACAAAAATATAGAAATGTAGAACACAATCATTGTGTCAGGGGTTAATGAAGGATTGGGGGCTGGAGAAAACTGTGGCTATAAAAAAGGCAACATGAAGGATCTTTGTGCTGATAGAAATGTTCTGAAGATTGACTGTACCAATGTTAATATCCTGGTTATGATATTTTACAATAATTTTGTAAAATCTTACCATTGGGGGAACTGATGTAGGGTGTACAGAATTTCTCTGCATTATTTCTTACAAATACTGTGAATATACAAGTATCTCAAACTAAAAATTTCAGTTAAAAGAGAATAAACTGGGGAAAATATCTGTAGCAAGCATATAAGGCATAGGATAACAAAATCATTTTACAAAAAGCTTTAAAATAAACATTTCTTAAAGTTTTAGTAAAAAGCTTTTTTAAAAGCTTTAGTAAATTAATAATTAAAATAGTAAAAGTTCTCCAGAATGATAGGGATACAGATGTGTACATATAATTCAAAAAAGAAATACAAATTACTATTAGAATTTGGAAAAAGAAACATGTATCAGCATTCAGAGGAATACAAATTAAAACTTTAATAAAGGATAATCATCTTTCTATGAAATTGGCAAAAAAATAAAACCCTAAATCTAAAAAATATATCCAAAGGTGACTAAGTTGCATGAAAAAGTGCTCTTGTATACTCCTTGGAGTATGTAAATTTGCTAGTGTTAACTGTAAAAAACATTTCTAAATTTTGACTTAGTAACCCAAATTCAAGAATCCATTTGAAGAAACATAAAAATGTCATCAAGGATGTACAATCAGTAATGCTCACCCCAGCTTTGTTTGCAGTAGAAAAACTTGGAAACAAGCCCATCTTTAACAATAGGGAATGATTTTACAATTTACATATAGTACATACATACAATGGAATTATCTAAAAAATATGCTTTTAAGAACACTTACTGACAAGAAAATGTTCAAGATATATTAAGTAAAAAATATATACTAATTTGTCACTAAGTGATTCTCTTTGGGTCACGGGTTTACAGATTTAAATTTTTTTGTTTCTACTCTTGATATTCCAAATCTCAGAGTGGGAAGGGCAAGGCACAAAGCATAAAGACTCTCAAAGAAAAATGTGTAAATTGGTTTTATAAATGTTTTAAATTTCTACATGGGAAATTCAAAATACAAACAGTAAGCCTGAAAAAAATATTTGTAAGACTATGACACAAAATTCTAATTTCCTTATTATATAAAAGGTTGTATGCATCACTAAGAAAGAGCAAACCATAGAGAAATAGACATGAACAGACTATTTCCACAGATAAAATATAAATAGGAAAAAATGTTCAACTCATAACTAAGAAATATACATTATAACAATAACTAGCTGGCATTTTTTTCATTTATCAGATTGGACAAATGTAAAAGTTTGACAAAGTATCTCACTTTCAAAGGTGTGAAAAAACCAGCACAACTGAAAGTGCATGTCTACCCAAAAACATGCACATGGATGTTTATAGCAGCTTTATTCATAACTGCCACATCTTGGAAACAGCCAATAGATCCCTTCAATAAGTGAATGGATAAACTGTGGTACATCTGTACAATGGAACACTACACAGTACTGAAAGAAATGAGCTGTCAAGCCACAAAAAGACATGGTGGGGCCTTAAATGCATATTGCTAAGTGAAAGAAGCCAATCTGAAATGGTCATGTACTATATGATACTAATTATATGATATTCTGGAAGAGGCTAAAATACACAGTAAAGATACCAGTCCTGCCATGGGCTGGAGCAGAGATATCACTTTGCCAGCAAAGGTCCATATAGTCAAAGCTATGTAGTCATGTAGGGATGTGAGAGCTGGACCACAAAGAAAGTTGAACACTCAAGAATTGATGCTTTCGAATTATGGTGCTGAAGAAAACTCTTGAGAGTCCCTTGGACTGCAAGGAGATCAGATTAGTCAATCCTAAAGGAAATCAACCCTGAATATTCATTGGAAGGACCAGTGCTAAGCTCCAATACTTTGGCCACATGATGCAAAGAGCCGACTTATTGAAAAAGGTGGGATGCATGAGACAAGTGCTCGGGCCTGGTGCACTGGGAAGTCCCAGAGGAATCAGGTGGAGAGGGAGCTGGGAGGGGGGATCAGGATGGGGAATACATGCAACTCCATGGCTGATTCATGTCAGTGTACGACAAAACCCACTGCAATGTTGTGAAGTGGTTGGCCTCCGGCTGATAAAATAAATGAAAAAAATAATAATAAAATTAAAAAATAAAAACAAAACAAAAAACAAAAACAAAATAAAAGCAATGTGAAGATATTTGAAGAAAAAAAAAGAAAAGAAAAAGACCCTGAAGCTGGGAAAGATTGAAGGCAAAAGGAGAAGGGGGCAGCAGAGGATGAGATAGTCAGATAGCATCACCGACATGAATCTGAGCAAACTCTGGAATAGTGAAGGACAGAGGAGCCTGGCATGCTATAGTCCATGGTGTTGCTAAGAGTCAGACACTACTTAGCTACTGAACAACAAATGGAGGGTTGGGAGAAGGAGAGATGAGCAGATGATGCACAGGAATTTTTTTTAAGATAGTGAAACCATTGTGTATGATATTGTAATGGTGAATACGTGGCATTTTACATTTGTCAAAACTGAAAGAAAGTACAACACAAAGAGTGAAACTTAAGGTACTATGGACTTCAGTAATAATAACATATCAACATTGGTTCATCAATTGTAACAAATGTACCACATTAACATAAGCTATAAATAATAGGGGAGATATGGGGGGAGGAGAGTACTCTATTTAAATTTTTTTGCAAGCCTACAACCACTCTAACAGAATAAAGATCTGATTTTTTTTAAAAGATCTGATTTTTAAAAACTGGTCCCATTGGAGGATTCTATGAACTAACTGTTCTGAAAATTATTAAACATAGAGGAAGATTCAAGCACGTGATGCCTTTTCAACACACTGAACCACTGGGGTCTCAAACAACGTATGGGAGGGATTTTCGCTTTATAAGACATATTTCAGCTAATAAAGGAAGGAATGACATCCGCTTTTTAAACACCTGATCGATTAATCTATCCATGTAATAATCATCAAAGGCTGCTAAAAATATAAAAACAGACATACCAGATTGACAACACATCTTGACAAAAAACAAAACAATCAACCTGAGTCTGACAAAGCCTCTCTAGATCTAACTACCAACTTACCAAAAACTTACTAAATGGCACTATGGGGATACAATCAACCAAATCCATGCTGTGTGAAACCACAGGTCCAATGACCAATTTCTTTGACAAATTTCAAGAAGGGGAGAAAGAAGAGGTGTAGGTTAAAAGAGATTTAAATCAACTAATCTCGATGTGTAAACGTTATTTGGATCTATTTAGTTTGTTTCATTCAAACAAACTAAATTTTTTATTATAATTTATTTACTTATTTTTGCTCTTCATTTCTTTGCACAGGTGCCCTCTGTTTGTGACACGCAGGGGCTACTCTCTAGCTGTACCTGCACGCCTCACTGTGGTGGCCTGTCTTGTTGCACCCAGGTTTCACTAGCGAGCACACAGGCTCAGTAGCTGCAGCAGGTGGGCTCTAAGGCACGTGGGCTTTGCTTTAGTAGCCCCTACACAGGCTCCGTAGGGGCCCCTCAGCGGGCCCTAGACGGGGGCCCAGCAGTTGCGGCACACAGGCTTAGTTGCTTGGGGGCATGTGGGATTTCCCCGGACAAAGGATCAAACCCATGTCCCCTGCATTGGCAGGTGGATCCTTATCCACTGCGCCACCAAAGTCCGGGCTGATAAAATTTTAAAATTATTATGCAATCAGAAAGCTGAACATTGACTAGATTTGATGATGTAAAGAATTATTAAACTTTTATGTGTGGTATTTTTGGTAGTGTTTTTTTAAAAAGCTTATAGAGCTTCACACTGTCATATTTACAAAGAAAATGAAAACGTATCTGGTACTTAATCCAACATAAAATAGGAAAGAGAAAAGGGGGTTAGGTGAAATAAAATTGGTCATTAGTAGATAACTGTTGAAACTGGATGCTGGGTACATGGCTTTATTAATCTGTTTACTTTTGCACACGTTTAAAATTTTCCATAGCAAAATTATTTTTAAAAAATAAGCAACAGTGGACTTCTGTGGTGGTCCAGTGGTAAAGAAATCCCCTGCCAGTGCAGACAGAAGACACAGCTTCAATCCCTGGTCCAGGGAGATCCCACAGGCTGTGAAGAAGCAAAGCCCGAGTGCCACAAGTACTGAAGCCCTTGCACTCTAGGGCTCACACACCGCGACTACAAAGACCACGTGTTGCAACTATTGAAACCCACTCTAGAGCCTGTACTCCACAACAGGAGAAGCCACTGCAATGAGAAGCTTGTGCACTGCAACTAGAGTAGTCCCGACTAGTCACAACTAAAGAAAGCCCTCACCCAGCAACGAAAAGCCAGCACAGTCAAGAGTAATAAATAAATCAATGATTTTATAAAATAAAATAAGCAACAGTAGTAAACAGTAAAAGTGTTATGAAACAAAAGTTTTATACTCCTTTTTATAATACAGATAGCTGTGTGGGAGTTATTTTTGATCCCTCCTACTCCCTCAGTCACTGTATCCATTCAATCACCAAATCCTGTTGATTCTACCTCTTAACTATCACTTCTTCCCATCCAGTCCAAGCTAAATTTGACCGGTGCAGAGTACACTTCTACTTCTGCCTACTTTCAAAACTGTAGCCAGAGTGGGGTTTTTTAAGAACACAAATTTGATCATATCTAGCCTTTGCTTAGAATCTACTGACGACTTCACACTATCAGATAAAGGCTAAAATTATTCAATATGCAATTTGAGGATTTGCAAGATCTAGTCCAGCCCCGTGTACCTTACCAGTTCCATCTGGAGGTGCTCTCTCCTACCTTTCCTTTTTTTTTTTTAATTTCATTTATTTTAATTCTCCCCTACCTTTCTATACTCTGGCTGCTTCTTGAACTTGCCATTACTCATTCTCACCTCATAGCATTTACACATGCTCTTCCCTCTAGCTGGAATGCCCCCTTCTTCCTTACATACAACCTTATCCTATAGATTTCACTTTAAATGCTACTTTCTCTGGGTAGTTTTCCCATTATTCTTGGTCTTGGTGAGGTCAAATTTCTCAAGCTTTTGTAACAACTTATCAAAATTGAAATTTAAAAACTGCTGAAGTTATGTCTCTTTGATGCTATAATTTCAAAGAGAGAAGGAACTAAACCCTACTATTGCATTCCCAAAGTCTAGCATTTTGTCCTCCACAAGGTCAATAAATGTTTATTAAACTATAAATGACTGGGTTGCACTCCCAAAGTCTAGCATTTTGTCCTGCACAAGGTCAATAAATGTTTATTAAACTATAAATGACTGTCCTGATAAATGAATAAATAAATTAAATACTTCATAGCTCAGTCGGTAAAGAATCTGCCTGCAATGCAAGAGATCTGGACTCGATTCCAGGGTCAGGAAGATCCCCTGGAGAAGGAAATGGCAACCCACTCCATTATTCTTGCCTGGACAACCGCATGGACAGAGGAACCTAGCAAGCGACAGTCCTTAAGGTCACAAGAGTCTGACATGACTTAATGATGAAACCACCACAAATCATGCAACAGATTACCTGTACCATAATTACAAAATTACAGTTAACCTTAATGGTGTTAGTCGTGTGTGTGTGCATGTGCAGTCACTTCAGCTCTGTCTGACTCTGCGCAACCCCATGAACTATACAGCCTGCCAGACTCCTCTGTCCATGGAATTCTCCAGGCAAGAATACTTGAGTGGGTTGCCATGCCCTCCTCCAGGGTATCTTCCTGACCCAGGGATCGCAACTGCATCTCCTGAAACTCTTGAACTGCTGGTGGATTCTTTACCATTGAGCCACCAGGGAAGACCATTTTAGTCATACTCCCAAATACAAAATTTGGAAAGCTTCCATGTATATGTGTATAAACTAACAAAAGGAGAAAATAAGTGAGAATGATCACATTACAAATTCAGGTTACAGTCCTTCACTGACACTCCAGAAGTATTTAACAACAAAGGAATAGGGATGTATCTTAATATATCATCCACCTTTCAAAGGTGGCACATATATATGCAGATAAAAGTAGTTTTGATACAAACTCCAATTATGCTATTTAGAATACTCAGATCCTCTAAAAGAGAAATAAGATAGCATATCCTAAAATTTTACATTTATATGCAATTATTTAAAGCCAGCTACTCTGGAGAAGGGAATGGCAACCCACTCCAGTATTCATGCCTGGAGAACCCCATGGACAGACACCTGGTAGGCTGCAGTGCAAGGGGCTGCAAAGAGTTGGACACGACTGAGTGACCAACACGACTACTACTGCATATACAGTGGGCTGCACAGTCTCTTAAGTCTTATAAAATGGAAGAATTTACTAACCTATCAACTAAAATCAAAGTCTAAACACTTTAAAGATTAGACACTCATAACTTTTAAAATTAATGAGAGAAACTACAAACTCCTGAACCAAATTTTTATTTTAAATTGTTAGGTTTCAGTGCATATGAAAATTTTTCATAACACATGACATATAAAGATGTTAACACAGTAAACTACAATAGAAAATATTTTCATACAACTTTTGAATCACTAATATGCTTATTTCTCCCACAAATGAATGCACAGTTAGCTTGAATCATCTTTGTCATGAGTATCAAGTATGTGTAAAATTTTTATATTATTATTTAATAACTGCTTAAGGAGGTTGTGAGTTTCTTCTCCATGACCAACACATAGTATTTTTTTCAATGTACGGACTACTACAGTAGCTTTCCCTCTCATCTCTGATGGAACATATTTTATATCTAAATATTCAGATAATTTATATCTAGAATTATACAGCATGTTAATAACAGTTACAATGTCATAAACTCCACCACGGCGTCGTCCTTGTGGCAACATCTGGGATTTATACATTTTTTCTAATTTATGTTCTGCTGCTACTGCTAGAGCAAGGCTTCGTTTTAGGTGTTCTTTGGAGGCTCGAATGTCCGCTCTATATTCTGGCTTGTAGCTCTCAGGAAGAGGTATGTGATGCAACTGTGAATTAATATCTGCAATTCTTTTCAAAATGTCTTCATTATACACATCATGTGATTCAAGATAATCCATTCCATTGTCACCTGAGAGCTGAGGAACATCTTCTTCTTCCATGATGGTATCAAAGTCAGTGCTCTCACTTAAAGAGGTGACGTCTTGGCGTGGTTCAGTAACACTTGGCCCTTGCTTTGGTGCCTCAGTGAGACGTTCAGTTGGCTCTGGCTCTGGCTCTGGCTCTGGCTCTGGCTCATCTTTCTCAATATAAGGTTCTTTTGCATGTAAAACAACAGAAACATTATTTGGTTTAATCGACCAGAATGCTGTGCTTTTAGTACGTTTTTTCTTGTCTATTTCCAGTGTGAAGCCCCTAGTAGGGAAAGTTGTAGTTTCTTCACTGACAGGATTGATTAAAACATCATTGTCACCTGGACTTACATCATGTGTATAATTTATCTCCTTAACTCTTGATACTCTCGGTCCTATGGAATTAACATTATTTGGAGACTTTGATTTTTTCTGACGACCTGGCTCCTTAGTGGGAACACTTAATATTAAGTTCTGTAAAACTTGTACATAATGATTCAAGTTTTGTTCTTCATCAGGCGTCACAGTTACTCCTTAAGGGAAAAAAAAAGTAACATTTATTATTATATATGACATACTGACAGTATCTACTCACCTAAGTTTACTTCATATATATCACTTAAAAGTTGAGATAAAGAACCAAGAAATAAAGCACCTCTGACACCATCAACTCTCACCTAAATGAACAAAATTGTTTTTTCAGATTCTTATTAAAATACATGAGCAAGATTACTGTAAAATTTGCATATTAACACAATTCTCTATATCTCTTTGTTTTTACTCTCTCATATAACTTAAGTGAGTTATATATATAACATATGTATGTATATATATGTATGAGTTATATATATATAACTTATAATAATAAGGTAGCTTATTAAAAAAAAATTCTTGGTTATGTTCTCTTACACAGGGGTGGGCTATAGTAGACTCACAGTGGCTCATTAGAGCCAATTATTAACTTTTAATGAACTTCATGAGCCAGATGGTAAACATAGACATCATTAAAAATTAAATTCTGTATTTACAATTAAGTAAATATATTCATCAAAACAAGGTAATAAATATTCAAAATTCATCCTTTCTTATTATTTTATCTTACTATTATTTATGCTCTTGAGGTTATTTATATCTCAGTTCAGTTCACTTTAGTCGCTCAGTCGTGTCCAACTCTCTGCGATCCCATGAATCGCAGCATGCCAGGCCTCCCTGTCCATCACCAACTCCCGGAGTTCACTCAAACTCATGTCCATCGAATCAGTGATGCCATTCAGCCATTTCATCCTCTACCGTCCCCTTCTCCTCCTGCCCCCAATCCCTGCCAGCATCAGGGTCTTTTCCAATGAGTAAACTCTTCACACGAGGTGGCCAAAGTATTGGAGTTTCAGCTTCAGCATCAGTCCTTCCAATGAACACTCAGGACTGATCTCCTTTAGGGTGGACTGGTTGGATCTCCTTGTAGTCCAAGGGACTCTGAAGAGTTTTCTCCAACAGCACAGTTCAAAAGCATCAATTTTTCAGAGCTCCACTTTCTTCACAGTCCAACTCTCACATCCATACATGACCACTGGAAAAACCATAGCCTTGACTAGATGAACCTTTGCTGGCAAAGTAATGTCTCTGCTTTTTAATATGCTATCTAGGTTGGTCATAACTTTCCTTCCAAGGAGTAAGCGTCTTTTAATTTCATGGTTGCAGTCACCATCTGCAGTGATTTTGGAGCCTAAAAAAATAAAGTCTCACACTGTTTCCACTGTTTCCCCATCTATTTCCCATGAAGTGATGGGACCAGATGCCATGATCTTGGTTTTCTGAATGTTGACCTTTAAGCCAACTTTTTCACTCTCCTCTTTCACCTTCATCAAGAAGCTCTTCACTTTCTGCCATAAGGGTGGTGTCATCTGCATATCTGAGGTTATTGATATTTCTCCCGGCAATCTTGATGTTATAAATGCTATATAGTGGTTGGCTTCCCAGGTCACTTAGTGGTAAAGAATTTGCTTGCCAATGTAGGAAACGTGGGTTCAATCCCTGGATCAGGAAGATCCCCTGGAGTAGGAAATAGCAACCTGCTTCAGTATTCTTGTCTGGAAAATTTGTATCTAGTATGTTATAAATCCTATATAATGATAGGCCTCTGTTTATCTCTTTCACCTCCGTGTTGAGTGATGTCAAGTAGGTCATTTGAAATCGACCATGGTGAGAGTATTTATACCATGTAAATGGGCAAATGCTGTAAGTCAGGGTGTACTCATCTCTCAGAAAAGCCAGTTGCTAAACATTTATCAGTATATCAGTCGGACACAACTTAGCAACTAGAACATCACCACTCCTTTCAACCCAGAAAAGATCTAATTACAGCCTGTGAGTCATATCCACCCAAATGTTTTTATAAATAAAGTGTTTGTTTTTTTTAACTCAGACAGTCTTGCTCCTTTGTTTATGTATTGTATACAGCTGCTTTTGGCTGTTCAGTAGAGCTGAATAGCTGGAACAGAGACTTTATGGCCTAGAAAACTATCTGGGCCTTTACAGAAAAAGTTTACTGATTTCTGGTTTAAATCATCAACATTTTACTCTTACAATAAAATGGCAGTTCTATTTACACTGGTATTTTGTAGCATCTTCTCATTTCCAATGTGGAAAACAGAAAAGATTACTGAATAATATACTCTAAAATTCTGTTCAACTCCCCTACTCTAGAGTCAGAAGTTTTTTAAGTGCTAGAATCTTGTATTACAAGTAATTTTGAATTTATTTTGCCACTATTATGGATATAAATTGATTTAATTCAAGGAGGTAAGTTACTTTTTCCCAAACACTAATGAATAAGTTCTAACTGAACATTCCCTCTGAAGTCATAATGAAATAGCAAACATTCTGCCCAAACTTTTATTCAGCTCTTTAGCAAGCACAAAGTAGTCCCCAAATGCTTTTCCTCCTCTCTTTCTTAACTCACCTGTTAAATTTAGACCAGATGGAATTTTAATCAAACTTGAAAGCATATTTCTAAATTTTAAAAAAGTCTTAATCATAAGTTTAATAGGCAATGTCATAGTGGAAAGATACTAGACATGTCTACTAGAGATCTAAATTCTAAAAGCACGCTCTGCATTTTATGTCATGTTTAGAAAAGTCTGGCATATTTCAAGATCCATTTGATGATAGGTGAAAAAAGAAAGACAGAGAACATAGATTTATTTGTATATTAGCCTCATAATTTTTTATGAACCAATGATATAGCATCATACGTTTGTCTGGGAATTGAGAATTTTTTTACTGATTAGAAGGATAACATTATCAAATTCATGTGGGCATTTGCCCCTGAGGAGAGAGAATGGGACTGAAGTTGGACATTAAAGGGGTCTCTGGACTTATCTATAAACTTTTACTCTCTAAGCACATACACCCAATCATTTAACACAGTAAACAATTAAAGGCCATATTTTTTAAAGAGAATACTTATTTATGTATTCTTACGTGTATAAATTAGATTAGGTCCAGTAAACAGAGTGCCAGAAGAACTATGGATGGAGGTTAGTAATATTATACAGGAGGCAGTGACCAAAATCATTCCAAAGAAAAAGAAATGCAAGAAGGCAAAGTGGTTGTCTGAGGAACCTTTACAAATAGCTGAGGAAAGAAGAGAAAAAAGGCAAAGGACAAAGGGAAACATATATCCAACTGAATGCAGAGTTCCAAAGAATAGCAAGGAGAGATAAGAAGGGCTTTTTCAATGAACAATGCAAATAAATAGAGGAAAACAACAGAATGGGAAAGACTAGAGAACTCTTCAATAAAACTGAAGCTATCAAGGGAATATTTCATGCAAGAACGGGCACAATAAAGGACAGAAACAAGAAGGACCTAACAGAAAAAGAAGAGATTAAGAAGAGGTGGCAAGAATACACAGAAGAATTATACAAAAAAAAAAAAAAAAAATCTTAGTGACTCAGATAACCACAATGGTGTGGCCACTCACCTAGAGCCAGACATCCTGAAGTGTGAAGTCAAGTGGGCCTTAGGAAGTATTACTACCAACAAAGCTAGCAGAGGTGATGGAATTCCAGCTAAACTATTTAAAATCCTAAAAGATGATGCTGTTAAAGTATTGCACTCAATATGCCAGCAAATTTGGAAAACACAGCCATGGCCCCAGGACTGGAAAAGGTCAGTTTTCATTCCAATCCCAAAGAAGAGCAATGGCAAAGAATGTTCAAACTACCATATAATTGTGCTCATTTCACATGCTAGTAAGGTTATATTCAAAATTCTTCAAGCCAGGCTGGAGCAGTGTGTGAACCAAGAATTTCCAGATATACAACCTGGGTTTAGAAAAGGCAGAGGACTCAGAGATCAAATTGCTAACATTCGTTGGATCATAGAGAAAGCAAGGGAATTCCAGAAAAAAAAAAAAAAATTTACCTGTGCTTCACTGACTAGGCTAAATTTTGACCTTGTGGATCACAACAAACTGTGGAAAATTCTTAAAGAGTAATACCAGACCACCTTACCTGTCTCATGAGAAACCTGTTTGTAGGTCAAGAAGCAAACAGTTAGAACTAGACATGGAACAGTTGACTGGTTCAAAATTGGGAAAGGAGTACGACAAGGCTGTATATTATCATCCTGCTTATCTAACTTAAATGCAAAATACATCATGTGAAATGTCAGATTGGATGAATCACAAGCTGTAATCAAGAAATATCAACATAGAAATATCAACAACCTCATATACGCAGACGATACCACTCTAATGGCAGAAAGTAAAGAGGAATTAGAGAGTATCTTGATAAGGGTGAAAGAGGAGAGTGAAAAAGCTGGCTTGAAACTCGACATTCATAAACCTAAGATCATGCCTGCAGATCCTATCACTTCATGCCAAATAGAAGGGGGAAGAGGAAGCACTAACAGATTTTAACTTCTTGGGGACAAAATCACTGCATGGTGACTGCAGCCATGAAATTAAAAGACACTTGTTTCTTGGAAGGCAAGTTAACACAAATCTAGACAGTATATTAAAAACCAAAGACCTCACTTTGCAGACAAAGGTCCATTTAGTCAAAGCTATAGTTTTCCCAGTAGTCATGTATGGATGTGAGAGTTGGACCATAAAGAAGGCTGAGTGGTGAAGAATTGATGTTTTCAAATTGTGGTGCTAGAGAAGACTCTTGAGAGTCCCTTGGACTGCAAGGAGATCAAACTAGTCATCAATCCTAAAGAAAATCAACCCTGAGTATTTATTGGAAGTACTGATGCTAAAGCTGAAGCTCCAATACTTGGACCACCTGATGCAAAGAGCTGACTCAATGGGAAAGACCCTGATGCTGGGAAAGATTGAGGGCAGGAGGAAAAGGAGGACGAGATGGTTCAATGGCATCACTAACTCAATTGACATGAGTTTGAGCAAATTCCAGGAGCTAGTGGAGGACAGAGGAGCCTAGTGAGCTGCAGTCCATGGGGTACCAAAGTTGGACCTGAGCTGGTGATTGAACAACAGCAAATATTTATAAAATGCATTGTCCTGAATCTAGGGGTTTTTCTGAAGGAAAATGCTAAGGAAAATTAACTTGTGACCTAGTGCAGTGAAAAATTATCTTTCATTCTGGTTCTGGTTCTACCACTTTCTAGTATCATGACCTTATTTCTCTACTACTAAATTACTACCTACTAAATTTTTCTGAATATTTACTTAACTATAAAATTAAGATGCTAAATCTGCCCTTTATCTCATAGGCTTAAAAATATTCGTTATTTGAAAACACTTTAGGGGGCAGCCCTAAGACGGCACAGGAATAGGACGGGGAGACCACTTTCTCCCCACAAATTCATCAAAAGAACATTTGAACACTGAGCAAATTCCACAAAACAACTTCTGAATGCTGGCAGAGGACATCAGGCACCCAGAAAGGCAGCCCATTTTCTTCAAAAGGAGATGAAGAAGTCTTGAGGCTACTAACCAGAGGCAGGAGGCTTGAGTCCAAAATCTGAGAACACCAGAGAACTCCTGACTCCAGGGAACATTAATCGATAAGAGCTCATCAAAAGCCTCCATACCTACACTGAAACCAAGCACCACCCAAGGGCCAACAAGTTCCAGAGCAAGACACACCACACAAATTCTCCAGCAACATAGGAACATAGCCCTGAACTTCAAATACAGGCTGCCCAAAGTCACACCAAACCCACTGACATCTCAAAACTCACTACTGGACACTTCATTGCAATCCAGAGAGAAGAAATCCAGCTCCACCCACCAGAACACTGACACAAGCTTCTCTAACCAGGAAACCTTGACAAGCCACCCATTCAACCCCACCCACAGCGAGGAACCTCCACAATAAAGAGGAACCACAAACTGCCAGAATATGGAAAGACCACCTCAAACACAGCAACATAAACAAGATGAAAAGGCAGAGAAATACTCAGAAGGTAAAGGAACAGGATAAATGCCCACCAAACCAAACCAAAGAGGAAGAGATGAGGAATCTACCTGATAAAGAATTCAGAATAATGAGTGAAAATGATCCAAAATCTTGAAAACAAAATGGAGTTACATATAAATAGCCTGGAGACAAGGATTGAGATGATGCAAGAAATATTTAATAAGGACCTAGAAGAAATAAAAAAGAGTCAATATATAATGAATAATGCAATAAATGAGATCAAAAACACTCTGGAGGGAACCAACAGTAGAATAACGGAGGCAGAAGATAGGATAAGTAAGGTAGAAAATAGAATGGTAGAAATAAATGAAGCAGAAAGGAAAAAAGAAAAAAGAATTAAAAGAAATGAGTACAACCTCAGAGACCTCTGGGACAATGTTAAATGCCCCAACATTCGAATCATAAGAGTCCCAGAAGAAGAAGACAAAAAGAAAGACCATGAGAAAATACTTGAGGAGGTAATAGTTGAAAACTTCCCTAAAATGGGGAAGGAAATAGTCACCCAAGTCCAAGAAACCCAGAGGGCCCCAAACAGGATAAACCTAAGGTAAAACACCCCAAGACACATATTAATCAAACTAACAAAGATCAAACACAAGGAACAAATATTAAAAGCAGCAAGGGAAAAACAACAAATAACATACAAGGGGATTCCCATAAGGATAGCAGCTGATCTTTCAATAGAAACTCTTCAGGCCAGAAGGGAATGGCAGGACATACTTAAAGTGATGAAAGAGAAAAACCTACAGCCCAGATTACTATACCCAGCAAGGATCTCATTCAAATATGAAGGAGAAATCAAAAGCTTTACAGACAAGCAAAAGCTGAGAGAATTCAGCACCACCAAACCAGCTCTCCAACAAATGCTAAAGGATCTTCTCTAGACAGGAAACACAGAAAGGGTGTATAAACTCAAACCCAAAAACACAAAGTAAATGGGAACAGGATCATACTTATCAATAATTACCTTAAATGTAAATGGGTTGAATGCCCCAGCCAAAAGACAAAGACTGGCTGAATGGATACAAAAATAAGACCCCCATATATGTTGTCTACAAGAGACCCACCTTGAAACAAGGGACACCTATAGATTGAAAGTGAAGGGCTGGAAAAAGATATTCCACACAAACAGAGACCAAAAGAAAGCAGGAGTAGAAATACTCATATCAGAAAACACAGACTTTAAAATAAAGGCTGTGAAAAGAGACAAAGAAGAACACTACATCATGATCAAAGGATCAATCCAAGAAGAAGATATAAGAATTATAAATATATATGCACCCAACATAGGAGCACTGCAATATGTAAGACAAAAGCTAACAAGTATGAAAGGGGAAATTAACAATAACACAATAAGAGTGGGAGACTTTAATACCCCACTCACACCTATGGACAGATCAACTAAGCAGAAAATTAACAAGGAAACACAAACTTTAAATGATACAATAGACCAGTTAGACCTAATTGATATCTATAGGCCATTTCACCCCAAAACAATGAATTTCACCTTTTTCTCAAGTGCACATGGAAACTTCTCCAGGATAGATCACATCCTGGGCCATAAATCTAGCCTTGGTAAATTCAAAAAAATTGAAATCATTCCAAGCATCTTTTCTGACCACCATGCAGTAAGATTAGATGTCTATTACAGGAGAAAAACTATCAAAAATCCCAACATATGGAGGCTGAACAACACATTACTGAATAGTCAACATATCACAGAAGAAATTAAAAAAGAAATCAAAATATGCATAGAAATGAATGAAAATTAAAGCACAACAACCCAAAATCTATGGGACACTGTAAAAGCAGTTGTAAGGGGAAGGTTCATAGCAATACAGGCTTACCTCAAGAAACAAGAAAAAAGTCAAATAAATAACCTAACTCTACACCTAAAGCAACTAGAAAAGGAAGAAATTAAGAACCCCAGGGTTAGTAGAAGGAAAGAAATCCTAAAAATTAGGGCAGAAATACATGAAAAAGAAACAAAAGAGACCATGGCAAAAATCAACAAAGCCAAAAGCTGGTTCGTTGAGAAGAAAATAAAATTGACAAACTATTAGCCAGACTCATCAAGAAACAAAGGGAGAAGAATCAAATCAACAAAATTAGAAATGAAAATGGAGAGATCACAACAGACAACACAGAAATCCAAAGGATCATAAGAGACTACTATCAGCAACTATATGCCAATAAAATGGACAACTTGGAAGAAATGTACAAATTCTTAGAAAAGGACAACTTTCCAAAACTGAACCAGGAAGAAATAGAAAATCTTAACAGACTCATCACAAGCACAGAAATTGAAACTGTAGTCAGAAATTTTCCAGCAAATAAAAGCCCAGGACCAGACAACTTCACAGCTGAATTCTAGCAAAAATGTAGAGAAGAGCTAACACCTATCTTACTCAAACTCTTCCAGAAAACTGCAGAAGAAGGAAAACTTCCAAACTCATTCTATGAGGCCACCTTCACTCTAATACCAAAACCAGACAAAGATGCCACAAAAAAAGAAAACTACAGGCCAATATCACTGATGAACATAGATGCAGAAATCCTTAACAAAATTATAGCAAACAGAATCCAACAACATATTAAAAGGATCCTACATCATGACCAAGTGGGCTTTATCCCAGGGATGCAAGGATTCTTCAATATCCGCAAATCAATCAATGTAACACGCCACATTAACAAACCAAAAGATAAAAACCATATGATTATCTCAATAGATACAGAGAAAGCCTTTGACAAAATTCAACATCCATTTATGATAAAAACCCTCCAGAAAGCAGGAATAGAAGGAACATACTTCAACATAATAAAAGCTATATATAACAAACCCACAACAAACATTATCCTCAATGGTGAAAAATTGAAAGCATTTCCCCTAAAGTCAGGAACAAGACAAGGGTGCCCACTCTCACCACCACTATTCAACATAGTTTTGAAAGTTTTGGCCACAGCAATCAGAGCAGAAAAAGAAATAAAGGGAACCCAGACTGGGAAAGAAGTAAAACTCTCACTGTTTGCATGTGACATGATCCTCTACATAGAAAACCCTAAAGACTTCACCAGAAAATTATTAGAGCTAATCAATGAATACACTAAAGTTGCAGGATATAAAATTAACACACAGAAATCCCTTGCATTCCTATAGACTAACAATGAGAAATCAGAAAGAGAAATTAAGGAAACAATTCCATTCACCATTGCAACAAAAAGAATAAAATGCTTAGGAATATATCTACCTAAAGAAACAAAAGACCTATATAGAGAGAACTATAAAACACTGATGAAAGAAATCAAAGAGGACGCAAATAGATGGAGAAATATACCGTGTTGATTGGAAGAATCAACATAGTGAAAAATGAGTATACTACCCAAAGCAATATATAGATTCAATGCAATTCCTATCAAGCTATCAACAGTATTTTTCACAGAACTAGAAGAGTTTCACAATTTGTATGGAAATACAAAAAACCTCGAATAGCCAAAGCAATCCTGAGAAAGAAGAATGGAACTGGAGGGATCAACCTGCCTGACTTCGGGCTATACTACAAAGCCACAGTCATCAAGACAGTATGGTATTGGCACAAAGACAGAAATATAGATCAATAGAACAAAATAGAAAGCCCTAAATCCACACACCTATAGACACCTTATCTTTGACAAAGGAGGCAAGAATATACAATGGAGAAAATTATATTTAAAATCTCATTATATATTTAAAATCTCTTTAACAAGTGGTGCTGGAAAAACTGGTTGACCACTTGTAAAAGAATGAAACTAGAACACTTTCTAACACCATACACAAAAATAAACTTAAAATGGATTAAAGATCTAAACATAAGACCAGAAACTATAAAACTCCTAGAGGAAAAAATAGGCAAAACACTCTCTGACATAAATCACAGCAGGATCCTCTATGACCCACCTCCCAGAATATTGGAAATAAAAGCAAAAATAAACAAATGGGACCTAATTAAACTTTAAAGCTTTTGCACAATGAAGGAAACTATTAGCAAGGTGACAAAACAGCCTTCAGAATGGGAGAAAATAATAGCAAATGAAGCAACTGAAAAGAATTAACCTCAAAAATACACAAGCAACTCCTGCAGCTCAATTTCAGAAAAGTAAATGACCCAATCAAAAAATGGGCCAAAGAACTAAACAGGCATTTCTCCAAAGAAGACATACAGATGTCTAACAAACACATGAAAAGATGCTCAACATCACTCATTATCAGAGCAATGCAAATCAGGACCACAGTGAGGTATCATTTCATGCCAGTCAGAATGGCTGCTATCCAAAAGTCTATAAGCAATAAATGCTGGAGAGAGCATTACATGCTCTTACACTGTTGGTGGGAATGCAAACTAGTACAGCCACCATGGAGAAGAGTGTGGAGATTCCTTAAAAAACTGGAACTGCCATATGACCCAGCAATCCCACTGCTGGGCATACACACCAGGGAAACCAGAATCGAAAGAGGCACATGTCCCCCAATGTTCATCGCAGCACTGTTTATAATAGCCAGGACATGGAAGCAACCTAGATGTCTATCAGCAGATGAATGGATAAGAAAGCTGTGGTACATATACACAATGGAATATTACTCAGCCATTAAAAAGAATACATTTGAATCAGTTCTAATGAGGTGGATGAAACTGGAGCCTATTATACAGAGTGAAGTAAGCCAGAAAGAAAAACACCAATACAGTATACTAATGCATATATATGGAATTTAGAAAGATGGCAATGATAACCCTACATGCAAGACAGCAAAAGAGACACAGGTGTATAGAACAGTCTTTTTGGACTCTGTGGGAGAGGGCGAGGGTGGAATGATTTGAGAGAACAGCATTGAAACATGTATATTATCATATGTGAAACAGATCATCAGTTCAGGTTCGAGGCATCAGACAGGGTGCTCGGGGCTGGTGCACTGGGATGACCCAGGGGGATGGGATGGGATGGGGAGGGAGGTATGAGAGGGGTTCAGGATGGGGAACACATGTACACCCATGGCTGACTCATGTCAGTGTATGACAAAACCACTACAATATTGTAAAGCAATTAGCCTCCAATTAAAATAAATTAAAAATAATAAAAAAAATAAATTTCTATGTAAGACTTCAACTATTTCTATATGTTAAAATATAATGTTAGCAAACTAAACTAGTTGGAAATAATTTGTTTCTTGGTTTACGCATTGGTTACCCAGAAACATTAACTATAAAAATTAATTAAACTATACATTAGACTGTGCACTTTATTCTATGTATATTATATATTTAAAATCTCATATTGGTAACTGGTTTGCATTACACTTACTGAACATTAACACAAAGGTTTTAAAAATCATTTTAAAAGAACTAGAATTAATAAAATTTAATTTTATCAATAGACGTTATTTTCATTTTAGTTAGCAGAGCTAACTGAAGGCATACATAAACCAAGAGTTTTATTTACCAGTTTAATTATGCTATTTCTTTTCATTATGCCATTATGCCATAATATATGCCAAATTTTACTATTTTAAAGCACAAGGAAGTTAATATAAAATTGCATGAATCTATCTAATTGAATGAAAACTTCAACTCATAATAGGTGTAAAAACAATTTCTTCCACAAAATCTATTTAAAAGAATGGAAATATATAAATGTGTTGTTTTATAAAAACCTCAATGGTTATACCTTTATCTGTTTCTGGAGAGATTTCCTAATTAGTAAAACTAAAGTGTATTAATTATTCTAACTAACAAATTTTTCTGGAAACCTTACACTAAAAAGGGGGGTGGGGCAAGAGTTTCTATGCAACTAAAAAGTGACTGTATGACAAAAATAACAATAAAAAGCAATGACACTAATGCTAATGTTAAAAGGCTTATTAGAAAGATACCTAATTCTTTACTTCCTTTGAGACTAAAGTTTTAAGAAATAAAAAAGGAGTCGGGTGGAGAGGGAGGTGGGAGGGGGGATCGGGATGGAGAATACGTGTAACTCTATGGCTGATTCATGTCAATGTATGACAAAACCCATTGAAACGTTGTGAAGTAATTAGCCTCCAACTAACAAAAAAAAACAATTAAAAAAAAAAAAAGAAATTAAAAAAAGTCACCCTAAATCTTGATCAAAGAACCAATAGCTTCTAAGCTGAATAAAAAGGAAAACTAAAAACTCCAGCTTTTTGGTTAAAAAAAAAAAGGAAAGAAGCTACAATTTTTAAAAGATGTATAACCTCAAATTTGGAAGCTTTAATAAGAAAAATCTTTACTTCAAAGGGTAATAAAATGTAGGACTATAAGAAAACTAGGTAATTTTAATATTTCTTTGGTAAGTTTCTTATTTAATGTAACAATTTAAAATCTCAAAATAAAAGCGGTAAATCTTAATACTTATTTTTTTTAAGACTTTTTAAAAAACTTACTTTTAGAAACGTATTCTTATGTGTTTTATTTATGTGGTCATTGTGTAGTTAGCACAGAATACAAAACTGGAAAGGAAGGACACATACAAATCTATATGCAGAATTTGGATTTTTGCACTTGAGGTCCATATAGCTAAACTTTTCAAGAATGGTATTGAACACCACATACATAAAATGTGAATATGGGATTTCACTTGAAATGTATTATAAACCAAACACTTGGAATCTCAAGAACTGGTTATTATAAAACTCACACAATACTGCAAAATCATAAGGACCAATAGAATTTTTCCATTAAAATGTTCTATATATAGTCTTTAACTGCTATAATTCTCTGACAGCATTTAATATGAATTGTATTTTATTTTGACATTAACTTGGTTATAATTCCTGACATTCTTAATTATGAACCTGCAAACTAAAACAATTTTAAATTTATAGCATATGTATTCATCTAAAGACTTTTAAAAGACAAAAACTTGAGGTTTAGTATCAAACATTTTAAAGTAAAAAGAATATTGCTAGTAAAATAAAGTATACTGGTTAATTGCTTATAATAATAAAAAATTAAAGGACAATTTTAAACAAACTCTCAAATACTGAGTTTATTTATAGTCTCTTTCTAATTTACAGTACTATGAATCACTACTCAGATAAGATTTTATCTAAATAACTTAAATAGATATGATAGTCAATTAAGACTTCTCTCTTCTTTCCAATAACTAGTACCTATCAACTACAAATTGGCATTTGCCACTGGCACTTGCCATCCACCTCCACAAGGATCAGATCATGTGCTGCTGTAGCTGCTGATTTTCAATACCTACGCCCCTCAAAAGGAGTTCAGGGTGGAGGACAGAAATGAGGCACCCTACTCAGGGGAAAACTGGCAAAACAGGTCTTCAAATAGTTAGATATTTTCAGGAGCCGATTTTATGAGCCCAATTCTTGTATCTACTCATATTTTAAAAAGCACTAAAATCCTCCATGGTGATGAATGACCCTCATGACAGGCAGAAAGCTTCACAAGACTAGCAGAAACTTTCTGGAAAAATATGTGTCTGGTTGCATATATTCCTCCTTCACCAAAATCACATATATACTGACCATCCCCCCTGCCTCTTTGGAGAAATTTCTCCAAAATCTGAGGTGCTGTCTCCCGGGCTGCACTCCTCATTTTTTCCCAAATAAAACTTAACTCACAACACTTACATTGTGCATTTTTTTAAGTCAACATACTTTATACACAAACTGGAAAATAATATAGACAAAACGACTGTAAATTTAATTCCAACATATTTTGACCAAAATGAAAAGTAGGTTATCACAGTCATCACAGTGTGTTCTACTTAGGTAATCTTGTTTACTTGTAAAATATAACACCTCTTCCATAAGCCCCAAATAAAATGTTTTAAAACAATATATTTGGACTTCTACTTCCAAACAGATAGACAATATATATTTTTCCTCTATCCTTCTACTAAAACAGTTAAAAATCCTGAACACTACATGTAAGACAAGCATGAGATGAGAAGACTGTGAAAGGTAGAACAATGAAGGCAGACCAACTAGTGACTTCAGGACCTGAGTAACGACATAGCAGTGAGTTCCCTGGGGTTTCTTTTTGCCATATATATCCTAGGCTGGGAACTGGAGATGCTGGCAATGCAAAAACACCAAAGGACACAGACAAAAAAGGCTCAAAGAAAAAGACTGCTCTCTTCATGGCCAAAGGACCAGGAAAAGAGTAAACTAACAAGACAGAAAAGGGAGGGGATATATGTATACCTATGGCTGATTCATGTTGAGGTTTGACAGAAAACAACAAAATTCTGTAAAGCAATTATCCTTCAATTAAAAAAAAAGGCAAAAGCACAGAAAACCCTGCAATCCTACCCCCACCAGCAAAGGCTGAGTGGAGAACATAGACTTTCACCCTCATCAAGTTTCATTAAGCTTCCCCAATTCCTCTGCCCTTATCCCATGAAGTGCTGCAACAAATATGAGTACCTCTTCTTTACAAGTAGAGAAGGCCAAATAAGAGCGAGGACTTTCAGCTCCTTCCTGTGGTAACAAAGCAACACCCCCCATCCACCACTAAAGTGGTGTCAGAGATCTATTTAAATCTGTAGCAAAAGAGTTAAATAAGGTCCAGAGTCTTACAACATAATACCCAAAATATCCAGGTTTTAATCAAAGGCCACTGGTCATTGTAAGAACCAGGAAAAATCTCAATTAAGGAAAAAACCCCAACAGATGCCAACACTGAAATGATGCAGATGTTAGAATTATCTGACAGGGATTTAGAAGTAGCCATCATAAAAATGCTTCAACAAGCAATTATGGAGTGCTTGAAACAAATGAAAAATAAAAGTCTTAATAAACAAGTAGAAAAATCTCAGCAAAGAAATAGAATATATAAGGATGAATTAAGTTTTAGAGTTGAATAACACAATAACTGAACTGAAAAATTCAGTGGGTAGGTTCAACAGCAGAATGGAGGGGAAAGAGGAAATAAGCAGTGAACTGGAAGATAGAATAACAGCAATTATCCAATCTGAATAAAAGAGAAAAAATGAAATGCAAACAAATGAAAAGAGCCTCAGGGTCCTGTGAGACTGTAACAAAAAGATCTAACATTCATATCACCTGAGTCTTGGAAAGAGAAAAGAAAAAGGATAAACAGAAAAGGTATTCAAAAACATAATGACTGAAAATTTCCCAAATTTGGCAAAAGACATGAATTTACAGATTCAAGAATCTGAATCTCAAAACAGAATAAATCCAAAGAAATCCATGTTAAGATATATCATGGTCAAACTTCTGAAAACTCTAAAGACAAAGAAAAAAATCTTGAAAGAAGCAGGTTAAATTACAATTATAATTCTCAAGAGAAATCATGAACGTCAGAAGGAAATGGCATAATATTTTTCAAGTGATAAAAGGAAAGGACTATCAATCTAGAATTCTTTATCAAGGGAAAATATCCTTCAGCAATGAAAGGATAATCAAGACCTCTCAGATGAAGGGGAATTAGGATAAGTTGTTGCCTGAAGACCTATTCTAAAAGAATAACTAAATTAAGCTCATAAAACAGAAAGGAGGGCATCCCTAGTGGGTCAGCAGTAAAGAATTTGCCTGCAATGCAGGATACACAGGTCCAGTTTCTAGGTCAGGAAGATTCCCTGGAGAAGGAAATGGCAACCCACTCCAGTATTCCCAATAGACTGTAATAAGTTATGTATACATAATGTAATACCCAGGCAGTACAAAGAAATATGCTCAAAAACCATACAAGTCAAGATAGAATCTTAAAAAATCCTAAATCCTAAAAAAAAAAAAATCTCTCTCTCTCAATATAAGAGGAGTTCCCTTGCAATCCCATAGAAGAAATGGAGTAGCCCTCATAATCAACAAGAGTCCAAAATGCAGTACTTGGATGCAATCTCAAAAAACAGAATGATCTCAGTTCGTTTCCAAGGCAAACCATTCAACATCACAGTGATCCAAGTCTATGCCCCAACCACTGATGCCGAAGAAGCTGAAGTTGACCAGTTCTATGAAGACCTAAAAGACCTTATAGAACTAATACCAACAAAAACTGTTCTAACATCATAGGGAATTGAAATGCAAACATAGGAAGTCAAGAAATACCTGAAGTAACAGGCAAGTTTGACCTTGAAGTACAAAACGAAGCAAGGCAAAGGCTAACAAAATCCTGTCAAGAGAACACACTGATCATAGCAAACACCCTTTTCCAACAACACAAGAGATGACTTTACACGTGGATATCACCAAATGGTCAATACTGAAATCAGATTGATTATGCATTCTTTGCAGCTGAAGATGGAGAAGCTCTATACAGTCAGCAAAAACAAGACTGTGAGCTGACTGTGGCTCAGAACATCAGATCCTTATAGCAAAATTCAAGCTTAAACTAAAGAAAACTGGGAAAACCACTAGGCCATTCAGGTATGACCTGCATCAAATCCCCTATGATTATACAGTGGATATGATGAATAGATTCAAGGGGTTAGATCTGGTAAACAGAGTACCTGAAGAACTACAGACAGAGATTTGTAGTACTGTACAGGAGGCACTGACCAAAACCATCCCAAAGATAAAGAAATGCAAGAAAGGCAAAGCGGTTATCTGAGGAGGCCTTACAAATAGCTGAGAAAAGAAGAGAAGTGAAAAGCAAGGGAGAAAGAGAAAGGCATACCTAACTGAATGCAGAGTTCCGGAGAATAGCAAGGAGAGACAAGAAGGCCTTCTTCAATGAACAATGCAAAGAAAGAGTGAAACAATGGAAGGGAAAAGACTAGAGATCTTTTTAAGAAAATTGGAGATATCAAAGTAACATTTCATGCAAAGATGGGCACAATAAAGGACAGAAAGGGTAAAGACCTAATAGAAGCAGAAGAGATCAAGAAGAGATGGCAAGAATACATAGAAGAACTGTACAGAAAAAGATCTTAATGACCCAGATAACGATGATGGTATGACCACTAGAGCCAGACATCCTGGAGTGTGAAGTCAAGTGGGCCTTAGGAAGCACTGCTGCCAATAAAGCTAATGGAGGTGATGAAATTACAGCAGAGCTACTTAAAAATCTTAAAAAAAAAAAAAAAAAAATGATGCTATTAAAGTACTGCACTCTAAATGTCAGCAAATTTGGAAAACTCAGCAGTGGCCACAGGACTGGAAAAGGTCATTCTTCATCCCAATTCCCAAGAATGGCAGGACTAAAGAACGTTCAAACTATCAGACAATTGTGCTCACTTGCCATGCTAGTAAGGTTATGCTCAAAATTCTTCAAGCCAGGCTTCCATAGTACTTGAATCAAGACCTTCCAGATGTACAAGGTGGGTTTAGAAAAGGCAGAGGAACTAGAGACCAAATTGCCAACATTTGCTGGATCATAGAGAAATCAAGGGAATTCCAGAAAAACATCTACTTCTATCTCATTGATGATTGTAAAGCCTTTGACTGTGTGGAAAACTCTCAAAGAGATGGTAATATCAGACCATCTTACCTGTCTTCTGAGGTATGCAGAAGACACAACTGTATACAGGTCAAGAACCTTATATGGAAAAGCTGACTGGTTCACAATCAAGAAAGGAGTATGACAAGGTTTTATATTGTCACCCCGTTTATTTAACTTATATGCCGAGTACATCATGTGAAATGCTGAGCTGGATGAGTTATAAGCTGGAATCAAGACAGTCAGGAGAAATATCAACAAACTCAGATATGCAGATGACACCACTCCAATGGCAGAAAGCGGAGAAATAAAGAGCTTCTTGATGAGGGTAAAACAAGAGTGTGAAAAAGCCAATTTAAAACTCATTACTAAAAAAACTAAGATTATGGCATCTGGTCCCATCACTTCATGGCAAATAGATGGGGAAAAGGTGGAAGCAGTGACAGATTTCCTCTTCTTGGGCTCTAAAATCACTACAGATGGTAACTTCAGCCATGAAATTCGAAGATGACTACTTCTTCGAAGGAAAGCTATGACAAACCCAGATAGCGTATAAAAAGCAAAGACATCACTTTGCCGACAAAGGTCCATATAGTTAAAGCTATGGTCTTTCCAGAAATCACGTATGGATATGAGAGTTGGACCATAAAGAAGGCTGAGGGCCAAAGAATTGATGCTTTCAAACTATGGTGCTAGAGAAGACTCCTGAGAGTCCTTTGGACAGCAAGGAGATCAAACCAGCCAACCCTAAAGGAAATCAACCCTGAATATTGATTGGAAGGACTAATGCTCAAGTTGAAACTTCAATACTTTGGCCACCTGATGCATTGGAAAAGACCCTGATGCTGGGAAAGATTGAAGGCAGGAGAAAGGGGCAACAGAGGATGAGATGGTTGGATGTATCACCGATTCAGTGGACATGAACTAGGGAAAACTCTGGGAGATGATGAGGGACATGGAGGCCTAGCGTGCTGCAGTCCACAGGGTCACAAAGAGTCAGACACAACTTGGTGACTGAACAACAACAAAATAAGATGAGTAATATCTGATCATGTGCTTAAAATGCAATTTATGTTTTTAAAAACTAAGGCCTTAAAGCCCAATATTATTATTAATTTAAACAAAAAAAATTGGCATAACAATATATACCTGGTAAGTTAAAGGTAACAACAAAATGTTCAATATAACTGGGGGAAACATAGTAGCTCAGTAAAGAGGGAAAGATAAATTTTTAAACTTCTCAGATACAGACAAAAGTAGTTAAAGTTCAATGGAATATGATTGGTCATTGTGCTTTAGAATTCATATATTTTTACTGTAATATTAACATAGTACTTGGTGATTGCACCCAATTTAAAACAAGAATCGTGGATGCTCATCTTTTAAAAGATTCAAACATAACTAGGATTTGTATTACCACAAGAGTGAATGACTTTGTCAACAAAGAATTCATGTATATAAAGCTTAATATATACTCACGCATTGAATCATTTATAGATGGGCCAGACTCTGCCTGAATGTCTTAGCTCTGGAGAACAAATTGCTTTTATTTTCCATCCAAGTCATGAAATGAGCTCATAAAGAACAGACTTCCCATACTCTACAGAAGTGTTGCAAGTAAGAATTAATACCTGAAAGCTGTCAGCATGTAAGAACTTCCATCTAAAACACCAACACCTTCAAATTAAAAGAAACTTGATTAACTGAGCTGAAGTACTTCCAACTCAAAGCTGTAATAACTATGCTTCATTAGTAGGGTATACTCAAAGAATGATCAGAAAAGGAAATGCTGCATCTTGTTATTCATGCAGCAGTTTTCCTAAAATTTGTTAATTCAAATTTTAACTTTTGGTAGCAGGCAAAACAAACAAGTAATTATGTTTATATTAATTAAGTGTTCATGTTAAGGAAACATAACTTCAGGGTTAGGGATAGGGGAAATGGGGAGAAAGACTGGTAAAAAAAAAAATACAAACTTTCAGTTATAAGAAAAATAAAACCTGAAGATCTAATGTATAATATGATGATGACAGTTGATGAAACACACAAAAAGGTAAAGATGTGAGGTGACATGTGTTAATTAATTCAATGGTGGGAGTTAATATATATATTAATACATATGTCAAATTATCATATTGTACAGTTTAAATATATTATAATTTTATTAATCAATTATGTCTCAATGAAGCTGAAAACAGAAGAAACATAACTTTATGGCTTTACTCTTCTTGATATTTATGTTTTGGGTTAATGTGTCTCTTCCCACACTGAATATAGGTTCTTCCCATGTGACTATCTTGGCCTATTATAGGACACTAGCAAATCTGATGTGGCATAGGCTTTATAAAAACTTGCATATTGAGGGCTTATAAAGTTCTGTCTTGGAATCAAGCTCCCATGATATAAGGACACTTGGGCTAGATTACTGAAAAATGAGAAGTCATGTAGAGAAAGACCCTGAAAGATGAGCAGCCATGTTGGATGTTCTCATCCAAACTGAGCTTCTTCAGTTCCACCACATGAAGCAGAACTGTTCAGCTGAGTGCAGGCAACTCACAGAATCGTGAGAAATGATAAAATTTGAGGGTGGTCTTTTATGCTGCAACAGAAAACCAAAATAACTATACTAAATTATATTTTGAAAAAGGAATACAAATTTAGTTAAGGTGAAGAGTCAAAAATCAGAACATTATCTTATGAGTGAAGTTAAAGTTTAATCAGAACCCAAATAAATTCATGACCATGAAATATATCTCTTCTAGTTCTGTTGAGTAAAATGACCTAAATAATATTACCTCAGCATTGATATATATCCCAAGTACTCGGGTCTCTAACACCATGTACTATTTTGTCTTCTCAGAAGGGTGGCTAATTCCATTCAGAACACAGAATATACAAAGTGGTCTTGGTACAACAGGTTACTGTCAGAAAACAAGAAGTCTTAAAAAACACAAGACCCTATCAAAAGAACATGGACAACAGCTCCAAAGAACAGAAAGACAGAATTTTTCCCATAAAATATTAATAGGCTAATGAAACTACTATACCCCAAGAGGCCACCCTCTGACATCTGCATTAGAAGACACACTCCTCATTATTTAAAACATTAATGAAGAGTGTCATAACATTCCATTCACAAGTTTGAAAGACTCTCCCAAGTGCCATGGCCTTGAGTCTTGAAATAGTGAAAAATGAACTTGCAGCACCAGAACCAAGTGAGTTTCACCTTCTCAGTGTTCTTGAAATAAAAGCAATCTGCTTTCCCTTTCAATTCCAATCAGTCGCCAATAGATATGAATATTTATTGCCTTACTACTTCCCTTGCCTTCTATGGTCTATTAGGACTAAAGCCTTCCTAAAGACAAAGACAGATGCCAAAGAAGTACTGATGTTTTCAACAAATATAATAATTCCTGTGATGTTTGCATAAGATAACCTCAAAACTATCTTGTATTCCAAAAAAATTGTTAAAGATGCACTTTTCCTTAAAAAAACCAGTGTGTCTTTTATCTGGCATGAGAGAGCAGTTTTTTATATGGCTCTCTTGACAATACTGTTGGAAGAGTAGACATACAAAACAGAGTACATACCTGATTTAAATCGAACACAATGATAAACCTGGTTTCACAGGAAAAGTAGCCACGTTAGCACTGCCCTACATATCCCTTAATCTACTTCTATGGAAAAGATGTAAATTACACTTTCTAAGATATCTTTGTGATCTATGACCTGTATATATATATTTCCTTTTCTCTTGTATCATCTGTTTCTTCAACACAAAATCATTCCTTTTTCTGAGAAGTATCTTTTCATTTCTTAAAAGCCTTAAGAAAGTTTAGGTTAAGAGGGTACAAAGAAAGTGCACAGGCCATGAAATTCTGGAGTTAGACAAGAGATCGAACTGAGTTGAGTATACAGGTATTGTTCTCAAGCAGTCTCAGAGAGTGCTGTGTGACAGTATTAATTTCACTTCAGCTGAAGTCTGCATATGTATTAGTCAGTTGTGACCTACTGCTCTACAACTACCAAAATTCAATCTCTGGTGTTAGTAACAATGACCACTAGTAACAGCAAGAAAAGACAATTATCATCTTCAGTATGCTCTGTTCTTTACAGCAAAAAAAAAAAAGAAGAAGAATTTTACAAAGACTTTTGTTTAAAACAGCTAACAATCATTAAGTGCTAGTACTGAAAAGGCTAACTTTAGTTACCTAGGGCACTTTATTCAGAACTTTATCCACTATTTATGACTTCGGTTGTGCTGTGTTTTCATTTTAGAAATTTAATTGTTAACTAAGAGCTTTTAACAAGTCTGAAATACAGCTCTGCATAACTAGCATGAACTTTAGTACTTTTTTCACACCTACTTGTTAAATTTTATTTAGTTAGTTAAACCAAACCCCAACATCACTAGATACTACAATGAACTAAAGTGAGGCTAGATGAACAGACCTCATGGTCTATCTGGAATACCAGATATCAGACCCTTAAATACCTCAAGGTGTTCATGTGATATTAATTTAGTAGTCTCAGCACCCCTGAATATGACCTTCTTAGTTTTCAGCCATCGGAGAGAGACAAGTAATTAAGTCATAATCCTGCTCTACTAAGGTTTTGAATACTGTGTGCCTGAGGATGCTCCGTGGGCGTGCATAGGAGGTCAGTGAGTGTCCTAGACAGCCACACACTCTCCCTGTTTAAACATGGGCTCAAAGTCTTTCTATCAAGGGCCAGAGAGAGAATGTTCAGGTTTTGCAGCCCATTCTGTCTCCGTAGCAACTACTGAACTCTGCTGTTAAACGGCGGGAAAGCAACCTGGACAACAGGCTGGCTGTGTTTCAAGAAAACATGACGAACAATGAAATTGTAATTTATACTTTTGCACATGTCACGAAAGATTACATTCACAGCGAAAAAGGTAGCGATCAAGGTAAAAAAAACCATGCCCAGCCAGCCAGGCAGCCATCCAAAGCGCGGGCGCCCCGGCCTACTAGCCGCAGGTGCTCCCATCCTGCTTTACCACACCTGCAGCGACTCTCCGGCAAACGACGCCAGGTGAACAAGGGTTGTCTCTGCCCGGGGTGAGGTCACTTGCGCACTCCCAGGTGCCCAGCCCGGTTCACCCCAGCCACGCTTGGGACCCAAAGCCTGGATCACTGCCTCACCGCGCGCAGGTGGGGCGGACCAGAACTGGGACACAACTCGGCACCTGAGGCCGAGCCCCTGGAGAATGGGGTTTGGGAGGCATGTCGGGCCAAGAAAAGGAAGAGCTGGGTCTCAGGCGGGCCCGGGAACCCATGGAGGTTCCCCCACAAGTGTCCCCTGGAGTGGCAGCCGCCTCTGGCCAGTCACTCACTTCGATACGCTGGCAGGGACGAAGGCCATAGCAGCAGCGCAACTAGAAGGACTAAGAACTTCATGGGAATCATCCACAGCACTCCGCCATGCGTCGGGAACGTCCTGGGGCCACCAGGCCGGGTACCTCAGTCCGAAAGGGGAGGGGGTTGGGCGGGACGACCGTCCTTCCTCAGGGCCCCAAGCGCCCCACAACGGTTGTCCCCAGCACGCAAGCGCAGAAGCCCTGGGTGGGGGAAAGTGGTCGCGAACGGCCGTGGCCACGCCCCCTATTAGCGCCACACACAGGGGGTGGGGCCACGGCTCCTGGCCCCGCCCTCCTAAACACAGTTGCTAAGCCTTGGAAGCCCTTATCAAGGGAAAGTTAGAAAGTTAAGTCGCTCAGTCGTGTTCCACTCTTTGCGACCCCGTGGACTATAGCCCACCAGGCTCCTCCGTCCATGGGATTCTCCAGGCAACAATACTGAAGTGGGTTGCCAAGGGAAGGAAGGGGAAAATCCTGATGCCCAGGGGAATATTGAGGCTTTAAAGTGTGGGTGTGGTGGCCTTGGCCTATTCCAGCAACTGGACTTGCTGTGCCTAAAACACGGTCGCTGTGCAGAAGGAAGTGACTGGGGGAAAGACAGACAAATAACCTGGCCGTTACAACAACTTGGAAGTGTCATAATGGGGAAGCATAGTGGCCAGCCATCTGAAGCTAACAACTGACCAGTTGCGAGCAGTTATTGAAGATGATCCTCTTATAGCTACAGGAGAAGTTGTCAAAGAACTCAGTGTCAATCATTCTACTGTCATTTGGCATTTTAACCAAATAGGATAGGTGAACCTAAAACTAAAGGCAAAGGAGAAAAGGAAAGATAAACCCATTGGAATGCAGAGTTCCAAAGAATAGCAAGGAGAGATAAGAAAGTCTTCCTCAGTGATCAGTGCAAAGAAATAGAGGAAAACAATAGAATGGGAAAGACTAGAGATCTCTTCAAGAAAATTAGAGACACCAAGGGAACATTTCATGCAAAGATGGGCACAATAAAGGACAGAAACAGTATGGACCTAACTGAAGCTGACAATATTAAGAAGATGTGGCAAGAATACACAGAAGAACTATACAAAAAAGTTCATCATGACCCAGATAACCATGATGGTGTGATCACTCACCTAGAGCCAGACAACCTGGAGTGCCAAGTCAAGTGAGCCTGAGGAAGCATCACTATGAACAAAGCTAGTGGAGGTGATGGAATTCCAGTTGAGCTATTTCAAATCCCAAAAGATGATGCTGTGAAAGTGCATTCAATATGCCAGCAAATTTGGAAAACTCTGCAGTGGCCACAGGACTGGAAAAGGTCAGTTTTCATTCCAATCCCAAAGAAAGGCAATGCCAAAGAATGTTCAAACTACCACACAATTGCACTCATCTCACATGCCAGCAAAGTAGTGCTCAAAATTCTCCCAGCAGGCTTCAACAGTATGTGAATCATGAACTTGCAGATGTTCAAGCTGGATTTAGAAAAGGCAGAGGAACCAGAGATCAAATTGCCTACATCTGTTGGATCATTGAAAAAGCAAGAGACTTCCAGAAAAACATCTATTTATGCTTTATTGACTATGCCAAAGCCTTTGACTGTGTGGATCACAACAGACTGTGGAGATTCTTAAAGAGATGGGAATACCAGACCACCTTATCTGCCTCCTGAAAAATCTGAGTGCAGGTCAAGAAGCAACAGTTAAAACCAGACATGGAACAATGGACTGGTTCCAAATCGGGGAAGGAGTATGTCAAGCTTATATTGTCACCCAGCTTATTTAACTTATATGAAGAGTACATCATGTGAAATGCCAGGCTGGAAGCACAAGCTGGAATCAAGATTGCAGGGAGAAACATTATCAATAACCTCAGATATGCAGATGACACCACCCTTATGGCAGAAAGCAAAGAACTAAAGAGCCTTTTGATGCAAGTGAAAGAGGAGCGTGAAAACACTGGCTTGGAAACTCAACATTCAAAAAATGAAGCTCATGACATCCAGTTCCATCACTTCATGGCAAATAGATGGGGAAACAATGGAAACAGTGACAGACTTTCTTTTCTTGGGCTCCAAAATCACTGCAGATGGTGACTGTAGCCATGAAGTTAAAAGACGCTTGCTCCTCGGAAGAAAAGCTATGATCAACCTAGACAGCATATTAAAGAGCAGAGACATTACTTTGCTGACAAAGATCCATCTAGTCAAAGTTATGGTTTTTCCAGTAGTCATGTATGGATGTGAGAGCTGGACTATAAAGAGAGCTGAGTGCAGAATTGATGCTTTTGAACTGTGGTGTTGGAGAAGACTCTTGAGGGTAACTTGGACTGCAAGGAGATCCAACCAGTTCTTTCTAAAGGAAATCAGTCCTGAATATTCATTGGAAGGACTGATGCTGAAGCTGAAACTCCAATCCTTTGGCCACCTGATGCAAAGAACAGTCTCATTGGAAAAGACCCTGATGCTGGGAAAGATTGAAGGCAAGAGGAGAAGGGGATGATAGAAGATGAGATGTTTGGATGGCATCACTGACTCAATGGACATGAATTTGAGCAAGCTCTGGGAGTTGGTGATGGATAGGGAAGCCTGGCGTGCTGGAGTCCATGGGAGTTGCAAAGAGTTGGACACGACTGAGTGACTGAACTGACTAACTGACGATTGTGTAAATTACACAAATTCAGGGTGAGGGGGAATATGTCATAAGATAATCATAATAGATCACCTATAATATAATTTTTTAAAATAAGAGAATAGTAAATTATATTTGTTGGTTAGAATGCTGGGCAACCATTAAAATGATGCTTATAAAGTATACTTAATTTGGGAAAATGTTCAAGTTCTAGTAGATCATATTTGAGATATCATCTGGGCTTCCTTGTCCTGTTCCCTTTCATTCCACCATTGAGATATCAGCGTACTTGCCTTAGGGAAGGCCAGCTAGAATCTCAGAGACTTAAAAGAGGACCTGAGTTTTTACCAATTCATGGTGGGATTGAAAGTCAAAACACAGTTCTAGGAGCTACTGCTTAGGTAAAAAGTTTTGTAAACTTGTTTTGTTGGTGTTTTAATGAACATACTTGCTTTGAATATCAAAAATCAAGGAAACTGGACAGTGGAAGAGCAAAATGCATAGATTGGGGTGGATTCCAGAGATGGAAGGTCTACTTCACCCATGCAGAGTAAAATTTCTTGGAGTAGAGTAGAGGGTTTGCAGTTTGCAGACAGAACCCTGGACAGGTTTGGAGGTTGCAAAGATTGTTTGTGTCCCTCTTTCTAGGGTAGAGTTCAAGGAAATTGGGTGAGGAGCTTTAAGTGAGAGTTTAAAATAAGCTATCTGTTTGAGAGACATGGATAAAAAAGATGTGGTATATTATGTATACAATGGAATACTACTCAGCCATAAAAAGAATGAAATAATGCCATTCACAGCAACATGGTTGGACCTAGAGGTTATCATACTGAGTGAAGTAAATCAGACAAAGATAAATATCACATGATATCTCTTATATATGTAAAATATTATACAAATGAATTTATTTAAAAAACAGAAACAGACTCAGACATAGAAAAGAAACTTATGGTTACCAAAGAGGAAAAGTGTGGGGGAGGGATAAATTAGAAGTTTGGGATTAGCAGATACAAACTACTATATATAAAGTAGATAAAAGCAAGGTCATATAATATATCACAGGGAGCCGTGTTCAATATTTTATGATAAACTATAGTGAAAAAGGAATATAAATATATATATAACTGAATCACTGTGCTGTACACCAGGAATTAACACATTTCAAATCAACTGTACTTCAATAAAAATAAATAAATATGAAAAAAAAAAGATGTTAGGTCCAGAGTTGAGGTGGGTTCTTTTGCTTGCTTTGTTTATGCAAATAAGACCTTAGTTGCTCTCACTTTATAGACCATCAAAATGGACATGGTGAAATAGCCTTACTGTGAAATTCTAGTTTAGGAGGAGTTTAAACTGTATATACTAACATTTAAAAATCTCCAAAATATGGTACTGAGTTTTTTCTGAAATGCAGAAAAACACATATATCCATTTATATAAAATCACAGCAGACTTACATATTCACATAAATACAGTAGAGATCATTCTGAAAAAACACAATAAGCTGAGCATTGTTTGCTTTTAGGAAAAGAAATGAGATTGGGCAGGGAGCCACCGATTTTAAAGGGAGAATTTTACTCTATTTTTCTTATCCTTTGGATTTTCCCAAATGTGCATTACTCATATAATAGAAAATAAAAACAAGAACTTTTTTTTTTTTCAAAGTCTGGAAGCTTAGAGGAGGTGGGGGCAGTGGTGTGTGCGTGTGCTCACTCAGTCATGTCCAGCTCTTTGTGACCCCGTGGACTGTAGCCCTCTATGCTCCTCTGTCCACAGCACTTCCCAGGCATGAGTATTGGAACAGGTTGCCATTTCCAACTCCAGGGGATCTTCCTGACTCAGGAATCAAACCCACATCTCTTGTGTCTCCTGCATTAGCAGGCAGATTCTTTACTACAGTGCCACCTGACTCAAATATTTCAAGTCTCAAATATAACATCTACTAGGAATGCATCCCTCCCTTATCTCTCTAATTAGAATGAACTGTATCTTCCTTATCACATATTTCCATAATGCTGTGTTATAGCCATTATTTTACTGAATTGCTGTAGCTTATGTTTTTACAAGTCAAACTTCTCTAGACCAGGGTCTTTGAGGAACCAAATCTAAGTCATCCCTTCATTGTTCTTCCCAACGAGCCAAAGTCTTACATTCAACAGGAGCTCAGCAAATGAATGTTTGAGGTCAACTGAAATTAAAAGCTTGGAGATTTTATAAACATTTTTACAGAATCATAACAGGAGATAAGAGTAGTAACCAGTCACAGAGACAACTGCCAATACAATTTCAATCTCAAGAAGGAGCCCCTAAGGAACTCTAAGCATCTGTGATGCCATCATTTAAGCCTAAGTGAAATGAAGGGCACATGGTCTTATCATCTGCTCTTTTCTCTACCTACCTCCACAAGTAGTTCTGGACAATGAATTCCTAATGCTGGATTTGCTGTGTCAGATGGAATGTGCCAGTTTCCATACCCATCAATACTACAGTGACTTACTAATACTGGCTGTCATAATCTCTGAGGATAAGCCATGTTAAATATGGTATCCTGGTTTTTTAAAAATCTGTTTTGCTTATTTATTTCAGTGAAGCAAAGGGTTTTGCCTATTCTGTCTTCCTGTCCCCACCTCAAACTTTCCCTGTATAAACCTTCTAATGTATATCTAACGCTCACATTTACCTACTTTCTATTCTTTCTCTTGTTAACCCAATGGATTTCAATTATTAATAATAGGCTATAAGATACGCTTGTGCCCCTGGGGGAAGAAACATATTTGGAAAATCCTGTCTCCATTATCACCGGTCACTTCCCCAGTTCTTGCTACCTCCTACTGTTCTCCTGAGACCAATGCCCAGGGCAGCCCTGAGCATGGCCCTTGACTTCTTAATGATAAGGCAGTTTTCAGATCTTGGATCTCAAATGTCATTTCCTAACAGCACTTGGCACAGTGCCCAGCAATATAGTTGAAATTCTATATTTATTAATCGAATAAATAAATGAATGAATCCCAGTCATCACCGTATCCATCCATTCTCTCCTCCATTCGAAAAATCACTCTTCTGCACTTGAGCACTAACTAGAGTTGTCAGAGACAGGCTTCAGCCACCTGGGGGCAGCAGAGACCCACCAATGGTTTAGGATGGTATTATACTTGGCAATTGTTTCCAAATATCCCTCCAGCTATGAGTCTAGGAACAGGATTCTGATCTTGTTGCACCGAAGCATGTTTTGCTATTGTGTGTTTTATTTTATGCTCATGCTTTGTTTTCTAAATGCACCAAGTATCATGTAAAAACACTTTAAATGACAATAGCCTTTATTCTCCAAGTGAGATTTTCCTTATTGCAGGCTGTCTAGAGGAATGATGCATACCAGTCTTTCTCTGACTGTTAAAACTACTTCATTTTACAAACTGATTTCAGCAATGTACAGTGCAGACAAGGGACTGAAGTCAATTTGTAAAATGGGACCTGGGAAAATAGAGATGAGGCAGGCTGACCCTTTCAACAGGTTCTGTCCTATTTGAGGTAGGCAAAATGTGTTTTTTATTCACAGCGTACAGGACTCTAAATTGGCTCCATGGGATGTTTTCGTTTCATTTTAATAAATGCATCGCAAAGAAATGGAACTAGAGATGGAACTAGTCGGAAAGGGTGACAAGAATGTGAGCCTCAGAGTGTTTTTACTTTTTTCCAGGAAAACCCTCCCCCTTTCCTTTTGGTTCCACCAAGGTCAGTGTGCAGCCCCTGAAAATATGAGGATGGTGTATAATTTGTATTAAATATGCTGTGAATTTGGTTTCCTAGTATTTTGTTGAGAATTTTTATGTCTATGTTTATATACTGTTCTATAGTCTTTCCTGTGATATCGTTGTCTGGATTTGGCATCAAGGTAATACTGACTCTGTAGAATGAATGAGGAAGTATTCCCTCCTATTCTATTTTTTGGAAGAGTTTGAGAAGAATTAGTATTAATTCTTCTTTGGAGTTTCATAGAATTCACTATGATTTTTTGCTCCATGGATCCATCCACCTAGAAAGGTCCCAGAATTCTAAAGAAGTGCTCAATGTACGTTTAATTTGAATTCACTTAACTTTTGAAAAATGGAATACGTTTCCACAAAAAAGGAAGATTCATAAGGACAGGACTGTGTATTTTTGTATCTATGTCCCACAGACTTTTCACAGTGTCTGGAAGAATGTATCTGTTGAATAACATGTGAAACTTTCTGGCTAATGCTACCTAACCAAATTGAAGATGACCTTAGGTAAGAAGGACCTTAAAGTCTATTGTCTTTATCCCTCAAATAATAACCCTTTATATCTGAATACTGGATTTAGTCTAAACCTTTTAGACTCTATATTTTCTTTTATGCTCACAAGGATACTGGGAGGGTAGGCTACCCAGGTATTAGCATCTCAGTTCTATGGATGAGAAAAATGAGTCTCAGATTAAATGATTTGGCCAGGTCACCCAGTCACATCCCGATGCAATAAGACTACAAAACCCAAGACTTTTGAATCTAAGTGCAGCAAACTTTTCATCAAATGTTATATCTCTTGGGACCTTTTCTCCAACTCCAGCAGTCCTTATTGCACTTTATAATTAGTGCAGAGCTTTAAAAATGTTAACCGGTAATCAAGACTAGGTGGTACTGGCGGAACAGAAGAATCTAGAAATAGGCCCAGACTTATCTGCACAACTGATTTCTTCCAAAATGCAAAAACAATTCAATGGAAAAGGATAATTTTTTTTTTAGAAATGGTGCTGAAGCAATTGGACATTCATAGTTTTAAAAAATGAAATTTGACCCAAACATCACACCTTGTATAAAAATTAACTTAAAATAAATTACAGATATAAGTATAAAACTTTTAAGAAAAAAAAAAACTGGATAAAATGAAAAAATTCTTAGACTTGACACTAAAAGCATGACCTACACAAGAAAAAAATTTGGTAAGTTAGACAACATAAAAATTAATAACATCTGCTCCAAGAAAGACTCTGTTGAAAAGATGAAAAGCTACCAACTTAGAGAAAATATCTGCAAACCACAAATCTGACAAAGGACTAGTATCTAGAATATATAAAGAGTTCTCAAAACTCAAGATTAAAAGAAAAAAATTCAATTACAAAATAAGCAAAAGATATAAACAGACATGTCACTGAAGAGGATACAGAAGTGACAAATAATACACATGAAAAGATGTTCAATATTATTGGTCATTAGAGAACTGCTAATTAAAATCACTAAGAGATACCACTGCCCACACATCAGAATAGCTAAAATAAAAATAGTGACCCATCAAATGTTACTGATGATGAGAGATACAGGATCACTATGAATTGCTGGTGGGATGTAAAATGATGAAGCCATTCTAGAAGACAGTTGGGCATTTTCTTATAAAACTAAATATGAAACAATTATATGACTCAGGAATTGCAGTCTTGGGCACTTATCCAAGATACTTAAGAATGTATTTATACAAAAACTGAATGTGAATAACAACTTTGTTCATTATAATCAAAAAATTAGAAACAACTCAATTGTCATTCAATGGATAAATGGTTAAACAAACTCTGGTACATCTATGCCACAGAATATTACTCAGCAATAAAAAGAGTTATTGATGTGACAATTTGGATGAATCTCCAAAGAATTCTGAATGAAAAAAAGCCAACCCACACTTGATCATGGTGCATAGTCCTTATTAAATATGCTGCGAATTTGGTTTCCTAGTATTTTGTTGAGAATTTTTATATCTATATTTACATACTGTTCTATAGTTTTCTTTCTTATGACATCTTTGTCTGGAATTGGCATCAAGGTAATACTGGCTCTGTAGAATGATTGAGGAAGTGTTCCCCCCTCTTCTATTTTTTTGAAGAGTTTGAGAAGAATTAGTTTCACAGAATTCACTATTGAAACCATCTTGTTCTGGACTTTTCTATGTTGAGATTTTTTTTTTTTTAATTACTGATGCAGTCTTTTTCGGAGAAGGCAATGGCAACCCACTCCAGTCAGTACTCTTGCCTGGAAAATCTCGTGGATGGAGGAGCCTGGTAGGCTGCAGTCCAGGGGTCGCTAAGAGTTGGACATGACTGAACGACTTCACTTTCACTTTTCATTTCCCACTTTCATGCATTGGAGAAGGAAATGGCAACCCACTCCAGTATTCTTGCCTGGAGAATCCCAGGGATGGGGGAGCCTGGTGGGCTGCCATCTATGGGGTTGCGCAGGGTCGGACACGACTGAAGTGACTTAGCTGCAGCAGCAGCAGTCTTTTTACTTGTTGATGGTCTGCTGAGATTTTCTATTTCTTCTTAAGCCAGTTTTGGTGGGAGTTTGTCCATGAGTTTGGGTGCACTCCAGGAGTTGGTGATGGACAGGGAGGCCTGGCATGCTGCACTTCATAGGGTCGCAAAGAGTCGGACACAACTGAGCGACTGAACTGAACTGTCCATTTCATCTAGGTTATCCTATTTTTTGGCATACAGTTGTTTACAATATTCTCTTACAATCTTTTTTATTCACGTAAGATCAGTATTAATGTCCCACTTCCGTTTACGATTTTAGTTGTTTAAATTAATTCTCTTTTTTTTTCTTGGTAATTTTAGCTAAAAATCTGTAAATTTTATTGATCTTTTCTAAGAACAAACTTTGGATTTCATTGATAATCTCTATAATCTAAAAATAGGTAATTCTGTTTTCTATTTTGCTTATCTCCTCTCTAATCTTTATAACTTAATTTATTCTGCTTGTTTTGGGTTTAATTTTCTATGCCTTTTCTAGTTTCTTAAGTTGTAAATTTAGGTTATTGATTTGAGATTGTTCTTCTTTTTTAACACGGCATTTACAGCTATAGATTTTTCCTCCAGGTACTGTTTTCACTGCATTCCATATGTTTTGGTATATGGTGTTTTCATTTTCACTCATCTCTAAATGTTTTGTGATTTTCCTTTCTTCTTTGACCCTTGGTTGTTTAAGACTACATTGTTTAATTTGTACACAGTTTTTTTTTAATTTATTTTTATTAGTTGGAGGCCAATTACCTCACAATATTATAGTGGTTTTTGCCATGCATTGACATGAATCAGCCATGGATTTACATGTGTTCCCCATCCTGATCCCCCCTTCCCACCTCCCTCCCCATCCCATCCCTCTGGATCTTCCCAGTGCACCAGCTCTGAGCATTTGTCTCATGCATCCAATCTGGGCCGGTGACCTGTTTCACACTTGATAATATACATGTTTCAATGCTATTATCTCAGATCATCCCACCCTTACCTTCTCCCACAGAGTCCAAAAGTCTGTTCTATATACCTGTGTCTCTTTTTCTGTCCTGCATATAGGGTAATCGTTACCATCTTTTAAAATTCCATATATATGCGTTAGTATACTGTATTGGTGTTTATCTTTCTGGCTTACTTCACTCTGTATAATGGGCTCCAGTTTCATCCATCTCATTAGAACTGATTCAAATGTATTCTTTTTAATGGCTGAGTAATGTTCCATTGTGTATATGTACCACAGCTTCCTTATCCATTCATCTGCTGATGGGCATAAGAAATACAGATGGCTAACAAAACACATGAAAAGATGCTCAACATCACTCATTATCAGAGAAATGCGAATCAAAACCACAATTAGGTACCACTACACACCAGTCAGAATGGCTGCTATCCAAAAGTCTACAAGAAATAAGTGCTGGAGAGGGTGTGGAGAAAAGGGAACCCTCCTACACTGTTGGTGGGAATGCAAACTAGTACAGTCACTATGGAGAACAGTGTGGAGATTCCTTAAAAAACTGGAAATAGAACTGCCATATGACCCAGCAATCCCACTCCTGGGCATACACACCGAGGAAACCAGATCTGAAAGAGACACGTGTACCCCAGTGTTCATTGCAGCACTGTTTACAATAGCCAGGACATGGAAGCAACCTAGATGCACACAGTTTAAAACATTTCAGTTTTCCTTACATTGCTCAGCTCTAGCTTCATTCCATGGTGGTTGAAAAAGATACTTCAGAGGATTTCAGCCTTTTTCTGTGGCCTAATACTTGGGCTATCCTGGAGAACGTTCCATGTGTCCTTTAGTGGAATGTGTATTCTGCTGCTGTTGGGTAGACTGTCCAATGTCTGTCAAATCTAGTTGGTGTATAGTGTTGCTCTATTATTGTCGTTCTATTTTCTTATGACCTTCTGTTTAGATGTTCTATTCATTATTGAAAGTTGAATATTGAAGTCTCCAACTACTATTGTAGAACTATTTCTTCTGTTGCTGTTCACTTCATATATTTTGGGGGCCCTGCCATAAGTTTATTTTGGCTGTGTTGGGGCTTAGTTGCAGTACACAGGATCTCGTTGAAGCATGCAGGATCTTTCCCTGTGGCACACGGGCTTCTCTCTAGCTCTGGCCTGGGCTGTGTAGTATGTAGGCTTAGTTGCCCCGCAGCATATGGGATCTTAGTTCCCCAGCCAGGTATTGAACCAGCATCTCTTACATTGGAAGGCAGATTCTTAACCACTGAACCACCAGGGAAGTCCCTGTAATTTCTTGATGAATTTACCCTTTTACAAATAATATATAATGTCCTTCTTTGTCTCCTGCAATAGTGTTTAACTTAAAGTCTATTTCCTCTGATTTCAGTTTAGTTACTCCAGTTCTTTTGGTTAGCGTTTGCATGGAATATCTTTTTACATCCTTTTACGTTCAACCCATGCATGTTCTCAGAGTTGAAGTTCCTCTGTTATAGACAACATATAGCTGGATCATTTTTTAAAAGTTCTGCCAATCTCTGCCTTTTTTAAGAGTCATTTCATTCATTTATACTTAAAGTAGCTACTAATAAGGCCGGACTTATTTCTGCCCTTTGCTATTTGTTTTCTGTATGTCTTACACCTTTTTGCTCCTCATTTTCTCTATTACTGCCTTCTTTTGCACTTAATTTTTTGTAGTGTGCCATTTTTACCTCCTCATTTGCTTTTGTGTGTAACTTTTAGATATTTTCTCAGTAGTTTCCATGGGGATTACAATGAATGTTCTAAATTTATAACAATGTAGCTTGAATTTATTCCAACTTAATTTCATTAGCGCACAAAACTGCTCCTATACAGCCCCATTTCCCCCTTTATATTGTTGTTTTCACAAAATATACCTTTATATGTTTGCACCCTCTGACGCAAATTTGTAATTGTCTTATGCATTTGTCTTTATTCATGTAAAATGTGGAGTTAGAAACCAATAATACTGGCTTTTATATTTACCTATGTAGTAACTTTTACAAAAGATATCTTTTTTCATATGGCTTTGGGTTACTGCTTGTGCCCTTTTTTTTCAACCTAAAGAACACCTTCAGTGTTTCTGGTATGGCAGTTCTATTACCAATAAATTCTCTTATCTTGTATCCATCTAAGGATGTCCTAGGGCTTCCCCAATGGCTTAGTGGTAAAAAATCTGCCTGCAATGAAGAAGCCACAGGAGACATGGGTTCAATCCCTGGTTCTGGAAGATCCCCTGGAGTAGGGCATGGCAACCCACTCCAATATTCTTGCTTGGAGAATTCCATGAACTGAGAAGCCTGGTGGGCTACAGTCCATAGGGTCACAAAGAGTCAGACACAACTGAAGTGACTTCGCACACACATAAGGATGTTCTAATTTCTCCTTTCAGTTCAGTTCTGTCACTCAGGCATATAGGACTCTTTGCGACCCCATGGACTGCAGCATGCCAGGGTTCCTGGCCCATCTCCAACTCCAGGACTTTGCTCAAACTCATGTCCATCGAGTTGGTGATGCCATCCAACCATCTCATGCTCTGTCATCCCCTTCTCCTCCTGCCTTCAATCATTCCAAGCATCAGGGTCTTTTCAAATGAGACCGTTCTTCACATCAGGTGGCCAAAGTACTGGAGCTTCAGCTTCAGCATCAGTCCTTCCAATGAATATTCAGGACTGATTTCCTTTAGGATGGACTAGTTGGGTCTCCTTACTGCCCAAGGGACTCTCAAGAGTCTTCTTCAACACCACAGTTCAGAAGCATCAATTCTTCTGCACTCAGCTTTCTTTATAGTCCAACTCTCATATCCATACATGACTCCTGGAAAAACCATAGCTTTGACCAGATGGACCTTTGTCGGCAAGGTAATGTCTCTGCTTTTTAAAATGCTGTCTAGGTTGGTGATAGCTTTTCCTTCAAGGAGCAAGCGTCTTTTAACTTCATGGCTGCAGTCACCATCTACAGTGATTTTGGAGCCCAAGAAAAGAAAGTCTGTCACTGTTTCCGTTGTTTCCCCATCTATTTGCCATGAAGTGATGGGACCGGATGTCATGATCTTCATTTTTTGAATGTTGAGTTTTAAACTAGCTTTTTCACTCTCCTCTTTCACTTTCTTCAAGAGGCTCTTCAGTTCCTCTTCATTTTCTGCCATAAGGGTGGTGTTATCTGCATATCTGAAGTTATTGATATTTCTCCCTGCAATCTTGATTCCAGCTTGTGCTTCATCCAGCCTGGCATTTCATGTGATGCACTCTGCATATAAGTTAAATAAACAGGGTGACAATATACAGCCTTGATGCACTCCTTCCTGACTTGGAACCAGTCCATTGTTCAATGTCCACTTCTAACTGTTGCTTCATGACCTGCATACAGATTTCTCAGGAGACAGGTAAGGTAAGTCTGATATTCCCATCTCTTTAAGAATTTTCCACAGTTTTTTGTGATCCACACAGGATCCACACATCCTTCTTGGAATTTGTTGAGTTTCTTGAATGTGTAGATTCACATGTTATATCAAATTTGGGGAGTTTTGGACCATTATTTCTTCAAATATTCTCTGTGTACCTTTCTCTCTCTTCTCTCACTATACATACATTGGTATGATAGATGGTGTCTGAAAGGTCTCTTCGGCTCTGTTTGATTTTATTCATTCTTTTTTCTTTCTGTCCCCAAATTGGGTATTTTCAATTGATCTATTTTCAAGTTTACCGGTTTTTTCTTCTTCCTGCTCAAGTCTGCTTTTGAAATCTTCTAGTGAGTTTCCATTTCAATTATAGTAATTTTCAGCTCCAGAACTTCTGTTTGGCTCTTTTTGGCATTTCTGTTTCTGTGTTAATATTTCATATTTTGTCATATTGTTCTCCAGCTTTCCTTTATCTATTTGTTCATGGTTTCCGTTAGCTCTTTGAGAATAACAAAGACAATTGATTTAAGTCTTTTAAGTTCACTAACTTCCCTGGGGACAGTTTCTGTTAACATCTTCTGTGAATGGGCTATATTTTCTTGTTTCTTTTCATGCTTCATAATTTTTGAAAACTGAGCATTTTGAATATTATAATGTAGCAACTCTAGAAATTCAGATTGTTCTTTTTTTCAGTGTTTGTTTTCATTGTTTGCTGTAGGCTTTAGCTGTTTGTTTCCTGAATTGCTTTTCTAAATTATTTTTGTAAATTCTGTAATCTCCATTATATGTGGTCTCTGAAGTCTTATATGGAATTCCATCACCTCCATTAGCTGTGTTCAGCTAGCATTTAACTTAACGTTCAGCTAACATTTTGCTAGATTTCCTTGGATACCACAAACTGAATGGGAGACAGACATAGAGAGATACACAGAGAGAAAAACCTTTCTTAACCCTTTCACTCTGACTTCATCCTAGGGCACTCCTCCAATGCTTCCTCCACTTGTTTCAACTCCTAATCGCTCTGGCCAGAACTTCCAGTATAATGTTGAATAGCAGTGACGAAAGAGGACATTCTTGCCTTGCTTTGGTTCTGATCTTAAGGATCAAACTTTCAGCAGAAAGGAGAAAACTGTCAGTCTTTCACCATTGAATACGATGTCAGCCATGGGATTTTCATAAATTCCCTTCTTGGGACTTTTCTGTTGTTTTGTTTCTGTTTTCTTGTTAAGTTCATATAAAACCACTGATCTGGTTACCCGTAAGTGGAAAGGACCTCAAATTTAAATCTCCCATTGTACAGAGAGAGAAGCTGAGGCCCAAAGAGGACAAATGTCTTATCCAAGGTTACTAGTGTTATTGAGGCTTCTGTGGTAGCTCAGCAGTAGAGAATTCGCCTGCCAATACAGGGGACTCAGATTCGATCCCTGAATCAGAAAGATCCCTTGGAGTAGGAAATGGCAACCCACTCCAGTGTTCTTGCCTGGGAAATCCCGTGGACAGAGGAGCCACAGTCCGTGGGGTCGCAAAGAGTCAGACACAGCTGAGCAAGTAAACAGCAAGAACACTAGTGGTGTTAAAGGCAGAGCTTGGACCAGTAATGACAAAAGATGCTGCAACTCCTTACCTGCCTACTGAGTGTCAGTTACCATGCTGAACAACACTACCTCATTTATTCTTCATATCAATCCTATGAGGTAGGTACCACTACTTGTATCTTATAAATGAAGGTGCTGGAGCTTGGAAAGTTTAAGAAACTTGTTCAAGCTGATGAACTGGTGAGCCTGGGTGATCTTGTCATGTCAGAAAGTAAAGAACTTTCGAAGCCTTTTAAGTTTGTCAAAGGAATAAGCCAGTTTGAAGGGGTTTTCCTGGCCAAAAGTATAACAATGTGAACACCAAAAACTACTTAATGTTATTGTTTGAAATATTTAGAATTCATAATGATATCATACTAAAAATCCACAAAAATATTCAAATAAGAATAAAACAACAAACTCACTTCTTATCAGTGGTGGTGGCTCTAACAGTAACTTTGAAAATTGGTAATTACTTTCTTACTTAGAAAACAGGTTTTTAAAAGAAAGTAATTAGGCATTTATTCCACTTTCCATTAGGAATTATTATCAGCATAATCAACTAAGCCTTGCTGATGAGAGAGAGTCTTAGTAATAGAAAAATGTTAGATAATAAATGTAAAAGATAATAGAATTAGGAAATCAACTTACAATCCCTTAGTGATATAGTTTATTCAGGCAAGGATCAACAAAGATGTTAAAAGCATTATGTGAAAGCTCAATGGGGAACCAGTGTTTTACATATTTGCAAAATTTCACCTCAAAGATTACTTGGTATGCACAAGCAAGAAAATATAATTTTATAATCCTAGGATAAGGCTGTTATCATCTTAATCCAAGGATCAATCTTAGCATTGCAAATATTAAGAGAATCAGATTCATGTGCCTTCTAACATGATGAAATAGAAAGTATATGTCACCTCTCCTATGAAGTATTTTCTGCTGAAAAATGTTTAACCTCTAGGTAAAAGGAAGTAGAAGAGATGAAGAAACAACTCACACTGCTCTGAGGAAGCAGACAGACAAATCTAGACTGTGCTTCAACAAGTGAATGGTAAGGTAGTTCAAGATGAAACAGACAGGGGCTTCCCTGGTGGTCCAGTGGTTAAGACTTTGCCCCCTAATGCAGAGAGTGAAGGTTTGATCCCTGGTCAGGGAACAAAGATCCTACAGGCCTTGTGGCCAAAAAAAACCCAAAAACATAAAAAGCGGAAGCAATGTTATAACAAATTCAATAAAAACTTTTAAAATGGTCCACATAAAAAAGATACAATGAAAAAACATACAATGAAATAACATGAATAAACCAGGTAAAAAGATATTTTGGAAACAGTTGGAAAATCTTAAGTAACTTCTAGATATTAGATTATATGAAGAAATTATTGTTAATATTGTTAGAGATGATAATGTTTTCTGGTTATGTAGGAAAAGGTATTAACTTTAGAGATGCCTTCTGATATTTAGGGTAAAACATGATAATATCTGTATCTACAACATCTTAACAAGGTTAGTGTGGCAAATATGGTCAACATTAACAATTGTTTACTCTAGCTTATTTGATGAACTATTCAATTTTTTCTTTTTTTATGTTAAAAATTTTGTTACGGAAATTAGGGGGAAGCATTTCAGGTTAAGAATGTATCCCTTTTGGCTCATAGAGTTCAGCATAAAAATAACAAACAACCCAATCAAAAAAATGGGCAGTAAACCTCAATAGACACTTTTTTCAGAGGAAATGCAGATGTCCAACCTGCACATGAAGAGATGTCCAACATCGCTAATCATCAGAGAAACGCAGGACAAAACCATGATGGGACATCATCCCACACCTGTCAGAATGGGTATCATCCAAAAGAACACAAATAACAAGTGTTGAGAAGAGGTGGAGAAAAGGGCACCATTGTATACTGTCGGTAGGAATATAAACTGGTACAGCCACTGTGGAAAATAACATGATAGTTTCTCAAAAAAACTAAAAATAGAACTATCATATGACCCAGCAACTTCACTCCTGCATATAGATCCACTTCTAGCTATATCTACAGATGTAGAAAATAAACTTATGGTTACCAGGCGGAAGAAGGAGAAGGGATAAATTGGGAGACTGGAATTTACATACACACACTACTATTTAAAATAGATAACTAATAATGACCTACTGTATAGCACTGGAAACTCCACTCAGTACTCTGTAGTGGCCTATATGGAGAAAGAATCTAAAAAAGATGGATATATGTATATATATAACATTCACTTTGCTCTACACCTAAAACTAACACAACATTGTAAATCAACTATACTCCAATAAAAATTAAAAGACTAATTCAAAAAGATACATGCACCCCAATATTCAGAGCAGCATTATTTACAATTGCCAAGATATGGCACATGGAACATGCCAAGATATTTGTTGACATCCATCAACAAATAAATGTATAAAGAAGATGTGGCATACATATGCACAATGCTATACTACCCAACCATAAAAAAAAAGAATGAAATGTTGCCATTTGCAGCAACATGGATGGACGTGGAGGGCATTATGCTAAGTGAAATAAGTCAGACAGAGAAAGACGAATACTGTATATCACTTATATATGGAATCTAAAAATATACAAGCTAGTGAATACTATAAGAAAAAGGACAGACTGACAGACGTAGAGAATAAACTAGTGGTTACCCGTGGGGAAAGAGAAGGGAGGGGCAATATGGTGTAGGGGTTAAGAGGTACAAACCATTAGGTATAAATTAAGCTACAAGGATATATTATACCACACAGGGAATACAGGCAATCTTTCATAATAACTACAAGTGGAGTGGAACCTTTAATAGTTGTGCATGCTATGTTGTATACCTGTGACTTATATTGTGCATCAAGTATAATTCTACAAAAAATAAGAATATATCCCAGTTTGCCCTGAAGACATACTTGTATGAGGAACACATTTAGGAAAACTCCTGAATAGGAGGTCAAAACCCACAGGGAACAGCCAGTAGCACCACTAGAATGACTGGCAAAGCAGGAGGCTGGACCAAGAGCCCACACTGAGATGGAAGATCACCCAAGTGCGTTGCTCTGAGCCAACCTAAACACTCTCAGCAGAGGAAATGGAGGGCATAAGATGATGGAGTATGTTCTGTGCATGGAGGAAGACACTGAACACCTCCAATGACTGGGATGGTAAAATGAGAGCGATGGCTAGAAAACTGGAGGCTCCACCTGGCAAGTCTACCCATACCATGAAGACAAGGTGCATATCCATATCCTTCCTGGAGGAAGCAGTGAAGCAGGACATTTTCCTGCAGCGACTCTCAGAAGAAACTGAAGAACTTAGTCACTCTTCCTGATTTTCCAGCATCTCCCAGGAAGGCTGTTAAATTACAAAGCTTCCCTTTGTAAGAGATAAACCACCTTCATAAATTGAAGAATTCAATATTGTGACATTGATCTTGCCCAAGACAATCCAAAAACAGGCCCACGAATATATTGTCCCCTGACATTTAAAAAATTAGGTGTTTCTGGGGTATTGATAAAGTACTGTTTTTTAATCTGGATGCTGCTTATATGGAAGAGTTGCATTTGTGAAAATTTAACAAACTGTTCATTTATTATATGTGTAATCTTGTGTTTAAATACTGCAATGAACATTTTTTAATCCCTTTAAAAGAGTTCAAATGATGTTTTCCAAGATTAAACTGCTATTATTCAAAGTAATTGAGAAATATGTTTTTAATACTTTCTGTTAGCTCTTGGGTTGCTTTCACAGGTACTAAATTGATAGACAGGCATTGTTAACAGGTGGAGATACAAGTGCCATATTGGTGAGTTACTCTTGGTCTTTGGTCTTTGGGTAGTTGCTCTTCAGTCTCTTAGTAATTGTTGGGTTACTTGTTGGATCCCACAAGTATGTGCTGACCCACTCTATTCCCTTAGCCCATTTGGAAACTTCCAGAAATAACACTTCTTTTAGAACCATTCGTGAGATAGCTTCTGCCTCCTGTTTTAAAATATCTTAAAATTTATTTTAATTGAGTAGTGTCTAGAGAGAGACAGATGTAGGCCTGGGAAGAGAAATAACTTGGGTAAGAAGAAAAAGCATCCTTCATCCTCCAAACTTGAAATGGAGCAATATAAATAGATACAAATAGATAAATTTAACTCCTTAAATAATATATTATCTTTATTTGATAAGTGATTTTAGTACGTTACCTGGTTGAAGCCTTTTGCCAGAAGTACTGTAAGATAGAGCAGCTCTCTCTTTAGATGGAGAGGACTGATTTTACCTACCGTCCACAGTGTCTTTTTATATCCAGTCACCACTGCCATTTGTCTCTGATATGGTCAGTGCAAGAAAGAAGTACAAAACAGTGTGGAGATTTCTTAAAAAACTGGAAATAGAACTGCCATATGACCCAGCAATACCACTTCTGGGCATACACACCGAGGAAACCAGATCTGAAAGAGACACGTGCACCCCAATGTTCATCGCAGCACTGTTTATAATAGCCAGGACATGGAAGCAGCCTAGATGCCCATCCGCAGATGAATGGATAAGGAAGCTGTGGTACATATACACCATGGAATATTACTCAGCCGTTAAAAAGAATTCATTTGAATCAGTTCTAATGAGATGGACGAAACTGGAGCCCATTATACAGAGTGAAGTAAGCCAGAAAGATAAAGAACATTACAGCATACTAACACATATATACGGAATTTAGAAAGATGGTAACGATAACCCTATATGCAAAACAGAAAAAGAAACACAGAAGTACAGAACAGACTTTTGAACTCTGTGGGAGAAGGTGAGGGTGGGATGTTTTAAAAAGAACAGCATGTATATTATCTATGGTGAATCAGATCACTAGCCCAGGTGGGATGCATGAGACGAGTGCTCAGGCCTGGTGCACTGGGAGGACCCAGAGGAGTTGGGTGGAGAGGGAGGTGGGAGGGGGGATCGGGATGGGGAATACGTGTAACTCAATGGCTGATTCGTGTCAATGTATGACAAAACCCACTGAAATGTTGTGAAGTAATTGGCCTCCAACTAATAAAATAAAATTTAAAAAAAAAAAAAAAAAAGAAAGAAGTACAATGATTTTCAGTCAGGACCTAACTGACAACATGCTTCCTTGTTCTTAAAAGAAACAAAAAGGAAATTCTGCCTTCAAACAGAAAAAGTAATCTAAGTACATCCTAAAAAATTCAAATGAAGCACCTCTGTTCCCATTTCTAAGCATTAACCACTCAACAGTTTGCCGTGAACATATTTCCTAAATGATTTATGAGTGTACACACAAATGTGTATTCAGATTGTTTTCTTATATTTATTTTACAAAATAAAATCACACGATGCATGCTGCTTTGCAACTTGTCATCTTCTCCCCAGTATATTCCAGCCTTATTCCCAAGCCAATGCACATAACCTACCTCCTTCTTTCTGATGCCTAAATAGTATTCTTCAGTGTGGAACGCCAATAAAGTTGTTTTCTTCCAGTTTTATTGACATACAATTAACATACAGCACTGTATAAATTTAAGGTGAGGCAGCACAATGATTTGACTTTCATACATATGAAATGATTATCACAATAAACTTAGTGATCACAAGGGCAACAATAGTAGAGAAATAGAAAAAAATAATATTTTTCATATGATGAGAACTCTTGGGATTTACTCTCTAAACTCTTATATAAATTAAAGCAGTGTTAATGACATTTATTACATCCCTAGTACATTACATCTCCAGTACATTATAACTGAAAGTGTGTACCTTTTGACTATCTTCATCCTATCCTTCCTTCCCATACCTCTGCCTCTGGTAACTACAATAAAGTTCTTAACTCTACTGCTTAGATTTAGATTGTCTAGATGGACAACTATCACAAATATTATCAACATTCAGCAATAAGCTTTCCTTGTTTTGCAAATCTGTGCCATTATGTCAGTGTACCAAATTCTTAGAAATGGCCTTGCTCAATCAGAGGGCATTGCATTTAAAATTTTGTTTATAAGGTCAAAGCACCTTCCAAAAACTTGTACCAATATACCACCCAACAAACACAGATGCTATTGTTCTAGTAGTGGGACCTTCCTATTTGGTTCTCCACTTTCACAAAGCTAATGCATGTTCAATCATTCATCAACAACAACTGCCTTTGCTTTGACTGACCTTGCAGTTTAAGTCTCACAGGTGTGGCAAAAGGCCAAAGTTTAAGTGGTCAGTTGATAAGGTTCTGTAACCTAGTCTTTTTTTTTTTTTTTTTTTTTTAGCTTACATCATGGCAATTAATAGAGAACAATAATAATTTGGGGAGCCCTGTTCACAGATGGCAATCACAGCAACCCTTCTGGTGAGTGCTGTCAGAAGGGATGGGTGTGACATCCTCAATCTGCCCAGTCTTCATTCCTGAGCAAGCAGGCTTCTGAGGGCTGGTTGAGACCCCTGCCCAGGAGTCTTGGTCCTATTTCCTCCTGTGGCCTGGAGCTTGATGCGGACGGCAATGATGCCCAGCCCCTTGACCTCTGGGCTACATCCTGGGCAGCCAACATAGCAGCATATGGAGATGATTCATCTCAGTCGGTCTTCACCTTCATCCCACCAGTTACACAGTAGATGGTTTCCTTGCCAGAAGGATCAGTGACATGGACAAAAGTGTCATTGAAGGATGCAAAGATGTGGCACATACCATATACATTTTCTCTTTAGCCACCTGAAGGCCAAATCTGAAGGAGAAAATGGCCTGTTCTTCCTTCTTTTCATTCCCCTAGTGTAGTATCATTTCTACACATCTTTTCCAGACTCTGCCACCAGAAAGTTGTAACCTATTCTTTAAACATTATCTTTGAGGCTTAGATGTCTTTTATTTTACTGTTTTGAAAATAAAAACAGGCAAAGATGTTCATCAAACTTTCCCAGATAACTTTATTTCAATGCTTAAGTCCTGCCACAAATCATTATTTATAGATCATGCCATTGGTTTGAGGGCAACATATGATGCATGAAAAACATCATCATTCTCTTTTACAACTATCTGTTTCAGCACAAAATCACCAAAAGACAATAGCTTGGTTGTCAGTAACACTATATATTGATTTTTTAGTTATTTAACTCACATGGGGTACAGTTTTAGCAGGATAATACACTCTCCAAGCCTCTTATTTCATTACATATTCAAGGGTTTGGATCCCCCATCTTGGACACTTCAAATTTCAACTCTGGAACCCCAAATCTAGGGCTTTCTGATTTACATCACACAGGTGTGGCAGCAGCCTCGGGGATCTTCAGAAACCTAAGTCTCTGCTACATTCTTTAAAAATTGCAAAATTTCTACATTCACTGTGTGTTTAGTTATAAAACACTCTATGGTGACTTATATAAAGGATATTCCTTAATAGCATTTGCTGTTGTCATCAAACAAATGCTCTGTTTGAGTCAGAGAGAGGTGGTCAGATTAGGGAGGAGGGGACATTGGTATATAGAGGCGGCCATGCTTCTAGACTGAAGCCTTCTAGACTGAGAGCCTGTTTCAGCATCAAGGAGAAATGTCTGTCTTCTCCATCCCTCCAGAAAAAACTCAGTCAGTGAGAAACCAGTCTTCTATGAGATCATGGTGTGCTGCTCTCCAAGGGGCTCAGGTAGGATGGCTAACCACCTGGGTTTGCCTGAACTGTCCCAATTTTAGCACTGAAGGTCCTATATCCTGGAAAACCCGTTAGTCCCTGGAAAACTCATAGAATTGGTCACTTTAGCAGTGCTTACAGGCTCAATACGCCTATTACTTTGTCACTTTGTAGAAATGACAAAATGGTTATTAAAAATTGTGGTACATTTACTTATAACTTTTTTGAAAAGTTTTATTGGAGTATAGTTGATTTACAGTGTGGTATTAGGTTATGCAGAGAAGGCAATGGCTCCCCACTCCAGTACTCTTGCCTGGAAAATCCCATGGATGGAGGAGCTTGGTAGGCTACAGTCCGTGGGGTTGCGAAGAGTCGGACACAACTGAGTGACTTCACTTTCACTTTTCACTTTCATGCACTGGAGAAGGAAATGGCAGCCCACTCCAGTATTTTTGCCTGGAGAATCTCAGGGACGGGAGCCTGGTGGACTGCCGTCTATGGGGTCACACAGAGTTGGACACAACTGACGTGACTTAGCAGCAGCAGCATTAGGTTATGCTTTGGGTAGTACGCCTATTTTAAATACCTCAAATGTACAATCCATTATGCCAGTGCTAATCACAAGAAAATTTCAGATTTTTAAGCAAAATTAATGTACATGTAGCAGTCCAGTAATGACACAAGTCAAAAATTGTAAGGTGAATATCTTCCTTCCTTCTTACTGGTCTATCTCTGTGGCCACAAGTGTAGCCTCATATAGATGGCACATCTAAATGTAAAACTCTGTGAATATGAGGTCTGGGCCGTGATAGGCTGGCTGATGGGTGAGGGTGGGAGTGAGTCAGTAGTTATCTCACCATTAAAGTCACAAAATGCAAGTAACTTGGGAGGGTGCATTACCAAGAGCAAAAGAAGCTGGCAACAAGGAAACATTGAAGAGAATTTTAAAATAATAAAACTGACTAAAACCTGATCTACTTTTTGTAATCACTATTTCTGACAATTCTAAAAAATGTCAATGATAAAATACTCTTCTCCAGGGGGAGAGAAGCCTTGGGAGCTTGGGATTACCAGATTCAAACTATTACATTAATATCTAGGATGGATAAACAAGAAGTTCCTACAGTATAGCACAGGGAACTATATTTAGTATCCTGTGATAAACTAATGGAAAAGAATCTGAATTATTTCTATATAGGGGTGGTGATGGTGGTTTATTCACCAAGTCATATCTGACTTGCAACCCCATGGACTGTGGTCCATCAGGCTCCTCTGTCCATGGGATTTCCCAGTCAAGGGTATTGGAGTGGGTTGCCATTTCTTCTCCAGGGATCTTGCTGACCCAAGAAGACTATATATATATATATATATATATATATATTCATATATTTATATGTATTTATATATTTATAAATATATTTTTATATTTATATTTATATATGCTTCAGATATATATATATACATGACTCAGATATTTATCTGAATCATTTTACTGTATAGCAGAAATGAACACAACATTGTAAATCAACTATACTTCAATAAATTTTTTTAAAAAATACTCTTCCTTCCCCCCCAAAAAAATGTTATTGGTCTACATTCTAAACAGTAGTAGTTATTGTTGAATTTTAAGAACATACATGTAAGCTCTGAATTAGCACATCAGTTTATCACATACTTTGGTAAGCATCATACTTTATGTGGAGACTAATTTGAAGAACTCTCAGTTATATAGTTGACCCCAACACTCACCTATGCACTTTTGTTTTGAGGTTCAGTTCAAACCATTCATGATTCTTCAAGTTCTCTTTGATGTTGTATGTGCCCACAGAGCTTGTGATGTGATTTTAGGTGCATTTAGATGCATTTAGATGGTAAATTTGACATAAGCAAAGATGACACAAGTTATAAAGATGAAGAAGCAGAGCCTGAGGTACTGCAATTTCATCACTTTTCATGATCTCTGAGTTTTTTCCTTGTTATTCAGTGGCTCAGCCATGTCTGAATCTTTGAGACCCCATGGACTGCAGTATTCCAGGCTTCCCTGTCCCTCACTATCTCCTGGAGCTTGCTCAAACTCATGTCCATTGAGTTGGTGATGCCATCCAACCATCTCATCCTCTGTCATCCCCTTCTCCTCCTGCCCTCAATCTTACCTAGCATCAGGGTCTTTTCCAAAGATCTGGCTCTTCTCATCAGGTGACTAAAGTATTGGAGATTCAGTTTCAGCATCAGTCCTTGAATGTTCAGGGTTGATTTCCTTTAGGATTGATTGGTTTGACTTGGAGTTTTTACTTGTGTTTAAAATTGAAAATTGAAATAGTGTGTCCATTGTGAAATACATTTTTTATTGATAAGTGCAAATTTTACTTCACGTGTGAAATTTCTTTAAGGTTTATATTGATTATTCTTTTTAAATAGTTGTTATAAAGCTAAAGAACAAATCAAGAAAATTATTATTACTGATTATTACAGAAAACAATCTTGTAAAGGTTATTTAGAGGATATGGGATGTTAAATACATTAGTGTGTATCTGTTAATGTTAACTTTTTCTTCTATTTTGTTTATGTCTTTTATGGGTCAAGTGGCTTGCTCAAGATCACACAGTTAGAAACTAAATGAACAGGAATTTAAACTCTGTTCTTCTGACTCTGACGTCAGTACTTTCCACAACCTTGCAGACATCTCTCACCATCTGTTCTTGTTCATTTTTCAAGTGTAATTCAAGGTCTAAAAAATGTGGGTCTAGAAGTTCAGCAAAAGAATCTATTGTTTAAAAGGCAAAACATCATTTTGTGCAAAATTTTATTCTGCACACAAAAGTAGTCCATGGTTCTCCCAAATGTTTTCTTTTCCTTTTTTTCTAAATATAAATGAATGTCTGTGAGACCTTGCAGACAGCGTCTCTGTAAACTGTGGGCCCCTCTGGAATGCTCTCAGTGAGTGCATAGAGAGTTTGCTGGGAGCTAGACCAGAAGCAAGAATATTCAGGGGCTAGTGCCCCATCCCTGCCAGTTCATGGGGAAAGTGAGCCCCACAAAGGGTCCCAGGAGTTAATGGTTGCGGCTGGGGAGAGACCTGTAGCATACACTTGAAGATGCTGCGTTGTATCACTCGTCTGCTTGGCCAATTCCACCTTGGTCCAATATATAAACAGACCTGAGGCGCTGTCAGAGAATATTCCGTTATGTTGTTAATGACATCAGGTGGGGATGTTTTACATGTCCAATGAAGGCACAGGTTATTCCAAAGCTTTCCATTTTCTTCCCAGGCTACCCTTCAGTGATGAGTCATACAGATATCATTAACACTCTCTGCTTCTAAGGACAGACATTTATGGGGTTTTTTTTACCCCCCGTGGGGAGAGAGCATAAAACACAATGTCAATACTAACACTTTATATTTATTGCGGAAGCATGGTAAACTAAAGTGCATCTTTAATTTATTTAGACATTCCGGTCTAGCTGGGTGTGTGCCCTCAATGAACATTTTCTGCTCTTACCTTTGAAAAGTTTATATAACTTAGCTTGAACAATTTGACTTGTTTGTTTACGAATGTGCAAAGGAATGCACTCAGAATGTCAGATGTGTGAAGAGTGAAATATTTTAATACTGTATTAATAATTCGATGGCTAACACAGCTCCACTGTCTTCACGGGATGGTTTCTCTACTCAGCCCCTGTGCTCAATTCTGACACGCAGGAATGGCTGTAGAAGGTGCATATAAACTTGGCATATGCTCTGTCTTTGGCATCATTTAGTATATCTAAACCCAGTGGTGTATCTGAGGCAGACAGTGTTTTCACCATGGGCTTTTAAATATATTAAAGGACGTCTTCCAGCAGCATACCAGAATGCAGCCCTGCTGGGTTCCCCCTGGATCTCCCAGCGACTCTGGAAGGTCTGGGCAGCCCGCTCTGCTCTGGCGCTGTCCCCAGGCGGGCAGCCCTCTTCTCCCCTCCTCCCATGACAAAATTCACCTTCTCTTTATTTCCTATGGTCCTTTAATTCAATAGACATGCTGGCTGTTATTTATTCTCACTGTGAATTGATTTTTTTTTATTTTGAACTTCCCTTTAGGAGTATATTTTAAAGCCAGAATCAGTCAAGATCTCACCTTTAGAGATTTAAGAAACTGACTTTCCTAACTTTAGACTAGTGCATGCAAACAGAAATCAAAATGTGATTGCTACCAGTGAAAATTAAATGATATTAACTTACAAAATGTGAAACAGGCAAAATATTCACTAAGATACAGTGCCAATGAGTTGATTTCCTTATTTGTTCATCAGTAATATAAGGGAGGAAAAAGCTAGTCCCCATTTCCACCTTAAAGAAACAATAAAATAGAGCAAAATATATTCAGACAAAAGCCATTCGGGTTTTGGCAAAATTGCTCTTTCTAGATCAATAATATAGAAGGAACATGGGGTCTTAATAACATTATAACTTCACTTAATAATAATTACATGAAAATAGGAATATTCAATATAGTATTTAAGCCTCTGGTTTTTTATTTGAGGGGAAATAAGCTATTTTCATACCTATTTCATATCTTATGGCAAAAAATGTGTGGGTAGATCAAGGAGTTAAATATATAAGCATCAAGCCACAAGTAGAAAAAAGAGTTGCATATCTAAAGAGCAAAATTCAAAGGAAAGTAGCAACATATTTAACAACATTAAAATGTTTGAAATCTATATGAGACTATAAACAAAATTAAAAGACCAACTAGAAGCTAGAAAGAGATTACAACAAATATGATGAATAACAAATGTCTTTACCAAATAAAGAAATCATGTAGAAATAAGAAAACCATCAAGGATCAAACAGATCAACAGGCAAAAAATGGAAGTAGTTCAAAAAAAGGAAAAAATAGCTAATTAATAGGTAAAAATATATTTAGCCTCAACTGTATGCAAATTAATATAATAACAAATGCCATTTTGCTTAATTCAAATAGTGTACATATTAAAATCTAATTACAATAAGCAATTCTAGTCAAGGTGCAGTAAGATGAATTCTTGTTGACTATAGTGAATTAAAATTTTTTAAAATTTTTTTAAGTTTTTTTAAAATTTTTCTAAATTTTCTGAAACTAGTTCAAATGTGTATACCAATTATCTGAAAGGTAGTGATATTCTTTATCATAAAAGTAGCTTTAGGCCGATTATATACTTGTGATGTTGTTTAAAGTGTTGTTGGATCCACTGGTTGATTAAATTCAGGTTCAAGATTGTTTCTTTTTTAGGCAAGAGCACTGCCTATGTGCATTCTGCATCTCTTCACAAGACACAGTACAACTGGCTGTCCCATTCTTAATAATGCCAAGTAGCATGGCATAAACCGCTCAGCCTTTATATGTGGGATGTAACTCTATTTCTTTTTGATACATGAAAAATAATCAAAATCATATAAAAAGTTATCTTAAAAAGGAATTAAAAATATAAATTCTATTTGTAAAATATGGAGGGGAGTGCTTTTTCTACCGTGCACTACAAAAAAAATGTTTTTTAAAAATTTTATTGAAGTATAATTGATTTATAATGTTGTGTTAATTTCCACTGCACAGCAAAGTGATTCAGTTATACACATATATTCTTTTTCATTATAGCATAGTTCCCTGTGCTATACAGTAGGACCTCGTTATTTATCCACTCTATATGTGACAGTTCACATCTGCTAATCCCAAACCCCCAATCCTTCCCTCCTCCTCCTTCCTCCCCTCTGGCAACCACAAGTCTGCTCTCTATGTCTGAGTCTGTTTTTGTTTCGTAGATAGACTTACTTGTGTTGTATTTTAGATTTCACATGTAAGTGATATCATAAGGTATTTGCCTTTCTCTTTGTGACTTTGCTCAGTATGATAATCTCTAAGTCCATCCATGTTGCTGCAAATACATTATTTCATTCAGAAAAAAATAAATTTTGATGTTAAGCATGCAGTTGGTTATATATACCTTTTAAATAATTCAACTTATGAAGTAGTTAATTCAAATTTGGTACAATTAAAATGCCATCCAGAGAAGTCTTCTTTCAATGTTCTAGAACACATGGAAGAATCATCACCAGGATGGGTGAAGCCAGGACGCTTCTAAAAACAGAACTATTATGCATTGGCTTCTGATTTGATTATCAGTCTAGGAATTTTCCAACACCAAATTCTACCACTCAGACTAAGGAAGGACTCTGTGCATTTATTCCATTTATCCTCATTTACTCTCTATATCGGGAGTTCCAGCTCCTAGGTAACCCTCTCCAATCTTTTTACTACATGAAATAAGCTGTTTGCCTCTGTTGAGAAGAGGGAACTGGTAGGGTTTTAATAGATTTCTCTTTTGGGAAAGGCACACTATCCTACATCACATTATAAGCTCCATGGTCCTAGGCATAATATTAAAAGTGTTCTTAAGGATGTATATTCACCATCAAAGAGACTACGATTATGAGACAATACCTTAAGGGCTACCGGGCTACACAAATTCCACATACCATATTGAATTATAGCATTTGTGAGGGTCAGCAAAACTCACCCTGTGGGCATACAATGGATGGAATTTAGGGAGAATCAAATCATTTTATGGCACAAGATGGCTAAAATCTAGCTAGTAATGTTAGGTTGTCTAATCAAACCTATTTCGAAAATTTGAGGTTGCAATTTGAGTCTTTAGTTTCCTCCCCAACACCCTCCATGCCCCTATCGTCCCCTTCCAACATCATATGTTGAAGGAGCAGAAAGTCTCAGGAGCATCATCACTGACAATCCATGGGAAGAGTCTTAACCTTTTGTAAGGGTATAATGAAAACATCCTGAGAATATCCTTTCAGTTAATGTTTTTCTTTTTCATTATGCTTTATTACCTACAGTTAAATTTAAACAAAATATTTTTGACCTGAGTAAAATTAACCTGAGTATAGGACTATTTATTTTAAAATAAAAGAACTTCTCTATTTGGAGTCATTAGGGTCTCATGGCTTTTTAAATAGACTTCAGTTGAGTTCAGTCGCTCAGTTGTGTCCGACTCATTGCGACCCCATGAACTGCAGCAGGCCAGGCCTCCCTGTCCATCACCAACTCACGGTGTTTACTCAAACTCATGTCCATCGAGTCAGTGATGCCATCCAGCCATCTCATCCTCTGTCGTCCCCTTCTCCTCCTGTCCCCAATCCCTCCCAGCATCAGGGTCTTTTCCAATGAGTCAACTCTTTGCATGAGGTGGCCAGAGTATTGGAGCTTCAGCTTCAGCATCAGTCCTTCCAATGAACACCCAGGGCTGATCTCCTTTAGGATAGACTGGCTGGATCTCCTTGCAGTCCAAGGGACTCTCAAGAGTCTTCTCCAACACCACAGTTCAAAAGCATCAATTCTTCGGTGCTCAGCTTTCTTCACAGTCCAACTCTCACATCCATACATGACCACTGGAAAAACCATAGCCTTGACTAGACAAACCTTTGTTGGCAAAGTAATGTCTCTTCCCTGATAGTTCAGTTGGTAAATAGACTTAGCTTGTTTTAATAAACTACAATTTTTTTCTGAAGCTTGAATTGTCACGTTAGAAATGGTGATTCAATGTGAGATCAAAAACCTTATTTGAATTACTTTATGAAACTTGATAAGCTCACTCAAAAACTCACCTGGAAAATCAAATGCACAAGAGTGTTCAGGAAATTTTTTTAAGAGCAATGAGGAAAAATTTGACTTTCAAGAGAGCAGAAGATACTATAAAGAGATCAAAACTGAAATCTCTGGGGTACCTTATTTTGTTTGTTTCTTTGTTTGTTTTGCTGTGTAGGGTCTTAGTTTTGGCACTCAGAATCTTTGTTGCATCATGCAGGATCTTTTGTTGTGGGGCAAAAACTCAGGTTTTGGTGAGTGGGCTCAGGAGTTACGGCATGCAGGCTTAGTTGCTCTGTGGCGTGTGGGATCTTAGTTTCCCAAGCAGGGATTGAACTCATGTTCCCTGCATTGCAAGACAGATTCGTAATCACTAGACCACCAGGGAAGTCCCCTTGGGTACACTGGAGCAAATTCATAGAGACAGTAAGCAGAATGGTGGTTGCCAGGGGCTAGAGGAGTAGGCAATGTAAGTGATTATTTAAGGATACAGAGTTTTAGTTGTGCAAAATGAAAAAAAAAAGTTTTGGGGCTCGATGGCTGCATAATGAGGTAAATGTAAATAATAGCACTAAACTGTACACTTAAAATGGTTAACATGGTAAATTTCATGTTTTCTATATTTTACACAATTAAAATTTGTCTTAAAATATTAAGAATAACAACAAAAAACATGTGGTAACAGCACAGAAAAGTTACAGTTACAGAAATATTAGGCTATGTAAATAGTAGCCTTCACACTGCTTGTCCTAAGCACTTCATAGCCCAGTTTTCCGCAGACGCTTAGAGCATCATTGAATATACTGGGCCAGAAAGGCTAGGTGGCAGATTACTTTCCATGCAGCCTGGTTAGCTTGAGAAGTGTTCCATCTCCCCAGGCCTCTCTCAAAGTTGGCAAGGTTTTGCTTATCCAAAAACGTCCTATAAAGTATAGTATCTCAGTGTGTACATGCCCATCCTAAACTTCGTAAGTATTCCTCATTGCTATTTTTAAAATGGATAACCAACAAAGTCAGACTTGTATAGCACATGGAGCTCTGTTCAATGTTATGTGGCAGCCTGGATGGGAAGGGACTTTGGGGGAGAAATGATACATGCATATGTATGACTGAGTCCCTTCGCTGTTCACCTAAAATTATCACAACATTGTTTAATCAGCTATGTGTGAGTGTTCCGTTGCTCATTCATGGGAAGGAGTCATGTCCCACTCTTTGCGACACCCTGGACTGTAGCCTGGGAGGCTCCTCTGTTCATGGAATTTTCCAGGCAAGAATACTGGAGTGGGTTTCCATTTCTTCCTCCAGGGAATCTTCACAACCCAGGGATCGAACCCATGTCTCCTGCATCTCCTGCATTGCAGGTGGATTCTTTACCAATGAGCCATGTGGGAAGCCCCCATTGGCTATACCATGAAACAAAGTAAAGTGTGTTTTTGTTTGTTTGTTTGTTTTTAGAAGTATGGTGTCTCTGTCAAGATTATAGAAGGGTACAAGATGAAGAGACTAATCTTTCATTCTGGAGCAAGTATCCATCATGACTCAGACTACTGGACTCCCTGAAACTTTACTGACATGGTAGTTTCCTGATTTTTCTTGGTATTTATCTGCCACGTTTGGTATGCCTGCATCTTCCAAAGCGACCAGCAGACCTATTCCTTCCCACTCACCAGGCCCTCTTAGCATGATGACATCTATGTAGAGGACCAGGACTGTATCCTGTGGATTGGTGAGATTATCAAAGTTTCTAAATACAACTCTTTGCAACCCCATGGATTACAGTCCATGGAATTCTCCAGGCCAGAATACTGGAGTGGGTGGCCTTTCCCTTCTCCAGGGGATCTTCCCAATCCAGGGATCAAACCCAGGTCTCCCGCATTGCAGGTGGATTCTTTACCATCTTAGCCATAAGGGAAGCCCTCTAAATACAAAACTGAATCACAAAATCATGGAGCTGATACAAGTCTAAGGCAAGATGTTGAAAATATTCTGCAGTCCCTGCCATGTAAAAGCAAGCTGCTTCTGGTATCACTGTTTCTTGAGATGGAGAAAGAAGTACTTGCCAAATTGATAATACATATCAGGGGCCATGAAAGAGGCAGCAGCTATAAAAGCAGATGCAATTGAAGTCACTGTCATTACATTCTCCAAATTCTTCTAAACTGCATCAGCCACACTGTCAGGTAAATTGCAAGCTGGGATAGGAATCATCACTTCTGCATCTTTCAAGTTTTAGACAGTGGTACTAATTGCTACAGTTTTCCCAAGGATACCATATTACTCTTTAACTTGTTTTAAAAAAGGGGCAGCCTGGGTTTTCCAACTGTAATAGTTCTAACTCCATGCTTCAGGGATCCAGTGTGAAGATTCTGCTAATTTCTAAGTATATCAATTTCAACTATACACTCAGGAATTTAGGAAACAATAACCAAACAGGTTCAAAACATCAGAGGTTGTTTAATCCCAAGGTATAAGTAAAATAGATGTTTACCAGCTTCTTTCAGGTTCTTCTATGCATCAGTGAAGGTAATTCTAAGGGATAATTCCTAAAAGTGAGGATGCTGGGTCAAAGGGAAACTATCAATTTCCATTCCATAAACAAAGTATTGAATTAACAATCAGCTTGGGGATCTTGTTTTAATCTTCATTTCCTTAATTTTTAGTGAGGCAATGAGCTCCATCTAGCTCTTCCTTCCCCAACCCAAACACTTTTGAATATCTTTAAAGTCCATGTCCCAGTCAGCCTACTGTGAGATGGGATCAAATCAAAGCATCATTTATTCCCTTGCTCACTAGGAGTCCCCACCCTCACTGGTGGACAACGATGGAAGATAAGCTCTTGGTATTTCCCTTTCCTCAGTACTCTGTTACTTAGCCAATGGCCACTAGTCTCTTTGGGGATGGCTTGAAGTAAGATTCTCAGTTCACTCTCATAGCGCCATCACTGGGATCTTATTCAGGGGTCCCCAGCTTCCTCTCCTTGGATCTGTGAATTGATTCAGATCTTGGGATCAACAATGGGTCCATGACTCTCTAGAATGGTGGCTTAAGACAAGGCTCCATTTACTAAATCCAGACTAGGATTAGTTGCTGTTGTTGTTGTTGTATACATCGAGGAGAGCCTGAATGGGTTGCCTGTTTTATAGTTGACCAGATGGAAATACTTAAGTAACTAAGTCAGATGCGCCATACCACGGAGTGCCAGTTTTAAAAAAACAAGGTATATATAAATGGAACAACACATAGAGTTCCCTAAATATACTGGAATAAAAAAACAGTTGATGAAAATGTTCAGAATATTACCATTTCTATAAAACAGAGACAAAAATCTATATATATTTTTATATACACATAATTGTATGTAAATGCATAGATAAAGTTCTGGGAGGATCCATACCAAACTCAATGGTAGTTGTATCTGCAGAGAGATGTGGGCCTGGAGGGAGTTGGAAGTGATAAAGGGAGGTTCTGATTTTTTTTTTTTTACTTTTTATGCTTGAATTTTTTTGCCAAAAATATTTTCAGATATAATTCATAAACATTAAGAAATAATGATACATTTTAACCCCAAACCTGAGAAGAGGTAATGGTAACAAGGTACCTCTCATCTTGCCCTTTGCCTTCAGCAAGCTGTTTCCACTATGCTGCAAATATTTGGGGCAACGGCTCTATCTCATTCCTGGATCCTGCTGACAATATAATTGTCACTGTAATTACACACTGTAATTTAACATCATACCTTTTTTCTCCTTTCGATGTGTTTTGGCTCCTTTCATGGCAGAAGGTCCTCCTACTTCTATATCCCACACAGTATCTATACCATGTTCAGTATGAGCGCAGCAAACACTTATCAAGTAAAAAAGGCCTCGTGCAGTTCTTAAAGCAGAAGCTCCTTCCCCTCTCCACTACTCCTATGCCAAATCTATCAAAATCCAATTAATTCTTCAAAATCTGTTCAAATGTCATGTCTTCTGGGAATCATCCTCACTCACATTTCTTCAATTACAATTTATTGTGCTTTTCTTTTTGTATAACACATGTAAACACATATTCTCATACCTAGGACTCCCCTGGTGGCTCAGACGGTAAAGTGTCTGCCTACAATGTGGAAGACCAGGGTTCGATCCCTTGGTTGGGAAGATCCTCTGGAGAAGGAAAGGGCAACCCACTCCAGTACTCTTGCCTGGAAAATCCCATGGACGGAGGAGCCTGGTAGCCTGCAGCCCATGGGGTTGCAAAGATCCGGACACAACTGAGCAACTAAACTTTCCCTTTTCACTTTCTCAAATCTATAATATACCAAGTGTTCTGTGCTCAGTCGTGTCCAACTCTTTGCGATCCTTTGGACTGTAGTCTGCCAGGCTCCTGTGTCCAAGGGACTTTTCAGGTAAGAATACTGGAGTGGGTTGCCATTTCCTCCTCTAGAGGATCTTCCCAATCCAGGGATCAAACCTGTGTCTCCTGTATCACAGGCAGATTCTTAACCGCTGAGCCACTGGGGAAGCCCTGATTATTGTATTGTAATCACTGTATTTAGATTTGTCACCTATCAGCCTTCCTTTCTAGACCATGTTCCTGGAGCATAGGAAGCCAAGTGTTACCCTTCTCATTAAAATACAGTTCTTTATCCCTGCCAAAGTCTTGTATCAGCAGGTACTCAATAAGTGTATTGAATTGAACTGAAACTAAAAGGATAGGAGAGATTGTTATATAGAAATGTTTCTGCACATGAATCTGCTTTTACATAATCCCACATGGAGCGATCAATGGTAATTCAGCCACTGAGACAACCTCCCACACAATACTTTTCCTCTCTCAAAAAGAAACCTCTCTCCTAGACTGGGCTACCATCCTATTATTTAAGCCCAGCCACGCTCTCTTTCTCTGCTAGACTCTTCACAGAGCGATGCCCATAATCCCGTAGGCTAATTTTCTAACAGTGAGTTTGCTGTGTCAGAGAGATTTTCCATTCTCACCAGCACTGTGCATTTATCTGCCTTTGCCAATCGGTTTCACGAAATATGGCATCTTTATGTTTCAGGTTGCCTTTCTTTCAGTGCTTCATCTTCCTCATCCACATACTTGTAGCTGTCCCTAGAGACAACGCTTTCCTACATTATTGCTTTCTTACGTTAACTCAATGAAATAAATATGTAATTGTCTTCAATTATCCAGGGACATTATTGTCCACTTGGGGAGAGATCAGAGTCAGATCAGGAAAAGCCTGCCTCCTCCAACTTCATGGGCCATTTGCCCAAAAGGGTAAGGACACCTGAGGCAATTACCTAAGTAGTTCAGTACATCACCCTTACCTAGTTAATTCCAACTCAATTTTCAGAACTCACTTCAAAAGTCAATTCCTTAGGTAAACCTTTGCTAACCCCTAGATGAGTTCAGGCTGCCCTTTTCTTAGCTATAATAACTACTAAAGAATTGGAAACTTATTTTATTGAGATCTGTAATCTGCGTGAGGACAGGGGATTGGTCTTTTTTGGCTCATCATCTCTTATCAGAGTGCTTAGCACCTGGTGAGAGCTCAATAACAATATTTTGTGAAATAAATCAAAGAAAACTACCCATCAGTAATTAAAAATGAAATCCTCACACAGTGGTTCTCAACCCTGGCTGCACATTAGAATTATCTCTGAAGTTGTTTTTTTAAACAAGACTAATGTCCCTCCCTACCAAATTGTTCTTTAGCCACTAAGTCGTGTCTGACCCTTTTGTGATCCTATGGACTGTAGCCTATCAGGCTCCTCTGTCCATGGGATTCTCCAGGTGAGTATACTGGAATGGGTTGCCATTTCCCTCTCCAGGGGATCTTCTCAGCCCAGGGATCGAACCCACATCTCCTGCACTGTAGGCAGATTCTTTACCACTGAGCCACTTGGGAATGACTCCCACAGACTTAAAAAAAATGACCGTAGACTTAAAAAAAAAAAAAAAAAACTCCGTTTTTTCAGAACAGTTTTAGGTTTTCAGGAAAATTAAGAGGAAGGTACAGAGATTTTCCATAAACCATTTCACTTATATATAAGCATTCAGTTTAGTTCAGTTTGGTCGCTCAGTCGTGTCCGACTCTTTGCGACCCCAGGAAGCACAGCACACCAGGCCTCCCTGTCCATCACCAACGCCCGGAGTATACCCAAACTCAAGTCCATCGAGTTGGTGATGCCATCTAGCCATCTCATCCTCTGTCGTCCCCTTCTCCTCCTGCCCTCAATCTTTCCCAGCATCAGGGTCTTTTCCGATGAGTCAGATCTTTGCTTTAGGTGGCCAAAGTATTGGAGTTTCAGCTTCAACATCAGTCCTTCCAATGAACACCCAGTACTGATCTTTAGGATGGACTAGTTAGATCTCCTTGAAGTCCAAGAGACTCTCAAGAGTCTTTTCCAACACCACAGTTCAAAAGCATCAATTCTTCGACACTCAGCTTTCTTCACAGTCCAACTCTCACATCCATACATGACCACTGGAAAAACCATAGCCTTGACTAGATGTACCTTTGTTGGCAAACTAATGTCTCTGCTTTTTAATATGCTATCTAGGTTGGTCATAACTTTTCTTCCAAGGAGTAAGCATCTTTTAATTTCATGGCTGCAATCACCATCTGCAGTGATTTTGGAGCCCCAAAAAATAAAGTCAGCCACTGTTTGCCCATCTATTTGCCATGAAGTGATGGGATCAGATGCCATGATCTTAGTTTTCTGAATGTTGAGCTTTAAGCCAACTTTTTCACTTTTCTCTTTCACTTTCATCAAGAGGCTCTTTAGTTCTTCTTTGCTTTCTGCCATAAGGGTGGTGTCATCTGCATATCTGAGGTTATTGATATTTCTCCCGGCAATCTTGATTCTAGCTTGAGCTTCCTCCAGCCCAGCATTTCTCATGATGTACTCTGCATATAAGTTAAATATATAAGCATACATAAATGTAAATATATATGTAATCATAATTGAATATATTTTGTCATTATTATTCTGAACAAACTATTAAACAATTAAGAATCAGAAAATTATAATAATATTATTTAATGATAAGTAATAAATTTTTAAAAATAAGAAAAATGATAGTTTTTGTTTTACAATTATTGAATCCTTCTTTGATGTTCTTCCTTTCCTAATGTCGATCATGTTTCTGTCCTATATTATTTTCAATCCCTCTAAAAAACTTTTTAAACATTTTTTGAAGGCAAATTTACTGGCAGCAAATTCCCTCAGTTGTGTTGGCCCAAGAAAGCCTTTATCTACCCTTCACTTTTGAAGAATAATTTCACACAGTACAGAATTCTAGGGTGGTGGGAGTTTTCACTCAACACTGTAAACATTTCCCTCCATCCTCGTCTTGCTTTCCTGAGTTCTGAAGAGATATTAGGTGTAATTCTTACCTTTCATCCTCTATAGATAAGATCACTCCCCCAGTTCCTTTCGGGATTTTTTCTTTTTCTTTGATTTTTGTAATGAGAAAATCATGTGCCCAGGTGTAGGGTGTTTGGTTTAATATTTACTTATTTATATATTTATTTTGCTGCATCGACTCAGTTGCAGCACTCAAGATCTTGCGTTGTGGTGCGCTGGCTTCTCTCTAGATGTGGTGCGTGGGCTTAGCTGCCCTGCAGCATGTGGGATCTCAGCTCCCCAGCCAGGGACTAAACCTGCACTCCTTCACTGGAAGGTGGCTTCTTAACCACTGGACCACCAGAGAAGGCCCTGTAGGCTGGTTTTTTTCTTTGTTTTTTTTTTTTGGCATTTATACTCTGTGGTTTGATGTCTGACGTTAATTGGAGGAAATTCCCTGTCATGGTTTCAAGAATTTCTTCTGTTCTTCTCTCCCTTTCTTCTCCTTCTGGTGTTTCCATTAGGTGTATTACACCTTTCAGAGTTGCCCCACAGCCTTTGAATATTCTGTTCTGTTTCCTAGTCTCTGTTCTCTTTGCTTTTCATCTCAGAGGATTCTATTGAGAGATCCTCAAACTCAGATATTCTCTCCTCAGCTGTGTCCAGTCTACTAATGAGCCCATCAGAGACATTCTTCATTCCCATAAAAGTGTTTTCTATCTCTAGCGTTCTTTCTTAGGATTCCCATCTCTCTACTTACATTGCCCATCTGTCTTTGCATGCCGATTATCCATTAGAGCCCCTAACATATTAATTATAGTTATTTTAAATTCCTGAACTGATAATGCCAACATTCCTGCCATGTCTGGCTCTGATGCTTGCTCAGTCTCTTCACATTTTTGCCTTTTGGGGTGGTTTGTAAGCTTTTTCTTGATAGCTGGAGATGATGTACCAAGTAGAAGGAACTGCAGGACCTTTAGTGATATGAGGGGAAGTTGTGGGCATATAAGAAGATTTCCATAGTCCTGTGATTATGTCTCAGGCTCTTGTGAGCCTCTGCTTCTGGACTGTGAACTTCACAAGTGTTTCTCTTTCCTGCTTCCCACCCTCTTGGGTGGAACAGGCTGCCTAGACTGGGCTGGAGTTGGGTTCTCCCATACCTGAGCAGGCTCAGCTATGCCCTGCTTAAGTAGTTTCTCCTGAGGACAGGTGTTAAGAAGCACAGAGTGCTCTGGTATATTTCAGAACGGTCCCTTTTCCTGTCCCCCTCCTGGAAGCCTGAGGGGATTTTTCTGTGCTGTTTGCTGTGGGAACCTGATCAAGCTCCTGGAAGCACATCTCAAAATATTGTGGCCGTCGCCCTGTGACTGGGTCCTCCATTCATCAGTTACAGTTCAGGTTTCCCTGGCCAGCACTGGTTCCTGTAGCTGTTTTGGCTGGTGAATCTCTGCCCTGTTAAGCTATTATTCTCTGTATTTGCCTGTTGGTCTCTGTAATCTTGGAAGCAGTGGTTTACTGTGTCCTACCTCTCTTAGAGATCCTAAAAGAATTGTTGGTTGTTCAATCTGTTCAGCTTTTTACATGTTGTCAGGATAGACTAAGGCTTATATGCAGAACTAACAACTGGAAGTCCTGTGAGAATCTCGGGGCGATCCTTAACAGGTAGCCAGGGCTAGGAAAACTGATGACCTCTCCAACAGGGAAGATCATTGGCCACCAGGTGGCGCCCAAACAACACCAATAGCTCCAAGAACACCGGGCTAGATTCTCCCAGATTAACAAATTCATCTCTTCGGTGCAAAGTTTAGACACACACATCAGTGCTTTAAATGCAGATCCATCAAAGAGCATGATGGCTATATGAATAGTGATTCAAATATAAAAAAGAATAAAGAATAGCTGTCACTCTGAGATTTGCCTCAGTCCAGGATACCTAGTTTTCTGTTGGTCATTTTCTGATAAAGTTTACTGTGCTAGGCTGAGGATGGGTCTTAGGCTTGAAACTGCTTTGTTATGTGGAAAAACTGGAAGGGAGGCTTGGAGGCAGGGTGTTCCCTTGTGGCTACTGCCTTGCCTGGATGAGGCAACATGAGGTTTTTCATTCTTCTCCAACAGACAGCAGAATGAGCTCTGTGGACTGCACTGTTTTGTCTTAACACAGTGGATGGTGGGAAATTCTTGGTTAGAAGTGGGTGGGATGGATAGGCCTGGGAAGCAATAGCCATCTTTCCTTTTGCCTACCACAAAATCAAGTCCATCCTTCAATCTTAACTGCTTGCTCTCAAAGTTTAAGGCAAGTACTACTCAGCTTGTCACCTTCAAGACATAGCTATATGCCCAAAGGTTTATGTCCCCAATACCAGCCCCAATACTTTTGCTGGCAAAAGTATTGTGCCAGAATACCCAACTTTGTGCCTTATTTTATTATCATATCTTCAGTGCCTTCCATGGACCAGGCCTATGTGAAAGATTTGAGTATGCCCACACATCAACTCCCTAGATTGTGAATACCAACCTGCAAAATAACTATCACTAGCCCATTTTACAGATGAGGAAGCTCAAGCTCAGAGATGCCTAGTAATTTGACTGCAGGCACATGCATCTTCTGATTCTGAGGCCACGGATAAAACCAAGTCAGAGAGACCTGGGATCAAATCCCAGCCATGCCACTGACAGGCTGCATAAACTTGGCACACCTGTCGTCTTCCTGAGGTTTCATTTCTTCATCTGTAGGATGGATTGTTACAGAAGTCAGACAACGTACAGGAAAGTAGCTAGTGAGGTACCCAAACATGGTAGGCACTTCATAAATTATCTGTTCATTTTCCCTTCCTTCCTTATTCTTTCCAGCTGGAATAAGGTGGGCAATCAGATGTGAGCTCAAAAAGGGACTGAGGTCCACCATTCCAGCAACTTGGGAGTACTCTGAGCACTCACTGCTACATGGTGACACTCCTTTCCTGATTGGACAATCAAGCCCTTCCTCACATGTGCCTTCTATGAGATAAAAAGGGAAGTATCAGAATTTCCACTTGGTAATTGTGCTGAGCTACTGAAACACTTACCAAGGGAGGAAACTTCTTCCCAGGAAATCCATGGTTTTTCAAATGTCCGGCACGATTTGAATGCCCAGGGGCAGGAGATGGACTAGGCCAACATGAGGTCCGGGTCTTCCACTGTGCTCTGCTTGCAAACCCCTAAAAGAACTGTACGCTTTTAAAAAGTTGATCTCAAAAACTTTTGTTATCTCTTGCATATCACAGAAATTGACATTTCAACAAAAAACTTTCACATTCTTTTAAATACACACAATGGAAAATAGATACTATGCAATTTGATTCCCATTGTTGTCCATTTAAAACATGAATGAACTCATCTTTAACAGTCAAAAATTCCACATACTTTTTTTTCTTGAACTCAGAATTTTGCATAAAAATAGCTTTATATCTCAAAGTTTTAAAAACTGATTACCTTATCACCCTTATCTGCAACTAAAACATGGGAAAATTGATTTAAATTTTCTAGTTTCAAATGACCATGGAGCTCTAAATGTTAAAAAGCAATCTAGATTGAGTTATCATTGCCATTAATATTAGTATGTGCTGTGCTATGCTTAGTTGCTCAGCTGTGTCTGACTCTTTGCAACCCCACGGACTGTAGCCCGCCAGGCTCCTCTGTCCATGGGGATTCTCTAGGCAAGAATACTGGAGTGGGTTTCCTAAGCCCTCCTCCAGGGGATCTTCCCAACCCAGGGATCCAACCCATATTCTCGCATTGCAGGTAGATTCTTTACCATCTGAGCCAGCAGGGAAGCCCAAGAGTACTGGAGTGGGTAGCCTATCCCTTCTCCAGGGGAATTCCCAAGCCAGGAATCAAACTGGGGTCTCTCACACCGCAGGCAGATGCTTTACCAGCTGAGCTACCTGGGAAGCCCCTAACATTAGTAAGAGCCTGGCAGGCTACAGTCCACGGGGTTGCACAGAGTCAGACACTACTGAGCGGCTAAGCATAGCACAGCACACGCTAATATTCACAGCAATGATAACTCAATCTAGAACTCAACCTCAAACTGTGGGCGGGAACCCCTTAGAAGAAATGCAGCAGCCCTCACAGTCAACAAGAGTCCAACATGCAGTACGTGGGTGCAATCTCAAAAATGACAGAATGATCTCTGTTCATTTCCAAGGCAAACCATTCAATATCACAGTAATCCAAGTCTATGTCCCAACTGGTTGGGGTATGCACCAACCAGTAATGCCGAAGAAGCTGAAGTTGAAGCTCTATGAAGACCTACAAGACCTCCTAGAACTAACGCCCAAAAAAGATGTCCTTTTCATCATAGGGGACTGGAATGCAAAAGTAGGAAGTCAACAGATACCTGGAGTAACAGGCAAATTTGGCCTCGGAGTACAGAATGAAGCAGGACAAAGGCTAACAGAGTTTTGCCAAGAGAATGCGCTGGTCATAGCAAACACCCTCTTCCAGCAACACAAGAGAAGACTCTACACATGGACATCATCAGATGGTCAATACTAAAATCAGATTGACTATATCTTTACAGCCAAAGATGGAGAAGCTCTATACAGTCAGCAAAAACAAGACCGGGAGCAGACTGTGGTTCAGATCATGAACTCCTTATTGACAAATTCAGAGTTAAATCGAGAAAAGTAGGGTAAACCACTAGGCATTTCAGGTATGCTCTAACTCAAATCCCTTATAATTATACAGTGGAAATGACAAATAGATTCAAGGGATTAAATCTGATAGAGTGCCTGAAGAACTATGGATGGAGGTTCATGACACTGTACAGGAGGCAGTAATCAAGACCATCACAAAAAAAAAGAAATGCAAAAAGGCAAATGGTTGTCTGAGGAGGCATTACAAATAGCTGACAAAAGAAGAGAAGTGAAAGGCAAAGGAGAAAAGGAAAGAGATACCCATTTGAATGCAGAGTTCCAAAGAAAAGCAAGGAGAGATAAGAAAGCCTTCCTTAGTGATCAGTGCAAAGAAATAGAGGAAAACAATAGAATGGGAAGGACTAGATATCTCTTCAAGAAAATTAGAGATACCAAGGGAACATTTTATGCAAAGATGGGCACAATAAAGGACAGAAACGGTATGGACCTAAGAGAAGCAGAAGATATTAAGAAGTGGCAAGAATACACAGAAGAGCTATACAAAAAAGATCTTCATGACCCAGATAACCACAATGGTGTGATCACTCACTTAGAGCCAGACATCCTGGAATGCAAAGTCAAGTGGGCCTTAGGAAGCATCACTATGAACAAAGCTAGTGGAGGTGATGGAATTCCAGTTAAGCTATTTCAAATTCTAAACGATGATGCTGTGAAAGTGCTGCACTCATTATGCCAGCAAATTTGGAAAACTCAGCAGTGCCCACAGGATTGGAAAAGGTCAGTTTTCATTCCAATCCCAAAGCAGGGCAATGCCAAAGAGTGTTCATACTACCACACAGTTGCACTCATCTCACACACTAGTAAAGTAATGCTCAAAATTCTCCAAGCCAGGCTTCAACAGTACGTGAACTGTGAACTTTCAGATGTTCAAGCTGGATTTAGAAAAGGCAATGGAACCAGAGATCAAATTGCCAACATCTGTTGGATCATAGAAAAAGCTAGAGAATTCCAGAAAAACATCTACTTCTGTTTTATTGACTATGCCAAAACTTTTGACTGTGTAGATCACAACAAACTGTGGAAAATTTAAGACATGGGAATACCAGACCACCTTACCTGCCTCCTGCAAAAACTGCATGCAGGTCAAGAAGCAACAGTTAGAACTGGACATGGAACAACAGACTGGTTCCAAATAGGAAAAGGATTACATCAAGGCTATATATTGTCACCCTGCTTATTTAACTTAGATGCAGAGTACATCATGCAAAATGCTAGGCTGGATGAACCACAAGCTGGAATCAAGATTGCAGAGAGAAATATCAATAATCTCATATATACAGATGACACCACCCTTATGGCAGAAACTGAAGAAGAAATAAAGAGCCTCTTGATGAAAGTGAAAAAGGAGAGTGAAAAGTTTGCTTAAAACTCAACATTCAGAAAACAAAGATCATAGCATCCAGTTCCATCACTTCATGGCAAATAGATGGGGAAACAATGGAAACAGTGACAGACTTTCTTTTCTTGGGCTCCAAAATCACTGCAGATGGTGACTGCAGCCATGAAATTAAAAGACATTTGCTCCTTGGAAGAAAGGCTATGACCAACCTAGACAGCATATTAAAAAGCAGAGACATTACTTTGCCGACAAAGGTCCATCTGGTCAAAGCTATGATTTTTCCAGTAGTCATGTATGGATATGAGAGTTGGACTATATGAAAGCTGAACACCAAAGAATTGATGCTTTTGAACTGTGGTGTTAGAGAAGACTCTCGAGAGTCCCTTGGACTGCAAGGAGATCCAACCAGTCCATCCTAAAGGAGATGAGTCCTGGGTGTTTATTGGAAGGACTGATGCTGAAGCTGAAACTCCAATCCTTTGGCCACCTGATGCGGAGAACAGACTCATTAGAAAAGACCCTGATGCTTGGGAAGGCAGGAGGAGAAGGGGATGACAGAAGATGAGATGGTTGGATGTCATCACTGACTCGATGGACATGAATTTGAGCAAGCTCTGGGAGTTTGTGATGGACAGGGAAGCCTGGCATGCTGCAGTCCATGAGGCTGCAAAGAGTTGGACATAACTGACAGACTGAATTGAACTGATTAGACTGAGATAAGGATCAACACAACTTCTGTTCCTCTTTCCATCTCTATATATGTAAATCATTAGGAAATATGTTTATATATATATATATCAGTGGATGGAAATGGGAGAAATTTTACTACATAATGTCATGGAGCTTTTTAAACAGTCTTAAGTTATATATCAAAATCCCATCATAATCTAATGCCATGCTGTGTCCCTGACACATGTATGTCTAACTAATGAAAAACACAAAGCCTTGACTTCAATTTATGGGTTCTTGATTAATATTAATAACTAATATTTCAGAGTACCCTTCGGTGCTCTGGAGGCAAAGAACCATAGTAAGAAGGGAAAAGGGTGTATAAAGTCCCTTTCTTCTGTAAAGTGAATGAGGCAGGATTATAAAGGAAGATGAAAGGGAAAGATTCATGATGCAGGGGTTGTGGCCACACTACAAGGCAGATATAGGGGCTCTGTTTTCCTGTTGACAATGAACCAGACTAAGAACATGGACTTGTACTATGGAAAGTGAAATAGACCGAAACAGTCTTATGTAAAGCAAAAGTGGACAGAACTACAATGATAAATAGACAAATCTTTTACTTCAATGGAATATTTTAGTATATTCATCTCAGTAATTAATAGGACAAGCCGACAAAAAAATCAACAAGGGATACAGATTTGAATAGCTCATGTAACACACTTGACCTAATGCACATGTGTAGACCCACAACAACCATCTGCAAAATATACATCCTTCACATCACACCTGGAATATTTAGAAAAATTGCCTATACAGTAAGGCCATAAGTCGATTTCAAAAGGATTAGCTATAATGCCATTAAGCTAGGAATCACTAATAAAAACATAATGGAAAATCCATCCTCCCCTGTGACACGTTGGGAGAAGCAGCACAGCTGGTGACCTCAGAGATGTCAAAGCTGTAACTTCTTCCCAAGGGAACATATTAGAATGTGTCTGAGTATTTGTCCACTCAGAGTCCCAGAATTCTTAAGTAAGCCTCAATCCAAATCAATAAGAAAACAAAAACCCAGTAGGGAAATGGGCAAAACCTTGAGGAAGGAGTTCTCAAAAGAAGAAATCCAAAAGTCCAGTACACATAGGTTCAATGTGAGGAAAATGCAAAGTGACATCACAATTAGATATCTCAGAACACTGGTCAGACTGGCAAAAGTTCTAATGACTATCAAGCAAACCTACGCCAGAATTCTTACCTGGAAAATCCCATGGACAGAGGAGTCTGGCGGGCTATAATCCATGGGGTTGCAAGAGTCGGACACGACTTGGCAACTAAACCACCACCACCATCGAGCCAATGAGAGTAATCTCATACAGTTCTGGTGGGGAGGAGGGCTGGAGCTTACCTTCAAACACTGGTTTAGCATGATCTAGTAAACCTGAAGATGCCCACAGACAATGATTCAGATGTTCCACTCCCTGAGCAACTTGTGCTCATGTGTCCTAGGAGACACGCACAAGCATTGTTCATGAATGCCCCATACCAGGAACAACCCAAATGTCCATCACCAGGAGAAGAGGCAAATAAATTGTATTGGAACATTCTGATAAAATGTAATGCTACACCGAAATCTACGAATGCATATTACAAAGTTCAAATGAATCCAGTTTATTTTTCAGTAAACTCTACTGAACCTAACATACATACAGAAAGGTACACACATTATCATTGTACAGCTCAATGGATTTTCACAAAGTGAACATAGTCATGTAACCAACTGTATATTACCGCATTAGATAATGAGTTTCTTTAGAGGAGAGATAATAATCTCTTCTATTTTCATTACCTTTTGACTTTACTAATACCTTTTGTACACTCTATCTCATTTAACCCTCATAATAATCCTAAATGTAGACCAAGCAAGTATTATCAATACATATCCCTCTGTTGTGAAAATTGAAAAAAGCTGAACGTCTTGGCCCGTCAGGTGGATACCACAGGCCAAGATGAGGATGCCCAGATCTCCTTGGCCTTAATACATCATTCTTTCTCCTACCTGATATTTATATTGTCAACTGGACTCCTTAGCCTCCCATAGACTTTAAAAAGGAGTTAAATGTGACCTATCTGGGACCAGAGGGAGGCAATGCAATACAGTTTCCCTGCTGACTCAGCAGTCAAGAATTCACCTTTCAATGCAGGAGATACACATTTGATCCCTGGGTCCAGAAGATCCTCTGCAGAAGAAAATGGCAACTCACTCCAGAATTCTTGCCTAGAGAAATTCTATGGACAGAGAAACCTGGCTGGCTGCAATCCATGGGGTCGCAGAGAGTTGAACAAAAGAAAGCTGAGTACTGAAGAACTGCTGCTTTTGAACTGAGGTGTTGGAGAAGACTCTTGAGAATCCTTTGGACTGCAAGGAGATCCAACCAGTCCATCCTAAAGGAAATCAATCCTGATTATTCATTGGAAGGATTAATGCTGAAGCTGAAGCTCCAATACTTTGGCCACCTGATGCAATAAGCTGACTCATTGGAAAAGACCCTGACGCTGGGAAAGATTGAAGGCAGGAGGAGAAGGGAACAACAGAGGACAAGATGGTTGGATGGCATCACTGACTCGATGGACATGAGTTTGAGTAAGCTCCGGCAGTTGGTGATGGACAGGGAAGCCTGGTGTGCTGCAGTCCAAGGGGTCATAAAGAATTGAACATGACTGAATGACTGAACTGAACTGAACTAGTGACTAAACAACATCAACAAAGTGTACCAAGCAGTGCTTGATTAGACAAATGTGCTCATGGGCTTGGGAAAAGCTCCTAGAATCCTCCATTTTAGTGTCAATGTGCTATATTTTTTTCCCTTTTTAAAACTGAAACATAGTTGATGTACAATATTATGCTAGTTTTAGGTATATTACACAGTGATCTGACATTTACAAATATTTACCACAACAAGTCTTGTAACCATCTATCCCCATACAATGTTATTACAACATTATTGATCATATTGCTTATGCTGTATATTACATATTCATGACATTAATTTTATTACCAGAGATTTACGCCTCTTAATCCTCTTCACCTATTTTGCTCCCCCCACTTCCTCTCTTCTGGCAATCACCCATTTGTCCTCTGTTTTCATTTTGTTTCATTGGTTGGCTTGTTTTGTTTTTTAGTTTCCACATATAAGTGAGATCATATGATATTTATCTTTATCTGACTTGTTTCACTTAGCATAATGCCCTCTAGGTTCATCCATGTTGTCACAAATGGCAAGATTTCATTCTTTTTTATGGCTGAGTAGTATTCCAGTGCTTTTGAACTGTGGTGTTGGAGAAGACTCCTGAGAGTCCTTTGGACTGCAAGGAGATCCAACCAGTCCATCCTAAAGGAGATCAGTCCTGGGTGTTCATTGGAAGGACTGATGCTGAAGCTGAAACTCCAATACTTTGGCTACCTCATGCAAAGAGTTGACACATTGGAAAAGACCCTGATGCTGGGAGGGATTGGGGGCAGGAGAAGAAGGGGACAACAGAGGATGAAATGGCTGGATGGCATCACCAACTCGATGGACATGGGTTTGGGTAAACTCCCGGAGTTGGTGATGGACAGGGAGGCCTGGCGTGCTGCAGTTCATGGGTTTGCAATGAGTCGGACACGACTGAGCGACTGAACTGAACTGAACTGAGTATTCCAGTGTGTGTGTGTGTGTGTGTGTGTGTGTACATACACATACCACATCTTTTTTATCTATTCATATATTGATGGATACATGTTATTTCTGTATCTCAACTGTTGCGGATGATGCTGCAGTGAACATAATGGAACACATGTCTTTTCAAATTAGTGTTTGCAGAGGGGGTTGAAAAGTACCCAGAAATGGAATTGCTGGACTATATGGTAGTTCTACCTCTAATTTTTTGAGATATCTCCATACTGTTTTCCATAGTGGCTGCACCAGTTTACATTCCCAACAGTGCATGAAGGTTCTCTTTTCTCCATATCCTTTCCAACATTTGTCATTTGTTGTCTTTCTGATTATAGCCTCTCTGAAAGTTGTGGAATGATATCTCATTGTGGTGAACAAAATTTTTTTACATGCTATGTTTTGAGTAAAAATTCATGAATAATATATAATTTATTGTATGAAAATTATACCTCAATCAAGATGATTTTCTAAAAAAATGATCCATACCACTGGCAATCCCTTGGGTGGTTAATGCAGTCTGGACCCTTCTCACTGGTTCAGCAGTGGCCACACGATGGTAGACTTGAAGTCCAGAGCAAGATCTATGACATGAGAACTTTAACTGGGAGGCTCAAGTAAATACTTGAATAAATGTATGTTTACCACATGCATGAGAAGAATCAATCAATATGTCAAAGATGTCAATATTCTTTGAGATAACATGGGTTTTTCATCTTTTATGTGTGTATGGACAGGCTGGTTCTAGTTTTTTTAATTTAATTTTTTGGTTGCACTAGTCTTCATTGCTGCTCATGGGCTTTCTCTAGCTGCAGCAAGCAGGGGCTACTCTTTCGTTGCAGTGTGCGGTCCTCTCATTGCAGTGGCTTCTCTTGTTGCGGAGTATGGGCTCTAGGGTGCGAAGTCCTCAGTAGCTGTGGCTCAGGGACTCAGAGCATCGGGTTCAGTAGCTGCGGCGCACAGGTTTCTAACCCAGCAGCATGTCGGATCTTCACTGACTAGGGATCGAACCTGTGGCCCCTGCATTGCAAGGTGGATCACCAGGGAAACCCTTAGTTCTTATTTTTAACAATAAGGCAATAAATAAGCAATAATATTCAGAAGAATTCTGATAAAAATAATGAGGGACCAATATTCCTTTCACTTATTTTAATATAGTTATTTAAAAGGTGGTACTGAAATCAATGGAAAATAATAGAAGATTCAGGAGATCTAAATAAAAATTTAAAATGTGGTAATAATTATAGTTTATAAATTTAAATATAAAAAATTATAGATTATAGTTCTAATCAGTGGGGAAAAGATGAATTATTTAATAAATGGTATTGCAACATCTAGGTAACCATACAGCTTACATAAGGACAAATAACAAATGGATCAAAATGTATGTATATAAATGGAAGAAACAATCAAAGTACTAGAATAAATAAAGATGAAAAAATTTCAGTATAAGAGTGAGGAATCCTTTTCTAAAACACAAATCCAGAAGCCATGCAAAAAGTAGGGGGAGATATATATACATGTGCATACATATATGCATATATGATAAATTTGACTACACACACACTCAAAATACCATGAGAAAAATAAACATGCAAGTGCCAGAAATACTCAAAGTACAACCCAAAGGAACATATAAAGCACTGGTAGACAAATAACTCAGTAGAAAAACGGATGAAAGATTTGAACAGACAGTTCACAGATAAATAAAAATGCATTCATCTTAGACATACGAATCTATGCTTAACTTCACTCTTATTAAGGACAAACAAATTAAAATTCCACCAAGATATCATTTTTAATCTAGTAGGCTGGCAAAAATAAAAAAGATTGATAATACACTGGGATGGTAAAGATTAAAAAGAAAAAAACAGTTCTTTCACACAGTCTTTGAGGGACTGAAAACTGGTATGTCATTTATGGTGGATAATTTGGCAGTATCTATAAAAATCACGAATATTCATACCTTTTGACTTAGGATTTTTCTCTTTTCAGAATTAATCCTTGTAAATATTTTCACACATGGGAATTATACTGTACCACGTCATTCTATACAACACAGTAATACCAAAAGATCAGAAACCATCTAAATACCCATCAATAGGTGACGGGTTAAATAAAATATGATACATACATACAGAGGAAAATCATGTAATTGTCAAAAATAATAACAAAGCTTTTAATGTACTAATATGAAAACAAACCTCTCCAAGATAAATTAAGTGAAAAAAGTGTAAGACGATGTACATGGTATTCTATCACAAATCTGTATGCATATAAAATCTCAGATAGTCACAAAGATCTGACAATAACAGTTGCCTCTGGAGAGAAGGATGGACTGGGGGATGGAAGGGAAGAGTTTTCACTGTATATAACCATTTATTACTGTTTAATTCTGGATTACATCATTGTATCACTTACTCATAAACATTTGCTGCCATCATTGTTTAGTCGCCAAGTCATGTTTGACTCTGTTGCAACCCTATGGACTGTAGCCCCTCCAGGGTCCTCTGTCCATGGGATTTCTCCAGACAAGAATACTGGAGTGGTTGCCATTTCCTACTCCAGGGGATCTTCCCCACCCAGGGACTGAATCCGCATCTCCTGCATTGGCAGGAAGATGCTTTACCCCTGAGCCACCTGGGAAGCCCTCATAAACATTTAAATATATGAAAATAAACATAAACCAAAGAGAACACAGGAGGTCAGTGAACAGAACAGAACCTACGAAATTCAACCAGTAGCCCCTACCTAAGGCTGAGACTGAGCCAGGGGGTGAAGATAATGAGGTCTGGTTGCATGTCAGAGAGGGTCCCCTGCCAATCTCAAGTTGGAGGCGGCTCTCCTAGAGAGTGACTGAATGTTCCTGATCTGCCACCAGACCCCTGGGCTGGAGAAGCCACCCTCACTGTCTGTGCCCCGCCGAGCAGGACCCTGTGGGCCTGGTCATCCCTCCTCCGCAGCTCGGGCCAGGTGCAGGGGTGACAGGCTCTCGGGCAGGGCTCCCAACGCCTGAAGTGGGCGCACCTCTTGCGGGAGGGGACTGTGCACCCAAGGCCTGCACTCCTGGACCTCACCAGCCTCTGACTGGTGCCACTTGATTCCTCCTTCTTGGCGAAGGTCACCCACGAGAAGACCTGCTTCTTTGGTGTGGTGAGAGCACTTACGATCTAGCCATTTTTATTGTTTAATTTTTATTGGAATAGAGCTGCTTTATAATGTTGTGCTCGTTTCTGCCGTACAGTCAAGTGAATCAGCTATGCGCGTGTGCGCGTGCTAAGCCACTTCAGTCGTGTCTGACTCTGTGCCCTCCAGGCTCCTCTGTACGTGGGATTCTCCAGGCAGGAATACTGGAGTGGGTTGCCATGCCCTCCTCCAGGGGGTCTTCCCAACCCAGGGATCCAATCCGCATCTCTTATGTCTCCTGCATTGGCAGGCAGTTCTTTACCACTAGCGCCACCGCTTTTTTTTCCTTTCCTTCCCATTTAGGTCACCGTAGGGCACTGAGTGGAGTTCTCTGGCTATACAGTAGGTTCTCACTAGTAATCTTTCTTACACACAGTATCAAGAGTGTATATATGTCAATCCCAATCTCCCAATTCATCCCACCCCACCTACCCCCTTGGTAAGATCTAGTCTTTTAGCCTCCTTCCAACTGCACCCCTGCAGTGGTCTCCAAGGGGCTGACACTTGCGGGGTGGGGTGCGGGGAGGGTCTGGCTCACCGAATCACGCAGCAGGCTCCCCATCGTCCAGCCTCAAAGGCTCGCTCTTTCAGGATAGATGCAAAGCGGCCTTGGTTTTACCCCATACAGGGTACCCAGAGAAATCTGACTGCCTCCCAGAATATCCCTGGCCTAAACCACCACCAGGGGAGCTGCTGCAGAGGGGGTTGCCCAGCATCACAAGCTCTGTCACCTCTGCTAGAAGCAGGGGAGTCCATCTGTAGACACTGCTGATGGAACCCAGTCCTCAGACTTCACCCACCTCACTGGGCCCTAAATCCTTTTACTGCCAAATTTCAGACACAGAATTAGATTAGTGATAATATTCAGCTCATATCACTCCAATACCATGACATCCACGTGCTCTCCAGGGGAATCCCAGGAGGTGAGGGATGAGAGGTGTCCCCATGATCTTGAGCAGCTGACAACTGTGCCCTTGATGGTTTCCTTGCTTCCAGCTCATGGCAATGCACTGAAGTTTACAGACACTTGGCTACATGGATTTACAGACTATATTATCTCCTTTTGGCTTAAGTAACCTGCCCAAAATGTGGTAAAATTGGGCCTACAAAAGGACCTTGGATCAAAGACAACACTAACAAAGCAAGCATAACTGAACAACAACAAAAAAAGGGGGCAAACCTGACATATCTCCTGTGAATTTACAAGGTTTGAATCAGCAACCATCCAGTAATCCGGTCTGACAGTCAGCCAGAAAGGCTTGAATTCATCAAATTTATCTAATTTATACTATTAGAGGTATATTAATTTACACACATTATTGTTAACTATCAACATCATCTCAAGTACACAAATATAAAGCAAGACATTTCAATAGCTGTGTGCATGTTGGTTTAGGGGAAAAAAGGCATCAGAAAATTTCCTTTTTTAAAAAAAATCTCAAAATAATCTTTCATGTTAATAGCAAAATATTCAATCTTGATTACATTTGACTTAAGAGTATATGATATATTGTATATAGATTGTTGCTCCAAGTTGCTAAACATTTCCTGATTTTATTTCCAAAAAGATTTCCTAGTTAAAAAAGACAAACTTTAGAAATAGTAAATGAGAATTAATGCCAGGGTGTTCTGAGTATCTTGCATATGATTCATGAAACAAAAGAAAGGCTGTGTTCAACTCTCAAAATTTGGTGCCAATATTGCATATTCAACAATCTACTTAGAACATCCATTTAGCACATAATCTATAATTAAGTGTATAGTTTTTTAATCATTGTTCAATGCCAGGCCATGAGCAGAAAATTAAAATAGTGAGAATTATATTGTTGTTTGGAAGAGAAGAAATTATCTTAATTATTTTTAAATTACCCTTTCACAAAGTAGAAACAGAAATTCATTCTGTTGTATTTTTTAGGATCCAAACCCAGAAAACAAATTTATATGATAGGTGAATTATGTACTTAGAAACAGCTTAAATCTCAGAATCATTAAATTTAAATCATTAAATCTCATAAATCATATCAACACCTTTAATATCTGGCTTCAGAAAAGTATTTTGCTGTTCATTGAGCTGATCAGTCCACAGTTTAATATGACCAGATATCACCTCCTCGTCCTATTCAGCCTGCCAGGGTAGAAATGATGACTCTCTTCTTGCATGCTCATGATACTTCATACATAAATATAATATGGCACTGCCCACAAAGAGCCATCATCATGGCTCATTTTGCTTTGCAACTGACTAGATGAAATTCTTCTAAGGCTGAATCCACTTTTCATCTTTTCCCTACATCTCCCAGAGTGACTGATGTACAGTAGACATCAGCGAGTATATGTAAAATTAATGTATCTTACTGAACTATCTGTACCATTTCTGAGGGTATATATTCTGTACTTGGGTATGATGGTCCAACCAATCTACCAAGTGATCTGCAAGACTTAGTCTTCAAGTGGGGCTTGGAGTAAGAGCAGATTCTTTAGTGGGTACAGGCTGTCACTCAGGCTTATGACTCAACAGATTCAATGGTACTCAAAGCTTTTTTTAAGTTAATTAATTTATTTATTTTTGGCTGTGCTGGGTCTTCATTGCTGCATGCAGGCTTTCTCTAGTTGCGGTGAGCAGAGGCTACTCTCTAGTTGCGGAGCTCAGGCTGATTGTGGTGGCTTACCTTGTTGCAGAGCCCAGACGCAGTAGTTGTGGTGCATGGGCTTCGCTGCCCCACAGCATGTAGGATTTTCCTGGACCAGGGATTGAACCCATGTTTCCTGCATTGGCAGGTGGCTACTTAACCACTGGGCCACCAGAGAAGTCCTCAAAGTTGTGTGGAATAGGAAATTCCAGTAAGAGAATCACAGCACAGCCCCACAGAGTTTTGAAGCAAAGCTGTGCCTTTCTGAGCTGATATCTGTTCTTCCCCGGAGAAGACCCTGACATGCCTCAAGGACTTCACAGAGTTTAAACACTCAACTGTGCGTTTGGTTCCCCACAAAGTCAACTCTGAGATGCAGACTGCACCCAGGAGGCATACTGGGGACCGCACTTGGGCACAACTGTAAGAGACCAAAAGAGTCAGGACTGGGCAGAGGAGAAGTTGAGTGGTGATGTGGTTGCAACAGAAGCCTCAGCTGGTCACGCAGGGAGGTCTGGGTGTGAGCTGTCTCTGTAGAGTTGTCCTGCCTTGAAGAGAAAAGGGAGCCAGATATTGCTACAATGACCAGGTACTCCGTGTGGGCTTCCCCCAGAGAGGGGGCAGAACTTTGAGCGAGTCTGCTTCCATAGGCTCTGGGAAATTTCCAAAGGGGGATCAACTCGGATCATGTTCTTGCAGAAAGTGTTATTTCAGGAAGACAAGGACTGTCTCAGTCCTGGATTGGGGCAGGGTGCCGCAGAATCTACTGTACCACGGACTCTGAGTGGCTTGGGCTTCCTACCATGAATTGAGTGCTCTCAACCCCACTGAGCCATAACGGTTGGTGTGAGCAGAAACAATTCTTTTCATTGGAAGGGCTGTCTGTGAGATTAGGTCCAAGTACATCTGGAAGAAACAAGCAAGTTACATCTATCACCATTTACTACAGTGCTGATCCTTCTTCAATTCACACTGCCGTATGAGGACTGCCCAGCTGATAGAGAAAGTCGGACAAGACTTAGTGACTAAACAACATCAACAACAGCTCGGAGTTAGCACCTACAAGGTGGAAGTGCTGCCTGAAGGCTCTGGGAACTAAGGTGTAAAGCTGGGAGGGGCCACTTCCACTGTTACACCTGATAAATCACTGGGCAAGCTCTTGTTCCCCATCCCCAAACCTTGGGTGCTACTACTTTTGTGAACTAGGTCCTCAGGAAAAGTGTTATTTCTTCCGGAGATAAAATAATGGTCCCATTAAACTTGAAGTGGAGTAGGGGCTACTGACCATCCAGGATTCCTCAGGTCAAACTGAGAAAGCAGGTCAGGGGTTATTGGTATTAATTATCATGGGAAAATTAAGTTGCTGCTACGCATCTGGCACAGGAATGACCATATTTGGGACTTAGGATAGTCATTAGGGGTCCATTTAGAATCTGGAAATAGCTAAAGAACAATAATTGCATGTCCAGTATTAAAGTTTGATTAAAGAGGAAAGTAACCCAATAAAACCATAGAAAAATAAAGATTCAGACCATTTAGGTATGAAGATATTTTTCATCAAGTAAATAATCCCAAATAACCAACAGACTGACTAATAGCAAGGCTACATGGAACGGGTGATGGAATCTCAATGAAAAAATTATATTTTATCAGTGAGAAAATATCAGTGATGATCTTTGTGCCCAGTTAGAGAAATAAGAACTGAAGGGTCTGTACATATTTTTATGAACCTATTATCTATTGATCATTTTTTTCTGCTTTTCCTCTCACCCTCATATTTTATGTGAAGAATGTTGTTGATGTTTAATTTCACAGTGAATTCACTAGGCCATGAGAAGCCACATCCAAAGTAGATGGGGAGTGCTGAAATTTACCTGGAGATCTTGGATCCAAGATTAGTATGACGAGTGATGGAACTTGCAGCTCCTCTTGTCAGAGGGAAGATGGAGAAGGCTTTTGTAGAAGAGAGGTGTTTCACATCTGACATTAAATATAGGTGGGAGCATAAGAATGAATGCTGGATATTAAAAGGGGTGGACTATGCTGGTCCTGAGTCTGTTACCATCAGATCCACTCCATCCACATTCTCTTCCTCTGCTCTGCTCTGCATCTCAAGGCTGATCTCTGAAGACTCCATTTCTGGCTGCCTTGATGGGTCTGCAATGGGAGGTTCTGGAGGGAGAGAATCCAGCCCTCTTCATGTCAGATGGCATCTCCAGAAGTAGGTGAATTTCCTCCCTGGTTTGAGCTCCCATAGGAAAGGTCTGCCATGATTGTAGCTTCTACCAGTGACCCGGCCCTGGGCTCTGGTTACTGCCCTTCCCTCTCTTCCACCTGACAGAAGTAGTGCCTTCTTGCTACTGGTAATCTTTGGGGTTTCTAATTTCCCCTATTTTATTTCTCAGCTTTCTTATCACCTTCATAACCAATTCTCTGTGTTACATTTCTTCTGTTCTAAGTTCTCCTGTGGTTTCCATTGCTTTCTTTTTTTAAATTGAACTCTAATTGATTGTCTATTTCTTAATTAGACCCTGACAGGTTAACTGCCCATGAAGAAGAAACTGATTAAAGAATGATAATGATAATCACAATCGTTTATATTTATTAAGAACTTACTGGGATGACTCTGGGGTCCAGTGGCTAAGACTCCATGCTTCCAATGGCCTGGGTTTGGTCCCTGACCAGGGAACTAGATCCCACATGCTACAGTTAAATATCCTGCATGCTGCAACTAAGAACTTGTACATCAAATTAATGAATTAATTTTTTTAAAAAACAACTTACCAAGATCTAGGCCTTGTGCTAGAGATTTTATATGCATTAACTAATTTAATCTTCCCAATAACTCTAAAAGGTTACTCCCATTTTCTTTCAAGAGGTGACATAACTCGCCAAAGTTAACAGTCAGGGCCCAAGTGAGTCTTGACACACGAGTCAGTGTGAATCAAACTCATACTCATCACAGTCGTTCATCACCATAATGCACTTTATACGCACATCAAACAATATTTTGATAAACAGTATTTTCAAAATAACAAATTTTCCAAACAGTATTTTCAAAAAATACATATATACAAAAATGTCAATGAAATAATATCAAGTTTTTAAAAGTAAAGTAGAAAACTCCATGTATAGGATTGTAAGAGTTTTTTTTTTCAATTTAATATGTATGTATTTATCTCATAAATGGTACTGGATTTCTACATGGTAGAATTAAAGGCCATTTTTATTTTCCTTCATAGGCACCAATATTCTTTTCTGAAATTTTCCCTTTAAAAAAATGGATGTGTATGACCTTGTGTTAGTGAGGACTAGGTGTGATACCTCCACAACTTCATCAGCTTCAGACTAATGCCCTCTTGGGGCTCCATCCACCTCAGCGTGCCACCCCAGAGGCTTCCCATTCCCACACCAGGAGCAGGAAAGAGGAAGGAAGCACCTAGCCCCTTAAAGAAGTTTTCCTGGAAATATCATACCCTTTTTGTTCCCATAGCATTGACCAGAAGTTAGTCACAGGGTCACCCCAGCTACAAGGTAGGCAATAAATATAGCCATTCATCTGAGTGCCAACATGGGTTCAGCTAGTTAAGAATGGATGTGCAGCCAATTGATATTCTCTTGCACAGACCATTATAATCAGTATAAATAAATTATGTTGCTTTAATTGTTCAAATCTACTACATATTTTCTAACTAGGTTCCATTTATATCCAAACAGAGATGTTTAACCTTTCAGCCTATTACAGAGGGTGTAGTACATGGGGAGTGATTTTTTGAAATAAACTTTTAATTTTGGAAAATTTTAGACCTACAGAAAATTGCAAATGTAGTACAGAGAGCTCCTCATTTACCCAGTTTTGGTTTCTCCAAATACTGTCATCTTAAATTACCACGGTGCATTTGTCAGAACTAAAAAAGCAACATTGGTACATGGTACATTACCATTAACTAAACTCCAGATTTTATCAGATTTCACCAGTTTGTCCTTTTCCTGTTCCAGGATCCAAATCAAGGTCCCACATTACATTTACTTATCATTTTCCCCTAGTTTTCTCTGGTCTGGGACAGTTTCTCAAGTCTTTCCTTTTAAAAGTTGTGTTTCTAATGACCTCGACAGTTTTGAGGAGTACAGACCAGGTATTTGTAGAATGCCCCCTGGTCTGGGTTTGTCAGATGTTTTCTCAAGGTTAGACTAAGGTTACAGGTTTGGGGGAAGTGTAGTGCAGAGGTGAAGTGGCTTTTTCATCGCATCCCATCAGGGGTGCCTGCTATCTATAAGACATCTTAAGGTACCCACTGACTGTGTTAACCTTTGTCACTTAATAAAGGTGGTATTGGCAAGATATCTATACTGTAAAGTTATTATTTTTTCCTTTCCTATATGCTACTCTTTGGAAGTGAGTAACAGTCCAGGCCATACATGGAGTAGGAGGTGAAGGTGTCTACAAAGATTATTTGGGATTCCTCTGTAAAGAAATGTTGCCTCTTCTCAGTGAGGGCGTAAAATGGATTGCTTTTGCTTCAAGACAATTAACAAGTGATGAGAACATCTTTACAGGCATTGTGGTCAGCTCTGGGATACTCTGATGTATCCCTAGCTTCAAGGAATATGTGATCTTGTCAAGGACAAAATAATATAAGCAAAGAGTCATGGTCCAAAGTGAGAGGTGCTCTAAAAGGTATTTGTGCCATGGAACCTGGATTGCCCAAGTAGGGAAGGTTTATTCTCTGGGAGAGAGATGGTCAGGAAAAGCCTCTAGGAAGAAATGAAATACAAGGTTACGTACATTTATCTGGTTAAGTAAGTTGGAGATCTCATTAACCATTACCCCCCAAAAAAGACAAAAGCTGGCCTGCAGGCTGTGAAACTGGCAGTGTTTGGTTTGCTGAATTTGAGGTGGGAATGTCCAATAGACATATGGAAATTATGACATGGGTCCTGGGAAGAGGAAGGAGTTTAAGAGATAGATTTGGAAATTTCCCCTGGGATGGGCAGAGTCTCAGGGGGGCCCAAGAGGGGTCAAGTCTTATCAGAGAGCATAAAGAATGAAAAGGGGGATAAAGGAGAAAGTTCAAGGATACAAAGGTCCCTCCTACTTTTAAGGTTTCTCAAGGTACCCACTCTCCTAGAGAGACTCAGGCAAAGGCTTGCATCTCCATTGCGATGTGAAGCAAGACCACATTTACTGCAAGAATGAAGTGGATATGGATGGAAATCAGTCTCAAAGCAAATACACCACATGGGGATTTTTCAATGACTTAATGATTGTGTGATGGATGACAGATGCTGAGCATGACTTCTGTCTCCCTGAACCCTTGCAATAAGATCTCCAGCAAGATTAAAACCAAGGAAAGATGTCTTTTTCTTGACTTTAAAATGTTCAGGTATGTGTTTCTGCTGATTATGTTATATCTGTTCAACAAAGACAATAAATAAAATTAAGAAACAAGTAGTAAAAGTTACTCATGATTGTATTTCACAAAATAACTAACTAGAAGTTTTACATATGAACACACACACACATATACATACAACAAATAGACATCATAATATATTCACACTGTGGACAATTTTTAAATGATAGATAGTTATATGTAAAAATTAATGTTTATAATCTTCTGGAAATTTTTTAATACCTATCTTTGCATACCTTATTTTTTTAACCAAAATAAATGGAATCATACTGTGCATATTGCTCTATACTTCTCTTTTAAAAATATTATTATTATCATTATTACTATCATGAACATTATTAGTTTTTGAAACATGTACTTTTAGGGAAGCACCACCATACTCATTTTACAGATAAAGAAACTGAGGATGACAGACATTAAGTAAGTTATGACCCAGAGTCATTTTAACCCAGTCTTACAAGAGTCAAATCCATGGACTTTATATCAATAAATACTCATTTAGAATATTGGTTTAAAATTAATTGCCCAATATAGTAAAATTGCAAATACACTGTATAGCACAGGGAATTTTATTCAATACTCTGTAATGACTTATATGGGAATAGAATCTTTAAAAAGAGAGGATATATGTATAACTGATTCACTTTGCTATACAGCAAAAACTAAAACAACATTGTAAGTCAACTATACTCCAATAAAAATTAATTTTAAAAATAAATAAAATAAAATTACAAATACAATATTCAACTTATAATATTAATCACTATCTTATTTTCCTTGTAAATGTAGAAAATTTTAATAGTCTTTAATAAGGAGTTAGTATTAATTCTGGTCCTATTTACAAATTTAATTAAATGCTTTAATCACTTCAAATTGAATTTTGAATCAAATATAGTCTATTACCTTTTTAGGTATTTCAATATCTGATTTACAGGGAGACCTCTCTCAAGTATTTAAGAATATCTGTATATCCAATAAGTTAAATATACATAAGAATCTAAAATGCCTTTCATTCTTCCCATATGTTTATAAAATAAGTGAGATTTAAACATTAAACCTCAGATTTAAACAAATTATTTAATTACACATTATAAGTTAGGACTGCAAACCTAGCATGTCAAATTCTTTTAAATATCATAAACACCCAAAATACCAAACAGAAACTAACCCATTAAAATATAAATATTATTGCTGTTTGTTTCATTTACTTCTTCATCTTTATAGTGAATTCTAAATAACCTTGAATCAAAACACACCTATCCAGTTCTACTGACTGAAGGAGTAGCCTGTATTAGATGAACTCTCTTGCCAATAACAATTATAAATCTTCCATAAGATATAAAAAACAACTGTATGAAGACACTAGAGACCAACACAAAGTAGGGAGAAATGGAAAGCATATTATCCTTGTAGAAGAGAAGCTTTCTGGGTGAAAATGAAAGTCACTCAGTCGTGTCTGACTCTTTGGGGCCCCATGGACTGTAGCTTGCCAGGCTCCTCTGCCCTTGGAATTCTTCAGGCAAGAGCACTGGAGTGGCTAGCCATTCCCTTCTCCAGAGGATCTTCCCGACCCAGGGACTGAACCCTGATTTTCTGCATCGCAGGTGATTCTTTGCCATCTGAGCACCATGAGGCCCACATTTAATAAGCTTTCCCCTTGTAACATTTCATAGTTTACTGCAGTGTGTAGGCAAGTTGAGCTCAAGCAGAGAGTAGCATCACCTTACCTGCCTCCTTGTGAGGTTGTCACGGCTAATGCCATGGCAGGCAGCCTAGATTAGGAGTGGGCCTGGTTTCCCGGGGTAACATAATTATCAGGCCTCCTGGAGCCAGCCAATCAACATATGCCTAGCCAGAAAAAAAGGAAACCTATCAGGGGAAAGCTGAAAGCCCCACGTTGGGCCAACAAAAATTACCTTGCAACTGTGTAACCAATCCGCTTGCACCAACTACCCACTGTGTAACCAATCCGATTGTGCCAACTACCTGCTGCTTATTTTGACCTAATAAATACCCCAGAAAACTGAGGCTCGGGGCCTTTCGTCCTCACACACCTGGTGAGGGCGGGAGGCCCTGGCTCGAGTCAGTAATAAATTCCCCTATTGCGAGTTGCATTGTTTCGAAGAGTCTTCTTTCCCGACCGCAGACTCGGATGAAGGGCAGAACACTCCTGAGAAATCTGTATGCAGGTCAAGAAGCAACAGTTAAAACCGGACATGGAACAATGGACTGGTTCCAAATAGGGAAAGGAGTATATTAATGTTGTATATTATCACCCTGCTTATTTAACTTACATGCAGAGTACATCATGTGAAATGCCAGGAGGGATGAACCACAAGCTGGAATCAAGATTGCAGGGAGAAATATCAATAACCTCAGATATGCAGATGACACAACCCTTACGGCAGAAAGTGAAGAAAAACTAAAGAGCCTCTTGATGAAAGTGAAAGAGGAGAGTGAAAAAGCTGGCTTAAAACTCAACATTCAAAAAATGAAGATCATGGCATCTGGTCCCATCACTTCATGGCAAACAGATGGGGAAACAATGGAAACAGTGACAGACTTTCTTTTCTTGGGCTCCAAAATCACTGCAGATGGTGACTGCAGCCATGAAATTAAAAGACATTTGCTCCTTGGAAGAAAAGTTATGACCAACCTAGACAGCATATTAAAAAACAGAGACATTACTTTGCCAACAAAAGTCCATCTAGTCAAAGCTATGGTTCTTCCAGGGGTCATGTATGCATGTGAGAGTTGGATCATAAAGAAAACTGAGCACCAAAGAATTGATGCTTTCGAACTGTGGTGTTGGAGAAGACTCTTGAGAGTCGCTTGGACTGCAAGGAGACCAAACCAGTCAAACGTAAAGAAAATCAGCCTTGAATATTCATTGGAAGGACTGATGCTGAAGCTGAAGCTCCAATACTTTGGCCACCTGATGCAAAGAAATGACTCATTAGAAAAGACCCTGATGCTGGGAAAGATTGAAGGCAGGAGGAGAAGAGGATGACAGAGGATGAGATGGTTGGATGCCATCACTGACTCAATGGACATGAATGTGAGCAAGCTCCGGGAGTTGTTGATGGACAGGGAAGCCTAGCGTGCTGCGTTCCATGGGGTCACAAAGAGTCTGACACAACTGAGCAACTGAACTAGACTGCCTGAGAGAGTAGCAGTTTTACTAGAATGCGGAGACAGAAGTTGGAGTTTTAGAAATGATCCAGAAGCACTGGGAATCAGGGAGCAAGAAGTCGGGGCAGGGAACTCAGAAAGGAAAATGTTCCACAAGAAGGCAATCCAATCATTGTTTTACGGCAGAAACCAACACAACACTGTAAAGCAATTCTCGTCTGATTAAAAAAATAAATAAATAAAAGAAGTAAATCCAAAATGTTCATAGATACCTCTTTATTCCTTGACTAATTCCTAAATTGTGTATGCACAGGACAAGACCTCTGTCCATGAAATTCTCCAGGCAAGAATACTGGAGTGGGTAGCCATTCCCTTCTCCAGGAGATCTTCCTGACCCAGGGATCGAACCCAGGTCTCCCACATTGCAAGCAGATTCTTTTTCTTTTCTTTTTTAAAAATTATTTATTTATTTTAATTGGAGGCTAATTACTTGGCAACATTGTAGGAATTTTTGCCATACATTGACATGAATCAGCCATGGGTGTACATGTGTCCCCATCCTGAACCCCCCTCCCCATCCCATCCCTCAGGGTCGTCCCAGTGCACCGGCTTTGAGGGCCCTTTTCATGCCTCGAACTTGGACTGGCGATCTGTTTCACATGGTAATATACATGTTTCAATGCTATTCTCTCAAATCATCCCACCCTCGCCTTCTCCCAGAGTCCAAAAGTCTGTTCTTTATATCTGTGTCTCTTTTGCAGTCTCGCATATAGGGTTATCATTACCATCTTTCTAAATTCCATATATATGTGTTTTAATATACTGTATTGGTGTCTTTCTTTCTGTCTTACTTCACTATGTATAATAGGCTCTAGTTTCATCCACCTCATTAGAACTGATTCAAATGCGTTCTTTTTAATAGCTGAGTAATATTCCATTGTGTATATGTACCACAGCTTTCTTATCCATTCGTCGCCAGTGGACATCTATGTTGCTTCCATGTCCTAGCTATTGTAAACAGTGCTGCAATGAACATTGGGGTGCACGTGTCTCTTTCAATTCTGGTTTCCTCGGGTGTGTATGCCCCGCAGTGGGATTGCTGGGTTGTATGGCAGTTCTACCTCATTTCTTAAGGAATCTCTGCACTGTTCTCCATAGTGGTTGCACTAGTTTGCATTCCCACCAACAGTATAACAGTGTTCCCTTTTCTCTGCACCCTCTCCAGCATTTATTATTTGTAGACTTTTGGATAGCAGCCATTCTGACCGGCATGAGATGGTACCTCATTGTGGTTTTGATTTGCATTTCTCTGATACAGTGATGTTTAGCACCTTTTCATGTGTTTGTTAGCCATCTATATGTCTTCTTTGGAGAAATGTCTGTTTAGTTCTTTGGCCCATTTTTTGATTGGGTCATTTATTTTTCTGGTATTGAGCTGCATGAGCTGCTTGTATATTTTTGAGATTAATTCTTTATCAGTTGCTTCATTTGCTATTATTTTCTCCCATTCTAGAGGCTGTCTTTTCACCTTACTTGTAGTTTCCTTCACTGTACAAAACTTTTAAGTTTCATTAGGTCCCATTTGCTTATTTTTGCTTTTATTTCCATTACTCTGGAAGGTGGGTCATAGAGGATCCTGCAGGCAGATTCTTTACCATCTGAGCCACCAAGGAGGCCCAAACAAATAAATAAAAGAAGGCAATCCAAAATTTTCATATAGATATCCGTTTAATTCTTGACTAGTTACTAAACAGTGTATGCACAGGACAAGACTTCAAGAAACCCAGCAAAAAGGAGGCTAAGGATTGAACTGGAATTTTAGCAGCTGCCTAGGACACAGGATTTTAAGGCTGGCATTTAAGTCTCTCCAAAATAGAGGAAGTTGCAAATAGCTAGGGCTTTCCTCTGACCTTTCTGAAGAACTACACCTATGAAATAAAGACCACATCTGAGGAAAAAAATTGAATATGCTTTTCTTAATGAAGGTTAAAACTAAGCCCCCAAGCATCCAGATAAACTGCCAGTAAATTAACTGTTACCACAACAAAATTCTTTAGAAGAAGATAACTTAATCTAGATTTTCTGCAACATATTATCCTCAATGACTAATATATAATAATAAAAAATTAGATATGAAATGAAGCAAAAAATTTTGATCTATAATTAAGAGATCAGTAGAAGCAGACCTGTAAAGTGACTCACAAAATGGAATTACTTGAAACAGATATAATAAATATGATAGAGAACCTATAGGAAAATATGGCCAAGGTGGATGAACAGACAGGGAATCTCAAAGGACAAATGAAAAAAGTTGTTTTAAAAAACCATACAGAAATTCCAGAATTCTAGAAATTCTAGATGTACAACCTAAATCTTATCATGAGAAATTATCAGACAAACTCAATTGACTGATATCCTGCAAAATACATGCCCTATAATCTTTAAAAATATCAAAGCCATGAAAATTAAGGAAACACACAAAAAAACCTGTTTTATAATGTTCAGCATACAGACTCTATTTATTATTCAACAGATTAATACTCATCATAGTCATTCTTCACCATAATTCATATTAAAAGCCACCATTATTTTGAAGAATATATACAAAAAAGTGTTTATAACACTAGTTTATTAAAGATACAATTAAAAACTCAATGCACAGAATCCTAAGAGTTTTACTTTTTAATCTAATAGTTATCTATCTAGCTATCTTATAAATATACTAGATAGGACTATAAAGAACACCATTCTTTACACAAGATTGCCAGCTAACAAACATAAACATAATGACAAAAATGATCATTTTACCACAACTGAAAAAAATTAATTCAGACAGACTTGTCAATGGATGCCAAAGTCTTTGAGTGAAAGATTGGTGGGGAACCAACTGTTCACATAGTTCAGGAGTCTTACACACCGGTGTGATAACTGCAGGAGAGAAAAATTTACATTGGAGGAATCAAGTTGTCAACACATTAACTCACTGATCAGCCTTGTCATCCTTCATGATAAGACGGAAAGATATACATTCTTCCTGGTGTGATACAATATGAACAACACAGTAGTACCTGTGAATATTCTTGCCAAAAATATTTACCAGAGTTTGACTGATTATTTACATCTAATTTTCATTTAATGAGAAATCTGGGGATGGAGGAACAGGTTAAATTGACCCTATGAGGGGTCAACCAAACAAATCCAGAAGGTAGAAGATATTGCTGGACAAATGCCCAATTCCCTTGAAAAAGCATCCTATAATGAAAAAAAATGCAGTCGCCTGACCGTCCTTAATTTTAAAAAGACTGTAAGACACATAACCACGTTACATTGGTCCTTGATTGGATCTTGGTTTGAATAAATTAAGTTTTAAGTATACTTTTGGGATAACTGGAAAATTTTAAATGTAGATTATTAGATCATAATAAGGAAGTGTTAATTTGGTTAGACGTGACAATGGGTTGTGATTAAGTAAGAAAATGTCCTTACTCTTTGGAAACGCTTTGTAATGGATTACTGTCCTCAGTTATTTGACCCTTCTTTTCTGGATAAGAATTACATATCCTCTCCTTCCCTCACCTCTCGCCATGAGATTTGCAGGCCTTCCTCGAGAAGGAGTATATCTTCCCAGCCACTGACATCAGGCTGGTCTTTGGTCAGTGACATATAAGCAAGAGTGACACTTTGCCAGTCTGACAGAAACTTGAAGTGACACTGCAAATTTCTGTCTGCTGTCTTATTCTTTTCATTCTTCCATGGGAATGGCATGACCTAACTAGGGGCTGCTCCTTCATCCTGGGTCCCAGGATGAAGAGAAAGGTGAAGTTAGACTCATAGCCTATCCATCCTCTGAGTATAGCCACTGGTGATTAACAGCTCACATGTAATGTGAAGGAAGAGAAACTTCGTTGTATGCTGCTGAGATCTGGGGTTGCTCTTTATAACAGCATCCCTTAGTGGAAGCTGAGCTTTCACTCTGATACAGAGACATATTGGAGTATTCAGCGATGATGTAGTTTTAATTATTTAGCAAATATTCAAAGGAACACAAGATATGAAAAGAATCAAATGAAAATTTTAGAATTTAAAAAGCAACAGCTGAAATTGAAAAAAAATAAACTTACTGGATTGTCTCAAGAAAAGAGTGGAGGTGACAGAGGAGCAAACCTAAAGCTCAAAGGATAGAAATGACCCAAACTGAGCAACAAAGAAAAAACAGACTGGAAAACTAAACAGAAACTCAGGATCCTGCTGTACGATATCATGCCTATAATTAACAAAACTCTATCACACACCTAAAATTTTGTTCAGAGGGTAGTCTCATGTTAATGTTTTTACCACAACAAAAACACAAAAAATCATTATTATCAGCGATGACAAAGCTAGATGAGAAGCTATTTCAGGGGGTACTCTTTTGCCCCCTTCTGATGCCTATGTCAGAAGCTTTCTCTATCTCCTTTATACTTTAATAAAACTTTATTACGCAAAAGCTCTGAGCGATCCAGCCTCGTCTCTGGCCCCGGATTGAATTCATCTCCTCCGGAGGCCAAGAATCCCGCGTCTCATCATTCACCAACATACCTTTCATCTTGGGGGCTCATCCGGGATCCTTCAGGACAAGATGGGCCTGACAATCTATGTGAGCCTATTTCTGCTGACTCCAGAAATCCTGAGTCTGCCGTTCGATCCTCAAGACAACGCCTTCCTGTCCTGGGCTCACTCCTATGCTGCATTCCACAATCCGTCTAACTGGTGGGTCTGCGGAGCACTCCCCTCTTCATCAGTGGAAGGCTTCCCGTGGTAGACATCTCCACTTCAAGGAAAGGACTTTCTCCAAGTCTGCAAATGCCTTCAACAATCACATGTGATGCCTCTTCCTAAACTGATGACATCTAACAACCTTAAGATGGACTGATGTAACTATGGACATAATGTGACTTTTCATTTTGATTTTAACTTGATTTAATGACTATTTTGCCTTACATCTGTAACTGTAATAGGGTTTTCTAACCATCTAAAAGTTTTTAATTTACAAATAGTTGTCCGAGCTCCTATGAGTGCCACAGCCTCCTCCGACTATTACTTGGAGCCCCTGGATCAGACATCCTCACTATGAGGATTAGGAGAATAGGCTGCCTCACCAATTTAGGGACAACGCCCCTTGTCAGCTCGGAAGCAGTTATGGAATGAGAACGACGCCCCTTTTCCCTAGGCAACATAATTCTCCTAAAAGAAAACGGGGGAATGAGAGAGTCAGTTCCTAGGCAGGTTGATAAGAAGTCTAGGGGCCCCCAAGGAGAGAGTGGTCTGGGATATTCAAGAAGGAAGAAAGGACAAATTTTTTTACTTTTTTTCTTCTACATTCCTTAGGATTATATAACAATAATGTATCCTGCCAGAGGACAATCTTTGGATTAAATCCTCTGGCTAATTCTGTTATCTTAAAATGTAAATTATGGGAGTGGGTCTGATGAGGCCTTTACAACCTCCAGACATTCTTTGGATTCGTTGGAGAGTATATAACTCCATTGCTAACACTAGCAAAGGGGGTACTCTTTTGCCCCCTTCTGATGCCTATGTCAGAAGCTTTCTCTATCTCCTTTATACTTTAATAAAACTTTATTACACACACACACACACACACACACACACAAAAGAAGCTATTTCAAATCTTAAAAGATGCTGCTGCAAAAGTGCTTCACTCAATATGTCAGCAAATTTGAAAAACAGCAGTGGCCACAGGACTGGAAAAAGTCAGTTTTCATTTCAATCCCAAAGAAAGGCAATGCTCAAGAATGCTCAAACTACCGTTCAATTGCATTCATCTCACACGCTAGCAAAGTAATGCTCAAAATTCTCCAAGCCAGGCTTCAACAGGATGTGAACCATGAACTTCCAGATGTTCAAGCTGGATTTAGAAAAGGCAGACGAACCAGAGGTCAAATGGCCAACATCCGTCGGACCATAGAAAAAGCAAGAGAATTCCAGAAAACCATCTACTTCTGCTTTATTGACTATGCCAAAGCCTTTGATTGTGTGCATCACAACAAACTGTGGAAAATTCTTAGAGAGATGGGAATACCAGACTGCCTTACTTGCCTCTTGAGAAATCTGTATGCAGGTCAAGAAGCAACAGTTAGAATCAGACATGGAACAAAAGACTGGTTCCAAATTAGGAAAGGAGTACGTCAAGCCTGTACATTGTCACCCTGCTTATTTAACTTAGATGCAGAGTATATCATATGAAATGCCAGGAGGGATGAAGCACAAGTTGGAATCAAGATTGCAGGGAGAAATATCAATAACCTCATACATGCAGATAACACCACCCTTATGGAAGAAAGTGAAGAGAACTAAAGAGCCTCTTGATGAAAGTGAAAGAGGAGAGTGAAAAAGCTGGCTTAAAACTCAACATTCAGAAAACTAAGATCATGGCATCTGGTCCCATCACTTCATGGCAAATAGATGGGGAAACAATGGAAACAGTGACAGACTTTCTTTTCTTGGGCTCCAAAATCACTGCAGATGGTGATGGCAGCCAAGAAATTAAAAGACATTTACTTCTTGGAAGAAAAGCTATGACCAACTTAGACAGCATATTAAAAAGCAGAGACATTACTTTGCCGACAAAGGTCCATCTGGTCAAAGCTATGATTTTTCCAGTGGTCATGATGGATGTGAGAGTTGGACCATAAAGAAAACTGAGTGCCAAAGAATTGATGCTTTTGAACTGTGTTGTTAGAGAAGACTCTTGAGAGTCCTTTGGACTGCAAGGAGATCAAACCGGTCAATCCTAAAGGAAATCAGCCTTGAATATTCATTGGAAGGACTGATGCTAAAGCTTCAATATTTTGGCCACCTGATGCGAAGAACTGACTCATCAGAAAAGATCCTGATGCTGGAAAAGATTGAAAGCAGGAGGAGAAGGAGAATGACAGAGGGTTAGATGGTTGAACAGAGTAGCCTGGTAGGCTGCAGTCCACGGGGTCGCTAAGAGTCTGACACGACTGATCGATTTCACTTTCACTTTTCACTTTCATGCATTGGAGAAGGAAATGGCAACCCGCTCCAGTATTCTTGCCTGGGGAATCCCAGGGACAGGGGAGCCTGGTGGGCTGCCGTCTATGGGGTCGCACAGAGTCGGACACCACTGAAGTGACTTAGCAGCAGTAGCAGTAGATGGTTGGATGGCATCACCTACTCTATGGACATGAATTTGGGCAAGCTCTGGGAGTTGGTGATGGACAGGGAACCCTGGCTTGCTGCAGTCCATGTGGTCACAAAGCGTCTGACACAACTGAGTGACTGAACTGACTAAAGCTAAGACGTGGTACTGAGAAGCAAGAACTATTAAAGATAAATGAATTTACTACTCTGAAAAAAACTCACTGTGTACAAAATTAAAAAGCCATGGTGATACAGCATAAAGAATATGGTGAATAATATTGTTAACTTTGTATGGAAACATATGTCTGCTAGACTTATCTTGTGATCCCTTCATCATCTATGCAAATATCAAATCTCTACGTAGTATACCTGAAACTAACATAAAATTGTATGCCAACTATATTTCAATTTTTAAAAAATTAGAGTAGAGAGGTCAGTTGGGATTCTAAAGTATAATCAAGAAAAAGTCTGAGAGATAACACTTCAGCAGGGTTTCATGCTACAAAATCAACACACAAAACTCAAACATTCTTTGATGTACCAGCAACAAAGATGTGCAAAACAAGATTAAAAGCACAAGACCATTTATAACCACCCCAAAGCAGATGAAATACCAAGACATGAATCTAATAACAAAACATGTATAGGATCTGTAGGCTGAAAATTATAAAAAGAGTTTCTCATGCTTCCATGATTTTTCTGGCTTTGACACTTTTGTTTTCTTTGTGGCCTTACAATGCGGCATGTGGGATCTTAGCTCCCCAACCAAGGATGGAACCTGTGACCCTTGAAATGGAAGCGTGGAATCTTAACCACTGGCCCACCCAAGAGAAGACTGGCTTTATTACCTTTAAAGGTCACAGGGCAGGTATTCTGCTGAATGTGGGTCAGTTGGGATTAGTATGATGATCCCTCATGATTAGATTCAGTTTATGCATCTTTAGAATGTGAGAGTGAACTGCCTGCGCCATCTGTCACCCTACTGATGGCCAGGGTCAATCTGATCTGGCTGGCTAGGCAGGTGTCCCCTTCCTCCATCATTGCTCCACATGCTTCCTCTCAAAGCTGCACACTGGGTCAAAGAGGATGAGCTTCCCTAAAGAAGGAGCATGATCTTCCATCAAGGATATAACTGTGTTCCCTTGCTAGAACCTCCAAACAAGGTCTTAGGTTATGCATTGTCAAATAGCATAAAAGTGATGCTACATTCTTCTCATTGCATCCCCTCAGGGATCACAGGGCTTCAAATTGTCCCATTACTGATGATGTTCACTTTGTCTGATTAAGGTGTTGTCTCTCAGGCTTTTCCACTGTAAAGTTACTCCATTAATTAAAAAAAAAAATACACACAGTAAAATCTGCTCCTTTGGGTGCACAGTTCTATGAGCTTGGACAAATAGAATTGCACAACCACTACCATAGACGAGATGCAGAACAGTTTCATCATATTGTAAAACACATCATGTGCATGTTCAGTCGTGTCCAACTCCTTGCAACCCTACAGACTGTGGCCCGCCAGGCTCCTCTGTCCATTTCTGTGTCTCATTAGGAGACATCCCAACTATTGCAGGACAATGTGGTCTAGTGGGGACTTGCCTGGTGGCTCAGCAGTAAAGAACACACCTGCAATGCAGGAGACGTGGGTTGGATCCCTGGGTGGGGAAAAATCCCCTGGAGGAGGGCATGATAACCCACTGCAGTATTCTTGTCTGGAGAATCCCATAGACAGAGGAGCCTGGAGAGTCACAGTCCATGGAGTCGCCAAGAGTCAGACATGACTGAAGCTTGACTTAGCAGCACAAATACGGTCTAGTGGGGGAGGGCACCAACTCTGGGAAGGACCAACGTCTAAATGAGTTCCACCCACCATCCATCCACTAACTGTGTGACCTCGGGAGGCTACTTAACCTACATAGGATTGTATTTCCCCAAAGAAAGAGAAATCATCCATCTTACAGAGTTGTGAGCATTTGAGGGTACACAAAAGAACCTGGCAAACAGCAGTTGCTTTTTCAGTGACTATTTCCAAAGATGGTTCAAGATTTTATTAATGGCTGCTAAGATTGTGTGGACACTGTCTCAATTATCTGTTGCATGTATAGGACACTCCCATTTTCCACAGTGGTTGGCAAAATTTTAATTTAGTAGTCTGGTTGGGTGAGAGCAGTTGTATATAATATACATATATTCATCATTTTCATGAATATGCAGTGATAAAGATCTAGGAGACTCTGTAGGATGATCCTGGTTAGAACCCTTTATTGAATAGATGAGAAAATGGAAGCCCAAGAAGTGAAGCATCTTGCTCTAGTATCCTTGTCAGTTACTGGCAGAGCTGGACCAGAGCGTGGGGGCTCTCCTCTCTACTCCTGTGTCCTCACTGAACATGTTTACCTGGAGGCCCTGGGTCATAACTGGTGCTTTGTCTCTTCTGCCTCATCCTCATGGCCAAAGCAAGCCATATAGCCAGCTCAGATTAAAGGCCAGGGAAGTGGGATCCAACTCTTGGTAGGAAAAACTGCAAAATCACATAACAGGCATGGATACAGGACAGGTGGAAGAATTGAGGATATTTTGGCAATCAATCTGCCACAAAATGCAAATGTCTCCCATGGCCCTGATCTTTTCTCCCAACCAAAGCAGCCTCAGGTCTCACACATGTTTTTTTCAGGGACAAGCATTATGCATCTCTTTTGACTTTCTAGACATCTTGGAACTGTGGAGAAGCCTTGGGAAGGCAGTTCTGTGAGTAACTGCAGGAGCCTCTTGTGGGCTCAACCCTGTGTAAGGTGCTGGGTGGAGAACAAAGAGGCTGCGATCTGCTGGAGTCAGGGACCTGGCCCTGCAGGTGGGCGAGCCAGGTAAGGCACACATGGGGACACTCACAAGACAGTAAACGGCATGCAGGTCAGGGGACTCCACGTGGCAGAAGGGGAAAGCAGACTGCCGACAGTCTGTACAACAAAATTTCCTTAAAAGAGGTGAAATGTACACCAAGCAGGGGAATACTCAAATGTCTTTTAATCCATATTCATCTTCCAGCTGTTGCTGATTTTCTTTTTCTTCCTGGGATTGACTTTTCAAAGATTTTAGGTCACTGCCTTATGAAATATCCTACATGATATCCTTTCACTTATCCCACTATTCTCTGAATTCCTTATCTAGAAAAGCTTGATTATGTTCAGGCCACACATTTTAGTAAGAATAGTTAATGTTGCATACTTAGTATTGCATCATATTAGGAAGCACAAATATCAAACTTTTCTACAATTTGCCATGTTGAATTTGATCACTTATTTAAAGTTGTAATCACCAGATTTCTCCATTGCAAAGGTATGTGATTCTATTTGCAATTAATATGTAATCTGGGGAGATGCCATGTGGATATTTGGTTTCCTAATAACCATTCACCTAATGGCTATAGCATCTACTACCAGCCCTTGCTTGAACCAATTATTTCATTAGGAGCTGCAAAAAATGGTGATTTTAAAATTCTATCATTCTTTGCATTCTTCTATTAAAAAAATCATTTTTTTCTTTCTCTCCTTTTTATTATCATGAATTCATAGGTTGTTATTTTTGCATACTACAATCAATTACAGTCATTCATTTTGATGCTCAAATTGTTCCAAATTTGGCTGGTGTCCTTTAGACATACCCCCATCATTATTTGAGGTCTTCCTTGCTTTTTGACACAATGAAATGTCCCAGATTCACTTTCTACCTTCTCTGCCCCAAACTGGGGCTGCTTTAGTGAAGAAAGATTTGGAAGCCAAGATCTGGACATTAAGCGTGTTCAATTAGTGTAGGGTCCAGTGGTGAACAGTTTTTTCAGTTTGAGATATAATTAATATATGATAAAAAGACTATCATTTAAAACACTTTTTTTTCCTTTAAACAGAAAATAATAAGTGTTGGGAAGAATGTGGAGAAACTGGAACTCATGTGCATTGCTACTGGGGATGTAAGATAGTGCAGCAATTAATAAAAACAGTGTGGAGGTTCCTCAAAACATGAAAAATAGAATTTCTCTATGACCCAGCAATTTCACTCCTAGGTATATACCTAAAAGTACTGAAAGCAGGATTTAGAAAAGATATTTGAACACCTGTGTTCATAACAACATTATTCAAAATAGCCAAAAAGCAGAAGCAACCTGAGTGCCTATCAACAGACAAATGGATAAGCAAAGTGTTTTAGATATAATTTTAGAACACCTTTATCATCCCCCCTCAAAGAAACCTGGTATTAACAATTATGATTAACAATCACTCCTCAGTCCCCATTTTTCCCAGATCCTAATTGACTTTCTATTTCTATATATTTGCCTATTCTGGACATTTAGTAGAAATGAAATCACGAACTGTGTGGCCATTGTATCTTTTACTTGGCATATTATTTTCAAGATTCATCCATGTTGTATCTGTAATTCATTTCTTCTCATGGCCAAATGATATTCCATTGTATAGATATACAACCTATGTTTATTCATTCATTAGTTGGTGGATATTTGGATTGCTTCCATGTTTTGACTATTAATACTTAAAATGGATAACATAGAGGAAATAGAGAAATTCCTAGAAATGTACGATCTCCTAAGGCTGAGTCAGGAAGAAATGGAAAATATGAGCAGACCAATTGCCAGTCTGAAATTGAGTAAGTTAAAAAGAATAAACTCCCAACAAACAAAACTCCAGGACCAGATGGCTTTACAAATGAATTCTACCATACATTTAGAGAAGAGTTAACACTTATCCTTCTGAAAGTATTCAAAAAAATTGCAGAAAGAATGCTTCCAAACTCATTCTATGAAGCCACCACTACCCTCAATACCAAAACCAGACAAAGATATCACACAAAAAAGAAAATTACAAGCCAATATCACTGATGAACATAGATGCAAGAATCTTCAACAAAATACTAGCAAACCAACTCCAGTAATACATTAAAGGAATCATACACCATGATCATGTGGGAATCATCCCAGGGATGCAAGAATTTTTCAATATCTGCAAATCAATCAATGTGATACACTGCATTAACAAATTAAAGGATTTAAAAAATATATGGTCATTTCAACAGATGCAAAAAAAGCTTTTGATAAAATTCAACATCCATCTGTGATTAAAAAAAGAACAAAACTCTTCAGAAAGTGGGCAGAGAGGGAACAGGCATGCATGTGAAGTTGCTTCAGTTGTGTCTGATTCTGCAACCCTTATGGACTGTAGCCCACCAGGCTCCTCTATCCATGGGATTCTCCAGGCAAGAATACTGTAGTGGATTACCATGCCAACCTCCGGGGATCTTCCTGACCCAGGGATTGAACCCATGTATCATGTCTCCTGCATTGGCAAGTGAATTCTTTACCACCAGAACCACTTGGGAAATCCACAGAGGGAACATATCTCAAAAAAATAAATGCTACATATGACAAATCCCTGAAGAAGGAAATGGCAACCAACTCCAGTATTCTTGCCTGGAGAATTCTATGGACAGAGGAGCTTGGTGGAGTGTAGTCCATGGGGCTGCAAAGAGTTGAACACAACTGACTGACTAACACACACACATGACAAACCCACCACTAACATTGTATTCAATGGCAAAAAGCTGAGAGCATTCCCTCCAAGATCAAGAACAAGACAAAAATGTCCATTCTCACCACTGTTATTCAACATAGTATTCAAAGTCCTAGTGACAGCAACCAGAAAAGGAAAAGAAATAAGAGAAATCTGAATAGGTAAGAGAGAAGTAAAACCATCACTGTTTGAAGATGACATAATACTATATACAATACATAGCAAATCCTAAAGATGCTACCAGAAAACTACTAGAGCTCATCAATGAATTCTGTAAAGTTGCAAGATATAAAGTAAATATACAGAAATCTGTTGAATTTATATACACTAACAACAAACTATCAGAAAGAGAAACTGAGGAAACAACCCATTTATATTCACTTCAAAAAGAATAAAATACCTAAGAACAAACCTACCTACAGAGGCAAAAGACCTGTGCTTAGAAAACTATTAAGATGCTGATGAAAGAAATTAAAGATGACACAAACAGATGCAAAGATGTACCATGTTCATGGACTGGAAGAATTAATATTAGACCATACTACCAAAGGCAAGCTACAGATTCAATATAATCCCTATCACACTATTAAGGGCATTTTTCACAAAATTAGAACAAATAATTTTAAAATTTGTACAAAGACAAAAAAGACCCTGAGTAGCCAAAACAATATTTAGAACAAAGAACAGAGCTGGAGGTATAACTCTCCTTGACTTCAGACAAAGTTACAAAGTCACAGTAATTAAAATAGTGTGGTACTGGCACAAATACAGATACACAGACCAGTGGATCAAAAGAGAGAGCCCAGAAATAAACCCATACACTCAAGGTCAGTTAATCTACAACAAAGGAGGCGAGAATAGACAACGGAGAAGAGAAAGTCTCTTCAATAAGTGGTGCTGGGAAAACTGGACAGTTACCTGAAAAAAAAGGGAATTAGAATACTCTCTAACACTAGATACAAAAATAAATGCAAACTGTAAGACCAGAAACCATAAAACTCCTTGAGGAAAACAGGTGGAACACTCTTTGACATAAACTGTAGCAATATTTTTTTATGTGTCTCCTAAAGCAAGGGAAATAAAAGCAAAACTTTTAAAATGGAACCTAATTAAACATAAAAGCTTTTGCACGGCAAAGGAAACCATCAACAAAATTAAAAGACAACCTACTGAATAGGAGAAAATATTTGCAAATAATAAGACCTATAACGGGTTAATATCTGAGATATATAAGCAGTTCATACAGCTCACCATCAAAAAACAACAGCAACAAAAATTTTAGAGAATGGACAGAAGGCTTGAATAGACATTTTTTCAAATAAGATATACAGATAGCCAACAAGTACATGAAAAGGTGCTCAACATCACTAACAATCAGGGAAATCCAAGTTAAAACCACAAGGAGATTTCACCTCATACATGTTAGAATGGCTATCATCAAAAAGAACACAAACAACAAATGATGGGAGGATGTGGAGAAAAGGGAGCCCTCATACACTATCGGTAGGAATGTAAATTGATATAGCCACTGTGGGAAAAGAATAGGGAGTTATCTCAAAAACTAAAAATAGGACTACCCTACTGTATGACCCAGCAAATCCACTCCTGGGTATACAGCCACAAAAACCACTAATTTCAAAAGATACATGCAGCCCAATGTTCACAATTGCCAAGATACGGAGACAACCAAAGTGTCCACCAGCAGATGGATAGATAAAGAAGATGAAGGATCTATAAATGGAATGCTACTAAGCCATGAAAAGAATTAAACTTTGCCACTTACAACAATGTGAATGGATTTGGAGGGTATTATGCTAAGCGAAATAAGTCAAATACAGAAAGATAAATGCCATATGATACCACTCATATGTGGAATCTAAAAAATAAAACAAACCGGTAAATGTAACAAAAAAGAAACAGAGTCACAGATATAAAGAATAAACTAGTGGTTACTGGTGGAGACAGGGAATCAGGGAGGGCAAGATACCAATAGGGGATTAAGAGGAACAAACTACTATGTATAAAATAAAAAAGCTAGCAAATTCCCTGGCAGTCCAGTGGTTAGGACTTTCACCTAACCTAGGACTTTCAGAATTGATCCCTGGTCAGGGAACTAAGATCTCATAAGCTGCACAGTGTGCAGCTAAATAAATAAATAAATAAAAATTTAAAAAGGTGTAATGATATAGTGCACAACACAGGGAACATAGCCAATACTTTGTAATAACTATAAACGGAGTATAACCTTTGAAAAGTGTGAATCACGTTGTACACCTGAAACATATAATATTGTACATCAAGTATGTGTACATGCATGCTTAGTCACTTCAGTCGTGTTCGGCTCTTTACAATCCCATGGACTGTAGCCCACCAGGCTCCTCTGTCCTTGGGATTTCCCAGGCAAGAATATTGGAGTAGGTTGCCATTTCCTTATCCAACATCAACTATGCCTCAATTAAAAAAAGAAAGAATAATGCTGCTATGAATATTAGTGTACAAGGTTTTGTGTGAACACACATTTAACATTGTTATCGAGAATATACCTGGGAGTGGAATTGATAAGTTATAAGGTAACTCTATTGTTTAACATTCTGAGGAACTGTCAAGATTTCCCACAGTGGATGCACCATTTCACATTCTTGCCAGTGTGTGAAGGTTTCAGGTGAAGTTTTTTAATGTTGTCATTTTTGAAACTTTCTAAAAAGGTTGTGTAACTGGGTTCAAGTTATACAGTTTATGTTTTGCTTTGCAAATTTGTAATAAGCTGGGAATGCCACACGTGGGAAAAAACTATCTCAATAATAAAAATGTCGTACTACCTCTGATATCTGTAAACGATGTTATTTTTCTATTCAGCCCTAACACCTGTAGTCTCCTGACCAACAGGAAAATATGGGGATGAGGTCTCAGACTTTGCGCGCGGCGCGGGCTAGACTGTCTCAGCAATCAGCGTCCCTCCCACCCGTCCTCCGCAATGCAGAGCAGCGGGGAACTACATTTCCCAGAATACCCCCTCCCCAACTCTCCCCCACCTCCGCTTCCAGGTTGGCGTTTGCACGAAGGGAATTCGGGGGAAATTTGGAAAGCAGAAAGGAAAGGGAATCTATCATTCTCCAGAGGTGGCGAAAGCCAGATGCGGCACAGATGTGAGAGTGACCGAGGCTTCCCAGCAAGCTCTCAAGAGCTAACCACTTACTTCAAGCTGTGACACCTTCCACATCCACTTCTACCTTCGCAGCAGCTGCCCCGAGTTCCGCTCCCTCCGCTCAGCCAACAATCCTGTAAGCCCCTAAAGCTATATTAAGCCCCTTTTATCCAAAGACGTACGTAAAGTGCCTTATGTTTTCCTGAACAAACCCTGAACAAGACACATGTGTATTGGGACAGTGGTACCATATAACGTTTGAAATATTTAAAATATAACGAAGATAGGGAAATGTGATGTGTCTAGACAGACAGTGTTTTTTGTTTTTCACCAACGGGGAATTTCTGTTTCGGAGCCAAACCGGAGTCCTGGCTTGCTATTCTTAATTTATCATGAACATTTTTTAAAAAGTGATATTAAAAACTCATTGTAAGCACCATTTAATGGTGGAATCATTATCAGATATCACGTGACTTAACGAATTAGTTCAATATTGTTTTACATTTTTATTATTTTGGCTATTATGAATAATCCTAAAAAGAACAACTTCTTCGATTATCTCTTTTAGACAGATTACAAAAAGAGATATTTCTGATTCAAAGAACAGAAACATTAAAGATTATGGATACACATTGCTAGAGTGGTTTCCAGAAATGTAGTAATTTATACTCCTACACGCAGTGACCAAGTATTCCTCTTGCCACTCTATGACTGCCGTCAGATACTATAATGTAGCAATAATGTGTGCTATTTGAAAGGTAAAATTTCAGGTTTATTTCTTATTCACTTGTTGATTAGCCATTTCTGTTCTCTCCAGCGCCCCCCCCCCACTTCCTTTCTTTCTGTCCTGACTTCCGTCGCCTTCTCCCCTCTCTCCTCCCTTTAGCTCTCTTTTCCTTTCCTTCTCTTTTTTCTGACTTTCCTTCCTCCTTTTTCTTCTCCCTCCCTCCTTTCTTCCCTCCATTCTTCCTTCCTTTCTAGAATTCATATACTTTGCCTATAAGTCTATCAAATGTTTTTTATAAATCCTCCCAATTTCTGTTGCATTTCATTTTGTTTATATTTTATTATATAGCCATATTTTTATGTAGCAGAAATCTATTCCTTTAGAGTTTCCGACATTGTTTTTAATATTAAATAACTTATCTGCCATTCAGAAGTCAAATAAGTATTAACTTCTATTTTCTATTATTTATGGCTTGATTTAAAATTATGGCTTGGTTTTATACATTAACTCTTTGACTTACCTGAACTTTTTTGGGGGGTTATATTTTAAAAGGAGAAGATCTAACTTAATTTTCTCCCATAACAACTAGTTTCTTGAGTTGCTTGAGTACCCTTTGGACAAATCCTTACTTTTATGTAATTATATATATTTATTTTTAGATTTTAGATGTGCCTGTTTTAGATAAGTAGGACAGACTTGTTGAAAAAAGTCCAAAAGTCTTATCCTCTAGAGCTAACCATTGATAATGATTTAGTGAATATTTTAAAATTAGCCTTTTAAGTTGAAGTATACAAATAACATGTGTATAGTGCATAGTTTGATGAATTTTGACAAATACATACACTCAAATAACCCTCATCCAATCAAAATATACAAATTTCCACAATATTCCCTCTCATCCTTTTCCATTCAATCCCTATTTCCCCAAAGCAACAACTATTCTAATTTCAATCTCTAGATTTTTAAAAATTTTAAATGGAGGAGAATTGCTTTACAATGTTGTGTTAGTCAACACTGTTGTGTTAGTTGTGTTGTACAACAGTGTGAAACGTCTGTGGTTTTGTTTTAGCTCTTCCTTAACTTCATATAAATGGAATCGTAAGTATAAATTCATCTAGGTCTGGCTTTGACATAATTTTTTGAGAATAAACCATTTGCTCTGTGTAATAGCAGTTCCTCTGTGTTACTGTGAGATAAACAACACAGCTTATCCGTTACCTTACTGATGGACATTTGGGTTATTTCCAGTTGGAGACTGTTGTCAACTGAATCTGCTAAGAACATGCTAGTGCAAGCTCTTTAGTGGATCTTTCTAGGAGTGAAATTACTAAGTCATAAAGTAGATGTAACTTTAATTTTATAAGAAACTGACATATAATTTTCTGAAGTGGTTGTACCATTTAACCATCAACCAGGGCCAGCTGCTCTACATCCTCACCATACTCGGTATTATCTTTTTAGTGTCATTATAATTTTAATTTTTAAAAAAAAATAGCACAATCACAAAAGTTACACGTACAATACAAAGAATATTTTTCTTTCACCATTTTAAAAAGTGGCCAACCTGGTGCCCCAACTCCCCCTAATTCTTTAGTGTGCATTTAGTACAAATGAGGACATCCTCCTACTTAAACATCATAATTAGTAAGTTATTGGCCTGTGATTTTCCTTTTTTGTGTATGATATATTTGTTTTGGTATCAGGGTAATTGTCACTTCATAGAATGAGTTTGAAAGTTTTTCTTGCTCTGCAATTTTTTGGAATAGTCTCTGAAATATAGGTGTTAGCGCTTCTCTGAATGTATGGTAGAAGTCAACTGTGAAGTCATCTGGTTCTAAACTTTTGCTTTGGGGACATTTTTAAATTACTGATCCAATTTCAGTACTGGTAATTGGTCTTTTCATATTTTCTATTTCTTCCTGGTTCAGCCTCACAAGATTGTACCTCTCTAAGGTACAGTTGTACCATTGTACATTGTAATTGTACCATTTCTTCTAGGTTGTCCATTTTATTGACATATAGTTGTTCATAGTAGACTCTTATCCTTTGTATTTCTGTGGTGTTGATTGTTCAGTTCAGTTCAGTCACTCATTCGTGTCTGATACTTTGCAACCCTGTGGACCGCGGCAGGGACTCTCAAGCGTCTTGTCCAACACCACAGTTCAAAAGCATCAATTCTTTGGCGCTTAATTTTCTTTATAGTCCAACTCTCACATCCATACATGACCACTGGAAAAACCATAGCCTTGACTAAACGGACCTTTGTTGGCAAAGTAGAGTCTCTTGGACTGCAAGGAGATCCAACCAGTCCATCCTAAAGGAGATAAGTCCTGGGTGTTCATTGGAAGGACTGATGCTGAAGCTGAAACTCCAATACTTTGGCCACCTCATGCGAAGAGTTGACTCATTGGAAAAGACCCTGATGCTGGGAGGGATTGGGGGCAGGAGGAGAAGGGGACGACAGAGGATGAGATGGCTAGATGGCATCACCAACTCAATGGACATGGGTTTGGGTAGACTCCAGGAGTTGGTGATGGACAGGGAGGCCTGGTGTGCTGCGATTCATGGGGTCGCAGAGTCGGACACGACTGAGCGACTGAACTGAACTGAACTGAATGCCTCTGCTTCTTAATATGCTGTCTAGTTTGGCCATAGCTTTTCTTCCAAGGAGTAAGCGTCTTTTCATTTCATGGCTGCAGTCACCATCTGCAGTGATTTTGAAGGCCCCCCAAAATAAAGTCAGCCACTGTTTCCACTGTTTCTCCGTCTATTTGACGTGTTGATTGTAACTTCTTTTTAGCTTCCAATTTGATTCATTTGGGCCCTTTTCCATTTTCTGTTGATGAGTCTGGCTAAAGGCTTATCAATTTGATTTATTTATTCTTTAAGTTTAGTTTTAAATTTTTTTTAATTGGAGGAAAACTACTTTACAATGTTATGTTGGTAATTATACATATATCACCTCCCTCTTGAACCTCCCTCCCCTCCTGCAGCCCACCTCTCTAAGTCATCAAAGAGGGCCAGGCTGGACTCCTTGTTTCATATAGCAACTTCTCACCAGCTCTCTATTTTACACATGGTAGTGTATATATGTCAATGCTACTTTCTCCATTCATCCCACTCTTTCCTTCTGCCACTGTGTCCACAAGTCCATTCTCTATATCTGTGTCTCCATCTCCTTCCTGCAAATAGGATCAATACCATTTGTCTAGATTCCACATATATGCATTAGTATAATATATTTGTTTTTCTCTTTCTGACTTACTTTAGTCTGTATCGCAGGCTCTAGGTTCATCTACCACACTAGAACTGACTCAAATTTGTTCTTTTTTATGGCTGAGTGATATTCCATTGCATATATGTACATGTTCTTTACCCATTCACATGTTGATGGACTTCTACATTATCCTAGCTGTTGTAAATAGTGCTGCCATGAACACTGGGGTACATGTGAATTTTTCACTTACAGTTTTCTCAGGGTATATGCCCAGTCATGGAATTGCTGATCACATGGTAGTTTGGGGCTTCCCTGGTGGCTCAGATGGTAGAGAATCTACCTGCCATCTACAGGAAACCTGGGCTCGATCCCTGGGTCAGGAATACCCTCTAGAAAAAGGAATGGCTCCCCATTCCAGTATTCTTGCCTGGAGAATTCCATGGACAGAGGAGCCTGGAGGGCTACAGTCCATGGGGTTGGAAAAAGTCAAACATGACTGAACAACTAATGCACACACACATGGTAGTTTTATTCCTAGTTATTTATTTTTTCAAAGAACCAGCTTTTAGTTTCATTGATCTTTTTTATTTTTATTTTTTTTATTGTCTATTCCATTTATTTCTGTTCTAATCTTTATGATTTCATTAAATTTAGGTTTTGTTTCTTCTTTCCCTAGTTGCTTTAGGTGTAAGCTTAGGTTGTTTATTTGAGACTTTTCTAATTTCTTTTTTTTCCCCATTTATTTTTATTAGTTGGAAGCTAATTACTTTACAATATTGTAGTGGTTTTTGCCATACATTGACATGAATCAGCCATGGATTTACATGTGTTCCCCATCCTGATCCCCCCTCCCCCCTCCCTCTCCATCCCATCCCTCTGGGTCTTCCCAGTGCACCAGCCCTGAGCACTTGTCTCATGCATCCAACCTGGGCTGGTGATATGTTTCACCCTTGATAGTATACTTGTTTCAGTGCTATTCTCTCAGAACATCCCACCCTCGCCTACTCCCACAGAGTCTAAAAGTCTGTTCTGTACATCTGTGTCTCTTTTTCTGTTTTGCATATAGGGTTATCATTACCATCTTTTTAAATGCCATATATATGCGTTAGTATACTGTAATGTTCTTTATCTTTCTGGCTTACTTCACTCTGTATAATGGGCTCCAGTTTCATCCATCTCATTAGAACTGATTCAAATGAATTCTTTTTAATGGCTGAGTAATATTCCATAGTGTATATGTACCACAGCTTCCTTATCCATTCGTCTGCTGATGGACATCTAGGTTGCTTCCATGTCCTGGCTATTATAAACAGTGCTGCGATGAACATTGGGGTGCATGTGTCTCTTTCAGATCTGGTTTCCTCGGTGTGTATGCCCAGGAGTGGGATTACTGGGTCATATGGCAGTTCTATTTCCAGTTTTTTAAGGAATCTCCACACTGTTCTCCATAGTGGCTGTACTAGTTTGCATTCCCACCTACAGTGTAAGAGGGTTCCCTTTTCTCCACACCCTCTCCAGCATTTATTGCTTGTAGACTTTTGGATAGCAGCCATTCTGACTGGCGTGTAATGGTACCTCATTGAGGTTTTGATTTGCATTTCTCTGATAATGAGTGATGTTGAGCATCTTTTCATGTGTTTGCTAGCCATCTGTATGTCTTCTTTGGAGAAATGTATGTTTAGATCTTTGGCCCATTTTTTGATTGGGTCATTTATTTTTCTGGAATTGAGCTTCAGGAGTTGCTTGTATATTTTTGAGATTAATCCTTTGTCTGTTTCTTTATTTGCTATTATTTTCTCCCATTCTGAAGGCTGTCTTTTCACCTTGCTTATAGTTTCCTTTGTTGTGCAAAAGCTTTTAAGTTTCATTAGGTCCCATTTGTTTATTTTTGCTTTTATTTCCAATATTCTGAGAGGTGGGTCATAGAGGAGCTTGCTGTGATTTATGTTGGAGAGTGTTTTGCCTATGTTCTCCTCTAGAAGTTTTATAGTTTCTGGTCTTACATTTAGATCTTTAATCCATTTTGAGTTTATTTTTGTGTATGGTGTTAGAAAGTGTTCTAGTTTCATTCTTTTACAAGTGGTTGACCAGTTTTCCCAGCACCACTTGTTAAAGAGATTAAGACTTTTCTCATTTCTTAAGGTGAGCCTGTTTTGCTGTTAGCTTCTCTGTTAGAATTGCTATTGCTATATCCCAAAAGTTTTGGATCATTATGTTTTCGTTTTCATAAGTTTCTAGGTATTTTTTAATTTCCTCTTTGATTTCTTCAGTGATCCATTGGTTGTTTAGTACCATATTGTTTGGTCACCACGTGTTTGTAATTTTGGCAGTTTTTTCCTTGTAGCCAGCGTTGCGGTTGAAAAGGATGCTTGATATGATTTCAGTTTTCTTAAATGTACTGAAACTTGCTTTGTAACCCAACATTTGATCTACCTGGGAGATGTTCTACGTGCACGTGAAAAATGTGTATTCTGCTGCTTTTGAATGGAATGCTCTGTAAGTATCAATTAAGTCCATTTAGTCTAATGTATCATTTAAGGCCTGTGTTTCCTTATTGATTTTCTGTCTGCATGATCTGTCCATTGTAACTAGGATATTAATGTCTCCTACTCTTATTGTGTTACTATGAATTTTTCTGTTTCTGTCTGTTAACATTTGCCTTACATATTGAGGTGTTTCTATGTTCGGTGCATATGTATTTACAATTGTTATATCTTTTCCTTGGATTGATCTTTTGATCATTATGTAGTGCTCTTCCTTGTTTCTTGTTAACAATCTTCATTTTAAACTCTATTTTGTCTGATATATTGCTACTCCAGCTTTCTTTTGATTTCCATTTGTGTGGAATACCTTTTTCCATTGTCTTACTCTCAGTCTGTATATGTCTCTAGATCTCAAGTGAGTCTCTTGTAGGCAGCAAATATTTGGCCCTTGTTTTTATATCCATTCAGCCAGTCTGTGTCTTTTGGATGAAGCATTTAATACATTTACATTTATGGTAATAATCGATACATATGTAATTATTGCCTATTTGTGAATTGTTTCTTGTTTCTTGTTTTGAATTGTTTCTTCTTTGTTTTTGTCTTTTCCCCCTTCTTTTCTTCTCTTGTGATTTGATGACTATCTTTAGTGTTATATTTGGATTCATTTTTCTTTTTCGTATGTATATCTATTATATATCTTTATTTTGCAGTTACCGTGAAATATTTTTTTAGGGGTCTGTATTTTTATGTCTTTAAGTTGCCAGTCTCTTAATTTCAAATCCATTTTGGATACCCTGCAGTTGTACTCTTCTCCCCTATGATTACAGTTTTTGATACTATATTTTACATCTAATTATTTTTTGTGCATCCCTTAGCTGCTTATTGTGGATACAGATGATTTTACTACTTTTGTCTTTTAACCTCCCTACTAGCTTTGTGTGTGGATGATTTCCTCCATGTTTGCCTTTACCAGTGAGACTTTCCATTTTGAAATTTTCTTGTTTATAGTTGTGACCTTTTCTTCTGTTTTTTGTTTCTGTATTTATTGATTGGTTACACTGGGTCTTCATTACTGCACGAGGGCTTTCTCTTGTGTGACAAGTGGGGGGCACTTGTCATTCACTGACAAGTGTCAGTGACTGCACCACTGCCGTTGTGTTGCTGGACTTCTCATTGGAGCGGTTTCTCTTGTTGCAGACCACAGGCTCCAGGTGCAGGGGGTTCAGTGGTTGCAGCACGTGGGCTCTGCAGTTGTAGCTCATGCACTCTAGCATGAGTGCTTATGGCACATGAGCTTACTTGCTCCATGGCATGTGGAATCCTCCCAGACCAGAGATCAAGCCCATGTCCTCTGCACTGGCAAGCCTGGGACCCCTGACCAAAACAGCAGAAGGTGAAGGAGTTGCATTAAGAAAAACCTGGAGGGGAGATCGACCAAGATGGTAGAGTAGAAGGATCCTAAGCTCACCTCCTCTCATGAGAACACCAAAATCACAACAATTTGCTGAACAACCATCGATGAAAAAGACTGAAAACCTACCATAAAGGATCTTCTACAACTAATGACATAAAGACAGAAACAAAACAGATGAGTACGAGAGGCAGACTTGTGATATAATCAAATCCCATACCCCCTGGGAAGGCCACCCACAAGCTGGAGGATAATTATATTACTGAAGTTCTCCCACAGGAGTGAGAGTTCTGAGCCCCATGTCAGACCTGCCCCCCGATCCAGCGTGGAGGTCTAGAAATGGTTAGAGGAACCCTCAGAGCATTTGACTGTGAAGGCTAGTAAGGCTTGACTGCAGAGACAGGCAGTCTACCTGAGAAGGAGTTCAGGGTAATGATTATAAAGATGATCATAGGGGTCTTCCCTGACAGTCCAGTGGTTAAGACTACACTTCCACTGCAGGGTTCAATCCCTGGTCAGAGAACTAGATACCGCTTGCCACTGCACCATGTGGTAAGGCCAAAAAAATTTTTAAAACAAACAAAAAAATGGTAAAAAAGAAAAAAAAAAAAAAAAAGGGATCAAAGAATTCAGAAGAGTGGATGCACAGAATGAGAAACTAGAGGTTTTTTTTACCAAAGAATTTGAAAATATTAAGAATAACCAAACATAATTAAAGAATACAATAGCTGAAATGAAAAATAAACTAGAAGGAATAAATAGACTACATTAGACAGAAGAACGGATCAGTGAGCTGGAAGACAGAGTAATGGAAATCACTGCCACCAAACAGATAAAAGAAAAAAAGAATGAAACAAAATGAAGAAAGTTTAAGAGAACTTTGGGACAACATCAAGCAAACTGATATTTGGATTGTAGGGGTCCCAGAAGGAGAAGAGAAAGAGAAAGGTCCAGAGAAAATATTTTAAGAGATAATAGCTGAAAACTTCCCTAACCTGGGAAAGGAAACAATTAACCTCGTCCAGGAGCTACATATAGTCCTATACTGGATTAACCCACAGAGGACTAATATTGTATGACACATTATAATCAAAATGACAGAAGTTAAAGAGAGAATATTAAAAGCAACAAGGGAAAAGCAGTAAATATCATACAGTTCAGTTCAGTTCAGTTGCTCAGTCGTGTCCAACTATTTGCGACTCCATGGACTGCAGCACACCAGGCTTCCCTATCCATCACCAACTCCTGGAGCTTGCTCAAACTCATGTTCATCAAGTGGGTGAGAGTCCATTTGGTGGCAGATCCAACCGTCTCATCCTCTGTTGTTCCCTTCTCCTTCTGTCTTCAGTCTTTCCCAGCATTAGGGTCTTTTCCAGTGAGTCAGTTCTTTGCATCAGGTGGCCAAAGTATGGGAGCTTCAGCTTCAACACCAGTCCTTCCAATGAATATTCAGGACTGATTTCCTTTAGGATTGACTGGTTTGATCTCCTTACTGTCCAGGGGGCTCTCAAGAGTGTCCTCCAACACCACAGTTCAAAAGCATCAATTCTTTGGCATTCAGCTTTCTTTATTGTCTAACTCTCACATCTATACATGACTACTAGAAAAACCATAGCGTTGATTTTACAGACCTTTGTCAGTCAGGGGAACTCCTTTAAGGCTATCAGCTGATTTTTTAGCAGAAACTGCAGACCATAAGGGAGTGACATGATATACTTAAAGTGCTCAGTTGTTTCAGTCGTATCCAACTCTTTGCGACCCTATGGACCATGGACTGCCAGGCTCCTCTGTTCATGGGATTCTCCAGGCAAGAATACTGGCGTGGGTTGCCATTTCCTCCTCCAGGTATACTTAAAGTGATGAAAGTGAAAAAAACCTATCACCAAGAATGTTCATAAAGAGAAGTCACTCAGTTGTGTCCAACTCTTTGCGACCCCATGGACTATTGCCTACCAGGTTCCTCCATCCATGGGATTTTCCAGGCAAGAGTACTGGAGTGGGTTGCCATGAGTGTTCATACAATGTTCTTAAATTCACACTTCTATTTTAGAATTTTTTTTCATAGATTGAAAAAGAGTTTTCAGTGTAAACTATCATATTTTCTGTAGTAAAGACAGTTGTACTTCAACCTTTTACAATCTGTATTCCTGTGTCTTTTGGCTAGGACATCCAATACAATGTCAAACAGAAGTGGCAATAGTGAAAATACTTGCCCTTTTCTGACTTTAAGGCAATATTTTTTCAACACTTCACCATAATTGTATCATGTTAGCTCTGGGATTTTCTTAGATGTCCTTTATCAGGTTGAAGAAACTCCCTGCCATGCCAGTTTAAGGTGTTTTAGTTGTGAACTGATGCTCCCTTTTACTGAATGCTTTTTCTGAATCTACTGAGAATATGACATGGGTTTTTACCTATACCTTATTATTGTGACCAGTTTCTTTGACTGATTTTCTTATGGTAAACTGTTCTTGTCACCATGGAATAGATCTCATTGACTAAATTTTGTTTAGGAATATGTACCTATGTTCCTGAAAGATGTTGATCTGTGATTTCCTTTTTTGTAATATCCTTGTAAAGTTTTATATCCAGGATATGCTGAATTCATAAATGCATTAGAGAATATTCTCTTATCCTTTATTTACTGAAAGAATTTATATAAATTAGTATCTTTTCTTCTCTAAATATGTGATAGATTTCATCAGTGAAGCCACCTGTGCTTGGAGTTTACTTTGTGAAAATGTTTGTTATTAGAAAGGTTTGCTACCAACTTACTTAACAGATATAAGACTATTCAGATTTTCTATTTCTTCTTGATTGTATTTTGGTAAACTGTGTTTCAAGCAATTTGTCCATTCATCTAAATATTCATAACTGGTGGCATAAAGTTTTCATAATATTATCTTTTTAAAATTTATTTATTTGTTGGCTGTGTGCACAGGCTTTCCCTGGTTTCGGCAAGCTGGGCCTACTCTTGGGGAGCGCAGGCTTCTCACTGCCGTGGCTTCTCTTGTTGCAGAGCATGGGCTTTAGGTACATGGGCTTCAATAGCTGAGGCTCGCAGGCTCAAGAGTGTGGGCTCAATAGCTGTGGCACGCAGGTTTAGTCACTCTGTGGCACGTGGGAATTGTATTGTATTGAACTCTCCAAATATGATTGTGGATTTGTCTGTCCTTTTCGTCTGTCAACTGCTGCTTCATGCATTGTTTAGCTATATTCTTAGGTGCATTGTTATTGCTTCCTGTTAACTCTCATCAATTTGGAATTTCTCTTTATTTCAAGTTATAACTTCTTGGCTTAAATTTTACTTTCTCTGATTATTTGATTACATATGATAATATTAATGTGATCATACTTGCTTTCTTTCATTTAATGACATGTTTAAATGACGTGTTTGAATTGTCTTTTCACACAAAACTTATTTGTGTTTTCATACTTTTGTGCATTTTGGCATGTCTTGTGTAAGCAGCCTGTAATGGGTCTTTTTTAAGATTTAGTTTATTTATTCATTCACTTTTGACAGTGCTGGGGCTTCATTGCTACATGCAGGCTTTCTCCAGTTGTGGTGAGCAGGGGTCACTCTTCGTTTTGGGGCGCAGGCTTCTCATCGTGGCGGTTTCTCTTGTTGCTGAGTGTGGGCTCTAGGCATGCAGGCTTCAGCAGTTGCAGCTCGTGCATGGGCTTCATAGTTGCAGCACATGCCCTGTGCCGTGTGGGATCTTCCCAGACCAGGGATCACACCCATGTTCCCCGCATTGGCAGGCGGATTCTTAACCACTGGACCACCAGGGAAGTCCCAGGTCTTTCCTTTTTTTAATCTTCTGCCAATCTGTTTTTTATTGGTTGTTTTGTTCCTTGACATTTACACGTACTCTCATGATGACATAATTAAATTGGGGTTAAGTCTGCCTGCCTGCCTAAGTCGCTTCAGTTGTGTCTGACTCTGTGTGACCCTACGGACTGCTGCCAGGGTTAAGTGTCCTGTATTTTTTTTCCCCAATTTTTCCCATCTGTTCTTTTCTTCTTCCCTTCATATCTTCTTTTTATCAATCAGGTATTTTAATATCCTATTTTATCTTTTTGTTTCCCTTTAACTGTCAATCTTTTCAGCAGTTAATCCTAGAATCTTTTAAAAAAGTGTATTCTTATTGCAGTGTACCTACCATTGTCACAAATAATGGAAGAATCTTAGAACAGTTTATCTTCATCTCCACGCACATATTTTTATTGATTTTATTTGTTTGATTTCCTACTTATGTTATAAACCCCACAAATATTTGTCATTATTGTTACTATTCAATAGTCTTATATTTACTCAGTATGATGATGTAGGATCTTTTCCTTTTAACCTGATTTTTTTTTTAATCATGTAAGCCTGCTAGGGATACAACTCTGCAGCTCTTATTTATCTGAGAACATTTTTTTAACTCTCATATTTGAAGCATTCTTTTCTTCATATGGAATAGTTTGACAAGTTTTTTTGTTGTTTTTGTTTGACCCTTAGCAGTTTGAAAGTGAAAGTGAAGTCGCTCAGTTCTGTCCAACTCTTTTCCACCCTATGGACTGTAGACCACCATTCTCCTCTGTCCATGGGATTTTCCAGGCAAGAACCCATTGGAGTGGGTTGCATGTCCTTCTCTAGGGGATCTTCCTGACCCAGGGATCAAACCCCGTCTCCCGCATTGCAGGCAGACTGTTTACCATCTGAGCCACCAGGGAATCCCTTTTAGCAGTTTAAGGATGTTATTTCATTGTTTTTCAGTGTCCATAGATTTTTGCTAAGATATCAACTATTATATTTAAAATAGTTTCCCCAGGAGGTACTGTGGCTTTTCTTGACCACTTTAAAGATTTTCTTTGTAAGTTAACTTTTCAGAAGTTTGACTGTCGTATCCTTAAGCATGGTTTTCTTTTATTATCCTGCTTGGTGTTTATGAAGCTTTCTGAATGTGTGAGCTTTATCATTCATTAAATTAGGAAAATCTCAGCCATCAATCTTCAAATGTCACATATGTCTTGTCTCTCTCTCCTCTCTGTTTGGGACTCCAATTACATGTTTGTTAAACCTTTTGCCTGTGATCCAAATCTCTGTGATACTTTGTTCTTTTTCAATACTTTTTCTTTGTCCTCAGTTTAAGTATTTTATATGACTGTATTTGAATCTAGACTCATACTGTAACCATTCAATTAGCTCTTAATTGCAGATGTTTCAACTTGCATTTCTAGAAGGCCCATTTGATTCTTATTCCTCGATTTAAATTCTCTACTGAAGTACTCTTTTTATCAACTTTGTTCATCTTTTCCTTCAATTTATTTTTAACATACTAAATATAGCTATTTTGAAGTTTTTGTCTGATAACTCTAATTTATGAACCATCTCTGGGTCTGTTTCTTTTATTGCTTTATTTCATGATGATTTGTGGGGTTTTTTTTCCGTCTACACATTCAGGGATTGGGCATGTATATGTGTGTGTCTGTATCCACTAGTTAATACAGTGGTTAACAAAATGAAGAGGTTCTAGATTATATTGTTTCCCTCTAAGGTTGAATCTTGTTCTGGAAACAAGTGTCTATTTAAGTCTAGTCTACTCCTGCTGGTAACACTGCTAGTTCACGGTCTTTAGTGCTATGCTGTAGCCTTTCTGGGGCCTTCATTAGTGTGGAGGAATTTGTGAAGCTTTATACATTCTGCAGGGCTTCCCAGGTGGCACTAGTGGTAATGAATCCACCTGCCAGTGCAGGAGATGTAAGAGATGCAGATTCAATCCCTGGGTCAAGATCTCCTGGAGTAGGAAATGACACTCCACTCCAGTATTCTTGCCTGGAAAATTTGACACTAAAGCCTTTGATTGTGCGGATCACAACAAACTGTGGAAAATTCTTAAAGAGATGAGAATACCAGACTACCATATCTGCCTCTGGAGAAACCTGTATGCAGGTCAAGAAGCAACAGTTAGAACTAGACATGGAACAACAGACTGGTTCAAAATTGGGAACGGAGTACATCAAGGCTGTATATTGTCACCCTGCTTATTTAACTTATATGCAGAGTTCAGTTCAATTCAGATCAGTCGCTCAGTCATGTCCGACTCTTTGCGACCCCATGGACTGCAGACCAGGATTGGGATTCCCTGTCCATCACCAACTCCCAGAGCTTGCTCAAACTCATGTCCATTGTGTCAGTGATGCCATCCAACCATCTCATCCTCTGTTATCCCCTTCTCCTCTTCCCTTCAATCTTTCCCAGCATCAGGGTCTTTTCCAGTGAGTCAGTTCTTTGCATCAGGTGGCCAAAGTATTGGAGCTTCAACTTCAGCATCAGTCCTTCCAATGAATATTCAAGACTGATTTCCTTTAGGATTGACTAGTTGGATCTCCTTGCAGTCCAAGGGACTCTCAAGAGTGTCCTCCAACACCACAGTTCAAAAGCATCAATTCTTCAGCACTCAGCTTTCTTTATAGTCCAACTCTCACATCCATACATGACTACTAGAAAAACCATACGTTTGACTAGACGGACCTTTGTCAGTAAAGTAATGTTTCTGCTTTTTAATATGCTGTCCAGGTTGGTCATAGCTTTTCTCCCAAGGAGCAAGCATCTTTTAATTTCATTCACCATTGGCAGTGATTTTGGAGCCCAGGAAAACAAAGTCTCTCACTGTTTCCATTGTTTCCCCATGTATTTGCCATGAAGTGAGTTCAGTTCAGTTCAGTCACTCAGTCATGTCCAACTCTGCGACCCCATGAACTGCAGCATGCCAGGCCTACCTGTCCATCACCAACTCCCGGAATCCACCCAAACCCATGTCCATTGAGTCAGTGATGCCATCCAACCATCTCATCCTCTGTCATCCCCTTATCCTCCTGCCCTCAATCATTCCCAGCATCAGGGTCTTTTCCAATGAGTCACCTCTTCTCATCAGGTAGCCAAAGTATTGGAGTTTCAGCTTCAACATCAGTCCTACCGATGAACACCCAGGACTGATCTCCTTTAGGATGGACTGGTTGGTTCTCCTTGCAGTCTAATGGACTCTCAAGAGTCTTCTCCAACCCCACAGTACAAAAGCATCCATTCTTCAGTGCTCAGCTTTCCTTATAGCCCAACTCTCACATCCATACATGACCACTGGAAAAACCACAGCCTTGACTAGAGGAACCTTTGTTGACAAAGTAGCGTCTCTGCTTTTTAATATGCTGTCTAGGTTGGTCATAACTTTTCTTCCAAGGAGTAAGTGTCTTTTAATTTCATGGCTGCAATCACCATCTGCAGTGATTTTGGAGCCCAGAAAAATAAAGTCAACCACTGTTTCCACTGTTTCCCCATCTATTTGCATCATGCAAAATGCAGGCAGGATGACTCACAAGCGGGAATCAAGATTACTGGGAGAAATATCAACAACCTCAGATATGCAGGTGATACCATGATAATGGCAGAAAGGAAAGAAGAACTAAAGAGCCTCTTGATGAAGGTTAAAGAGTAGAGTGAAAAAACTGTCTTAAAACTCAACATTAAAAGACAAAGTTTATGGCATCTGGTCCCATGGCAAGTAGATAGGGAAAAAAATGAAAACAGTGACAGATTTTATTTTCTTAGGCTCCAAAATCACTGTGGATGATGACTGCAGCATGAAATTAAAAGGCACTTGCTCCTTGAAAGACAAGCTATGACCAACCTAGACAGCATATTAAAAAAGCAGAGACATCACTTTGCCTTCAAAGGTTCATCGAGTCAAATCTATGGTTTTTTCAGTAGTCATGTATGGATGTGAGAGTTGGACCATAAAGAAGGCTGAGTGCCGAAGAATTGATGCTTTTGAACTTGAGAGTCCCTTGGACTGCAAGGAGATCAAACCAGTCAATCCTAAAGGAAATAAGTCCTGAATATTTATTGAAAGGGCTGATGCTGAAGCTGAAGTTCCAATACTTTGGCCACCTGATGGGAAGAGCCAACTCATGGGAAAAGACCCTTATGGTGGGAAAGGTTGAGGGCAAGAGGAGAAGGGGGGTGACACAGGATGAGATGGTTGGATGGCATCACTGACTCAATGGACATGAATTTGAGCAAACTCTGGGAGATAGTGCAGGATAAACACTGGTGTGCTGCAGTCCATAGGTCGCAGAGTTGGACATGGCTGCGTGACTGAACTGAACTGAACCTCTCATGTCTCCCCATATTGTGAAACCTCTGAAATCTCTGTTCAACTCTCAGCCTCCCAGAAATTGTTCTCTGCTAGGTCTCCTAGAGTCTTGCCTTGCTCATTGACATCTCAACAGTGGGCCAAGTAACTAAGGGAAATTTTTATGCAATTTTGGAGGGCTTCTTCTCTGCAGCTCCCTTCTTTAAGGCACCTTGCTCTCCAAACCCAGCTGGGTTAGCAGGTCTTAAGTTTGATCTCTTTCCTGTGCCCCGAGACACTCCTGTTCTCTGCTTGGGCTCTACATCCCTGGGGTAGGAAGAACATGCAGCTGGCCTCAAGTGCTTCCTTCTTCTGCCTTGGTTGCTGTCCAGTGTCATCAATCATTGTTTTATACCATCCGTCTAACTTTTATTGTTGTTTATAGCAGGCAGGTGGGTCAAATATCATGTACTCAATCACAATCGGAGCTGGAAATCAGGAGATTCATTTTTGTAAAGGGAATGAATTTAAGGGACATTTATTTTTTTCTCATCTGTAACCATAGAGAAAGGCTAAGCATAAAGATCCTCTTATTAACTGCTGCCACTCAAATTCAAATTCCAAACTGAAAGTCTTATAATTTTAGAGTTCTCCCCTTTATTTTCATGCCTCCCTTAACATAATTAATAGCTTAATAAAATAAATTCATTCTAATCTTTGCTAAATTTTCTATTCATAAAATTGGAGTGAAACAAAAACATTTGCATATTGATTTTCATATTTATAGAGCATTACAGACAAAAAGTTAGATTTCTTAGGTCAAAGATAGAACACAATAGTACAAGTGCTAAAACAGATTTCCTTAGTTTTAGTTGTGGAACATGATGCTTTGATATATGTATATATTGCAAAACAACTACCACAATAAGTTTAGCTAACTAACATCCATCACCACAAATAGTTTTGTGGGTTATTTTTTCATGTTATAAGAACTTCTAAGACATACTCTCTTAGCAGCTTTCAAATGTACAACACAGTATTGTCAACTTTGGTCACCATGCTGTACATTGCATCCCCAGGACTTATAACTGGAAGTTTGTACCAAAAGGTAAAAAACTGCCTTTCCCCATTTTCTCCACCTGGTATCCCCCATCTCTGGCAACATCAGTCTGTTCTCTGCACCTATGAGTTCAGTTTTTTAAGATTTCACTTAACAGTGAGATTACACAGTGTTTATTTTGCTCTGACTTCTTTCATTTAGGATAATGCTCTCAAGGTTGATCCATGTTGTTGCAATGCACTCATCCATCAGTGTATACTTAGGTTGTTTCTATATCTTGGCTATTGTAAATAATGCTGCAGTGGACATGGAGGTGCAGATATCTTTTCCAGGCAGTGATTTTTTTTTCCTTCAGCTGTATACCCAGAAGTAAAATTTCTGGATCATATGATAGTCCTATTTTTCATCTTTTGAGGAAACTCCATACTGTTTTCTATAGCAGGTGCACCAATGTACGTCCTCACCAGCAGTACACAAGTGTTCCCTTTTCTCCAAATCTTTGACAACACTTGTTGTCTCTTGTATTTCTGATCAATTTTAATAAGTGTGAGATGATAGACCACTGAGGTTTTGATTTGTATTTCCCTGATAATTAGTGATGCTGAGCACCTTTTCAGATACCTGTTGGCCATTTATATGTCTTCTTCAGAAAAAAATGTCTGTTCAGTTCCTCTATACATTTTTTTCATTGGATTCTTTTTGTTTTTGTTATTATGGAATTATTGTTTATATATTTTGACTATTAACCCCTTACCAGATACATGATTTGCAGAAAATTTCTCCCATTCTGATTTTTCATTTTATTGATAGTATCTTTTGCTGTGCAGAAGTTTTTTAATTTGATGTAGTCTTACCCATTTATTTTTAATTTTATTGCCTGTTTTTGGTATCAAATCCAAAAAATCACAGTGAAAATCAGTGTTGAATTTACCCCTACGGTTTTGTCTAGAAATGTTGTGGTTTCAGGTCTTTGAGCTTTGTCATATCATTCTGTCTTGCTTTTTGATGAATGTAAAACCCAAAGGAATAAATATTGTATACCTTCATTAAAACTCGCAGAGACACAAAATTAGAGTTTGGGAGCTCTGTAATTCCCATCTCTCCTACAAATTATCTTTTAAGACAATTCAATCCCTGGGTAGAAGCCTAAAATAAAAGACGATTCCTGAGTAGGAATCTAAAATAAAAATTTTATAGTAGAAAAACTTCTGTGTTATGGTCATAGAAACAAGAATTTATTTTTGTTTCCCTCATGTTGGAAAGAATAAAGAAGTTGCTTAGCCATCTTTGTTTCTTCAATACCCTATTGCTATTTATGTGACATTGAAGATCAAAGTTATTTAAATCAAGGGTCCCTGATCTCTGGGATCTAATGCCTGATGATCTGAAATGAAGCTGATGTAACAATAATAGAAATAAAGCATGCAATAAGCGTAATGCCCTTGAATCATCCCAAAACCATCCTCCCCCCACCCCCAGTCCATGGGAAAACAGTTTTATATGAAGTCAGTCCCTGGTGCCAAAAAGGTTGGGGACCACTGATTTAAACGTTTCAAAGAAACTTTTAAAAGTAGAGTGCCAACTATGCTCGAAGCATTCATTTAGCCGTGTGTGTGTGTGTGTTATGCTGTGCTAAGCTGCTTCAGTTGTGTCCAACTCTTTCTGACCCTTTGAACTGCAGCCCTCCAGGCTCTTCTGTCCATGGATTTCTCCAGGCAAGAATACTTCAGTGAGTTACCACGCCCTCCTCCAGGGCATCTTCTCGACCCAGGAATCAAACTTGTGTCTCACTGTGTCTCACACGTTGGCAGACAGATTCTTTACCACTAGCACCACCTGGGAAGCTCTAGACATATGTAAATATATATAATGTTTCACACATTTTTGTTACCCCTCCATTATGTCAGATCCTCCAAATGTGTCAAACATTCTTACCTTTAGTTACTGTGGGAGGGGTAATTGAACATAGTACATGGAAGTAAGTGGTCTCTTGATAACTTTTGTAGTGTTAAAAAAGCTCAAGGAAGGAAAGACCTTATTTGTTTGGGTGGATCATAAAACGTTAAATGATGCAGTGCTGTCAAACTTGATCTTAAATTTTGGGTAGAACTTTGGTAAGAATAAAAAGGAAAGGGCATATCACATCGAAGTGATACAAAGGGAGAGTCGCATCAAAGGTAGAAAAGCGGGGAATAGCAGATGATCTAATTTGTCTAGAAATTAGAGATAACAATGGGAAGGTAGTGTGGGGTCTTCTCATTGGGGAACTAAATGCTAGTTTGTGGGGTGTAAGCCACCTGGAACCAAAGAGGCTACTGTTGATGGAAGGAACACTGTGACTAGAGCTCAGAACTATTCATCTGGTCGTGGGAGGATATCAGGACCGCAGGGCCAGTGCTGGTCCACAGAAGTCGCTAACTACATGAGTAGAAAATCTTGGAGAATGTCATGATTTGCATAAAATTTAATTTACTTAAGGTAAAAGACTTTCCTATATTCTGAAATTAGCCTTCTCTATTCTACTATTTAAAAAATAGTCTACAGAAAATATATGATAAATCCCCATGTTCATTGCAGCATTATTTACAACAGAAAAAACATGGAAACAAACTGTCAGTGTATGAATGGAAAAATTATGATATATACTTATTTATAAATGTTAACATATGTGATACATATAAGTTTGATATATTTATATATGAATATTATCCAGCCATAAAAAGGAAGTTTTTAAAATAATGTTATTTGGTGAAATTAAAAGTTGGCAATCATATATTTGTCCTTAAAACTTTTTTTTAAAATAACGTTATTTGGTGAAATTAAAAGTTGGCAATCATATATTTGTCCTTAAAACTTTTTTTTTAATATTATTGGTCAGAAAACTAAAAGCCTGGGAGCTATTGTCATATAGGTTCAATTAGAGCTGGTTGAGTACTCTTGGACAGAATGGAGAAAGTGGGCTGAAAGGAGGAAAGATATTTGGGGAATAAAACTTAGAAGATGAAGTCACCATTTGGCTATGTGAGTCAACAGAGGACAATTCGAAAGGTGCCCTAATAAAAACAGGAGAGTGAGGAAATGATGGTATTTTGGTAGAGGCAAAGCAGGCAGAATCAGGCTTCCCTGATAGCTCAGCTGGTAAAGAATCCGCCTGCAATGTGGGAGACCTAGGTTTGATCCCTGGGTTCGGAAGATCCCCTGGAGAAGGAAACAGCTACCCACTCCAGTCTTCTGGCCTGGAGAATCCCATGGACTGTATAGTCCATGGGGTTACAAACAGGCAGACACGACTGAGCAACTTTCACTTGCTCAAAGCAGGCAGAGGCTAACAGGGCAGATCATTTTAGTTGTGGCAATGTTCTGTGGATGATCCTGTAGGAAACTTGAAAAATGTCCGTTGGGCAACTGAAATGTCAGTCTGGAACTTGGAAGAGAGATTTCTTGATGAAAGAACATATTTATTGTATACCTACTATGAGCTAAGCACTAAATTTTGGGGGAAAAGATATATTTGCGTGTCATTTATACAGACTCCCTTACAATGGTCTTTTCTTCATTAAGTACTTGTTTCTTAATCCAGTCATCCTTGGGGGTCCATGGGGGTTTGGTTCTAGGACCCACTGCAGATACCAAAATCTGAGGATGCTTGAGTCCCAGTGTTGGCCTCTGAAGCTTTCCCTCTGCACCCATGGATTCAACCAACCTCGGTTGTGTTCTACTGCCTTTATTTTTTTAAATCTGCATATTAGTGGACGTACACAGTTCAAACTCATATTGTTCAAGAGTCAACACTATAGCTATTTTATTTCTCTTTATGTTGCTTTAGAACCTCTAATTCAAAGATATATCACAAAAACAGTAATAAATATCTAAAATTTACAACTGATCTACAAAATCATAAATGAATCAAAAACTAAGACTGAAAAAAAGTTTTATTAGTGTATTAGTTAGCCGAGGCTTCAGTAACAAATAAACAACCATGTAATAGCACAGTACCATAAAGTCTCTAACTTGGTCACACTCTACCTCTCGATGAGCAAGTGAACAGGTTGGTAGAATGGCTCTCCAGGGAGACCCAGGCAGATCAGGGGATCCACCTTCATGAACAACACATGGCTTCTAAAGTCACTGTGTCTCTTCCATCTCAGTCAGCATGCATTCAAGATTTCATCCCTCAAAGTGGCAAACATTACTTCTACTCACACTGTACTGGCTAGAACTCAGATATATAGCTCAATCTAACACGGGCAGCTGGGAGGCACAGTCAAGCTTTATGTCCAGGAAGAAGAGGAAATGGATTTGGTTGAATAATTAGCTGTCTGCCATGGTTTGTATTATTAATAAATTGTCTGAGAAAGAGTTAAATTCTAATAAGTGACGCACTTGATCATGAAGAGCATTTAGTCTGTCAATGAATAGAATCTTGAGCACTGCATCTCTGGAGAGAAGTTACTGCCATTTATAAGGAACGTCTATTCATGTAAGAGTTAAACCAAGCTTTAATAGTTGTAAAAATAAAACAGTTGAATTCCTATAAGGTTGTGCAGAGTCCTTGCCAGGGTATCATTTGCTTTTTTCAGCTGAAAAGCAATCTAAGCTAAGTGACCTGAGATGATGGGGGGCAAGAGGAAAAAGGACAGCCTCCCAAGATTAATATGTTTTCTATAAGCAGATCCTTTCCGACCTTCCTTTTTGTTCCCAGGAACATGGGCCTCTTTGATGTGTTTGTGGTTTTTGCATTTCTTTCCCCATCAGCATTTTTTCTTCAAAATTGTCCTTAAAGCGACTGCATCCTATTGTGAACCCTTACTTAGCCTGTGACCACTTGCCTATTTCAAATAAATTTTTACTACAAATCTCATACTCTTCAGCTTAGTTCTGCACCTGAACCTGAACATACGTTCACAGAAGTAGACAGAAATCCAACAGCAGTAAAAACATCACTACTTATGATCTTACATCACCTGATATCCAGAGATCTCTGCATTTATTCATGATGTATAACTTGTAGATTACTCCTATCTTTAGCATAGCCCTTAGGACTAAATTCTGTGTGACTTAAAATCAATTATCTCTACTGCAGATCCTTCTTCTCAACGTCTTAGTTATTACCAGCTCAGCTTTGTTAAGTAGTTTGTTGACATCCCATTGTTTCTTGTGGCCTCAGGTTTGGAGAGGGAAGCATTTGAAAGAAAATTAGAGTTCAGCTATTAGTTCTGTTTTAGGTTGATCCTAGATAGGTGATGCAATCTTGTCTTAGTCTCTTTGGGTTGCTTTAACAAAATACCACAGGTTGAATGGTTTATAAGTTAAAAGAAATGTGTTTAACAGTTCTGGAGGCTAGGAGTTCAAGATCAGGTACCAGCATGGTTGGGTGAAGGCTGTCTTCCAGGTTGCAGACTTCTCACTATGGGGCCTCTTTAATAAGGGCACAAATCTCAATCATGAGGGCTTATGATTTAGTCACGTCCTATGGGAGGAGGCCCCACTTCCTAAGACCAACACTTTGGGGATTAGGATTTCAACATATGAATTGTAGGGGAAGGTGCACAAACATTCAGACCATAGCAAGTCTCTTCCTGGTAAATAGTAGTGAGCAGGGGAGGAGCTCAGACAAGGCTAATTTGGATTTTTAGGAAACCTTCACAGTATTATTTCATCAAAATATTTCAGTGGATTTTGCTTTTGGTCATCTAGCATCAGAATACTCTTTGGCCAGGATTCTTAAATAGATGGGAAGCAGCACTGTAGAAGCTACAGGGGGCAGATAATCTTTTCCTTTGATAGCTGGGGCATCTGCAAATGGTCGTGCCCAGGGCTTTGAACCTTGAAGGTGTGACACAAAAATGAAGGCTTCTGAAAAATCATTCACAGCAGTGGAGGGGTGTAGAGTCCACAGGCTAGAGCTGACTTCTGTCATACCTAGAGTACCACATTAACTGCTCCAGATCACTCAGCTTTACTGCTATTTTCCTCTACCTTGGTCTTTGGTTATGTGATATAAGAGATTGCCTACTGCTTCTTCAGCCAGGGAAAGTTTCTATTGTCTGCAACTAAGAATTCCTACTAGCACAAACATCCCCAAAATCTATATTTCCTATAAAAATAATGTTTTCTTCTTGCAAAAATTACTTATCAACTGAAAACCTTAGAAACTAAATAGACAGGAACAAAAAACAGTGTAACCTCATCACCCACAGAGAACCTCTGTAAAAAGTTTTAAGCATGTTCTAGTGCATACTATCCTAGACTTTTCCCTGGATATGTGAACATATTCTGTTTATTTAGCTATTACAAAAAAATGCTGCCACACTGTGATCAACATGGCTGTTATTTACCTGCTATTCTGCCTCATTTATAATACTGCTTCTCCCCATGAATTTGAATATAGACATCATGAGTTGGTCCAGCCTTGTGAAAAGTATTTGTCACCCTTAGACAAGTTGCCTTTGAATAAACATATGTAGAAGTGACATAATTATCCTACACAAGAAGGCATATAAAATGATTTCAGACAACAGTTTTCCTCTGCTGGGTAAAAATCCTCATATGACTCTTGGTGAGGTCAAGTGATATGTAATTTTTATATTCAAGTTGCTACAATTCAGAATTTCAGAGTAAGTTCAGGTTATAGGTATACTCTTCTGAGGACCTAATATTTCCATGAAATAATTTAAAAGTTACTAATTTCTTGGAGTGCATTATATTGATCTCTAAGAAGAATAATAGAATATACATTTTTAAATAATTACTTTTATATACAAATAACTGCCATTACAAAGTAGGTAAGCTGAGAGGACAACTTTACCAAGCAGGCTTAAACTTAGAGACTATTTGCAGATAGTAAATATATTAAGATTTCTTAAGAAAGTCTGTTCTCTACCTCTTCCCTCTTAATAGACTTCAGTACACTTCTTCAGAGATAACTTCAACCCCAGATAGATTAAGATGAATTAATAGATTCTAAATGCATTTTTATTTTTTCAACCTCTGTTGCCCTCAGCCTTGTTCTGTGTCTCTTCATTCCATTATTTACATTTAACGCATCTTTTTTTTTTTCTCATGGCACTGTTGTTGTTGTTTAGTCAGTAAGTCCAGGCTGACCCTTTGCGACCCCATGGACTGTAGCCCACCAGGCTCCTCTTGAATTCTCTAGGCCATTCCCTTCTCCAGGGATCTTCCCAACCCAGGGATCGAACCCAGGTATCCTCCATTGGCAGGCAGATTCTTTACCTCTAAGCCATAGGGAAGCTCTTTTATAGCCATATTTAATACTAAAAATAAGAGCCTATAGCTATGGTTTTCTTCCCAGTGAATGGTAAACAAACTTTCCTTATTGTTACTCTCAAACTACCTTTAATAAGTATATTAAAGAAACAGACTCACAAAATTTCTAGTGAGTTCTTAACAAGTATATAGGTGATAGTTCTTTTTTTCTTTTCAAAATAAACTACCTTTAAGCTGCTTTTGTGATTTTTTACTATTTTAAAAATCATATATAATGACTATTTTCATTATATATTGCATAATGACAGTGCTTTTTCTCCATAACCAATACAATGATAAGGTATCAGTAATTTAATAAAATTCAGTAATTCTGAAATTCAGTAATTTGAATGATAAAATCATCCAGTGCTTTATTAAGCAAAAGAATTAAGAATGTTTAACTTTTTAGATCCTGAACCTCAACATGCCTTTGCTATTCAAATCAAAATGCAGTAGCCTCCACATTTGTTACCATGAATTTCAGAAGAATAATTTACATTTCTAAAAAAAAGGGGGGGGGGAAATAATCTGCATTTGTAAAAGCTATTTATATAGAAAGAAAACATTTATATAGAAAACATTTATATAGAAGGAAAACATAACTAAGCTGGAGTCTTTCCATATCATTGTCTTTTGGGGTCCAGGGAGCAAAACCATGATGTAGGTGAAAAAGTACCATGGCCAGGTTCCAGTGTATGTGATTCAAGCTGAAGAACAAGAAGTTGAACTGTGAATATGTTAACGTGACTCATAAAAGGATGCTAACCAGAGGGTCTCCACTTTTAGAGACCGGGCAAGGGTAAATGAGTTAAAATGGCGGCAGCAGCATCAACGTGGGTTACTTATAAAACAGTGCTTTTCAAAATGTATCAAGAGGCTAAGGACACCCATTGCGTATACCTCTTAGAGAATAAGATTGCTCATTTGCTGAGAATGGTTCTTGAAGGAAAATATCCTTCCTGTTCTGGAAGGCAGGATGGTATCTTTCCTTACTTGAAGGCCATCTTTCTCCCCAGGGGCTCAAACTTTTGAATTGTATCTCATTTATTCTTCTCAAGGTGAATCAAATCCAGTTCCAGAAGTTACAAACTCTGTATCTTTCATAACCTAACTCCCATTGTAGAATCATTCAAGAGTTAGGAACTCATCTTCCCACTCCAAAATTCAGCCACATTCCTTGATATGGGGCTTCTCTTCTTACTATGTCTGATATTCAGAGCCATTAAGGGAACATTTATTTCCTGTAATATGCAATGAAGTCCAATTTAAGAAACAACTCTGTAAAATAGGGACTATAAGGACAGCGGTGGTGGTGTTTTGTTTTGATGTTTGGTTAAGTAGCCTGGGGCAAATGGCTTAGCTTTGGCTGAGCTATATCATTTCTTTTTGGTAACAAAAATCAAAATCACTAGAATTTTCTGAGAAATAAACTACAGACAAATCTGTTTGTGAGTGACAGAAAAATCCCTTCTTTCAAAGTATGTTGGAAGTTAAGTATTCAATTGGCTAAATACACTTTTTGGATATTTTAACTTCTGTAATGACTGACATCCAGTAAAGCCTTCAATTTTCTAAAACCAGTACAAAAGCTGTTATAAGTTTAATATTTTGATTAGTAATCAAGTCACGACTTTTTCAATTCTGATTTGGTCCTGTACACTCTTTTTAACAGGGGTTTGGGCTCCCAAGTCCTCCTCTCCAGTCTTTGTATGTTAAAGTGAGCTATTTGTTGCAGTTTAGCAGAGCTGGATGATGGGTAGCTCTGCATTTGATTGGTTGACTTTTAAAGGATTACTTCTCTGGAAAGATACTGTCTCATACCACACTGCTAGTGGAGTGGACTTAGCTGCAGTTAAAATTTTAAATTGAAGATGAGCATTTACCATCAGAGAGAATATAAACTTCAGGACTCTTGTGTTACATAGATTCTATATATCATATTTTAGCATTATGTGTTTGTGATGAAGAGCTCTGTTTTCAAGCAACCTTAAATACCATATCCAGAAATAACTGACTCTAGCAAAGAGAGGTAATTTGGGGTCCCTGTGTGTGTTTTTTTTTTTTTATAATGAAACCAATATATTTTAAAACGATAAATTCCAACTACACAAATTGATGTCATTAAATTAACAAAACTGATGAATGACATCTGCTAACACAAGTCAAATAAAACACCCCATAATACTTATACCCAGATGAAATACAACAATGGCTTTCCAGTTTTATTTTGCATCTCCCAGTTACTCAAAAAGTAAACATGACCCCTTTTCAAATTCCACTTAATATTTTACCTGAAAGAACTTACCGAGTAAAATGCTTAGTTGCAGGATTTCACATTTGCAATCCATCAGGTTACAATTTTAAAGTTACAGTTTCTTCCCCGGTGTAGGCATTCTATAGTGCCTTTTATTTACATTGTCACTTTTTATTTCCTCCTAAATTTTATATGTTCAAGAATATAACTGTATAGGAGTTATGTAAAAATATTTCAAACTTGCAACATACATACATATTGGTTTATCTATCCCTTGAACCCATGTCTCTGAAAAATAAATACAATGTATCCAAAAGAACTACCTTGGAGCACATGAGGAAGAGTGTAGAGGTGTAGAAATAAAAGAATCGAAAAATGCTTGTGTGGAGATGTATTTGTCCTGCTGACAGCAGTCCCTATGATCTGTTAACAGACATAGGCAGCCAACTTAGTACACAATATATGTTCTAGAACTGGCCACAATCCGTTGATAACCAAGTGAGAATTAAGGCTTTAAGATCTCTCACAACAACTGTGATTCAAAAACCCCAAAGCAAGCAAACCCTAAAACCTGGAGAAAGTGCTCCAAATAGAGCCTCTGTGGCAGTCCAAATTGAACCAAATGACTCAGGTGGACAATTAAAAACCGTGCGCCGTTTTCTTTCACTAGGTCAATAAAGCCCATAAATAATGTTTGATCCAGAAAACCAGATTTACTAGCACCTTCCTTTTCCATTTAAAAAATATTCAGAATATTCAGCATCAATTCTTAATACATGGTCTTCACTCATTTATTGACTAAACAAGACTGCCGGTGCCTCTAGATCCCTCTTTCCAAGCTGACCTTACATGACAACAAACTGAAATGTTGTCTAAGTAGACCCTCTAAGTAGAGGGTCTAGACCGCGAGGTAAGTCATTCAAAGGTGGACGCATCTTGCTTATTTACTTATGTATTCAAGGGGCTGCGATGGCCACGGCTGGACGACGAGGAGGGAGGCGAAGGGTCGCGCGGATTGTGAGCCGCAGACCCGGAGTGGGAACCCGCGGAGATGGGGGGCAGCAGCCTCGCTCCGCTAGCTCGGTCCTCTGGACCCAGAAAATGACCAGCCCCTCCCCCAACTGCACCCTTGACCCCTCCCCCCTCTTTCCAGGCCTTTCATCTGCCCGCCCGCCGGGCAGTCCGCGGCCCCCAACCCTCTCGCCGCCTGCCTCCTTCCACGGCCCAGTCGTGCGGCGCGGGTAGACTCGGGGCGAAGCCCACGGCCCGGCGAGGACCCCTACCCCCGGCCCCTCCGGCCGCACCCCTCCCTTTCGTGTAACGCACCTGCGGCCCCGCCCCCGGCCAAAAGCTGAGGCGGCGGCGGGCTGGCGAGGCCGGGCGGCTCGGCCCTCCAGGCACAGTCGCCTTCCCTTCCCCCGCCATTCCGCCCACCCCCCTCGCTCAGCCACCGAGCTGCCGCCGCGCTCCTCAGCCGCCCCGAAATCTAAAGGGGTCCGTCTCCGGCACCACAACCAAATGGCTGAGCCTCCCTGGCCGGCTGCGCAGCCCGCCCATTGGTCCCTTCCCCCCCCGCCTCCACCACCATTCGCTGTTGCCCGGAGATCGGCGGCGGCAATTGGCTAACGCTGCTGCCACTCATTCGGGGCCGCCGATCCCGCCTCCACGGTGATCAGGTTAGTGTGCGCCGCGGGTGCTGGGGGCTCGAGAACCGAGCGGAGCTGGTTGAGCCTTCAAAGTCCTAAAACGCGCGGCCGTGGGTTCGGGGTTTATTGATTGAATTCCGCCGGCGCGGGAGCCTCTGCAGAGAGAGAGCGCGAGAGATGGACATGGACAAACGGATTCATTTAGAGCTGCGGAACAGGACGCCCTCTGATGTGAGCATTTGCCAAAAATATCTCTGTCGGTCCATTCTCCTACTTTGTGTGTGTGCGCGTTAGGGGGAGGCACTTTTTTTTTGAGGGGGGGCGCCCGGGAGATGTGGGTTTGGGGGTCGCACTGCAAATGAATTGCAAGATTGGGGGGTTGCAATGCCATCCAAGCATGTTCCGGCTGCCGCCGCCGCTGCCCTTGGTGTGTGACTACCTGTGCGTGTGCTCCCGCGTGTGCGAATGTGGGTGCGAGAGTGTGCGTGCGAGTGTGCACCCATCGGGGGCCAGCGGGCGCACGCGTTTGGGTCGGAGAGAATGAGGCAAAATAACCCTCTGAGCTCTCTGCTCCCGTGACTCCGTCTGGGGGAAAGATTAACGAGGGAGGAGGAGGAGAGGGGCTGCCTCCTGGATTTAACAACAAAAAAAGGGGGTTTTATATTTTATAAATGAATCCCCCCTTCCTCCCCCCTCCCGCGCCTTCCCCCTCCCTTTCTCTCTCTCTCTCTCGCACACACACAATAAGTTTTGGGCTTCGCGAGTCCGGTTTAGTTTCTGATAAATGTGGGCCGAGGCCCCTGGGGAGAGCGCGTGGGGAGGGGGCTGCAGCGGAGTTGGGAATGGCTCGAGTTTAAAGTGCGTCTTCATTTCTTTGCAGTGATGAGGCGAGAGACGGGGGAGCCATATTTGTAACTTTGTAGTGTTCGTGAACGCGCCCTTTCTCTCCCTCCCTCCCTTTCTCTGCCTCCCTTCCTCTCCTCCACTGTCTCCCTCACTCTTTCCACCCCACCTTCGGGCCAGATGCTGATGTTTCTTCCTTTCCTTCCGAAGGGAGGATAAATGGAAAGAAGCGGGGGGGGGGGGGGGAGGGATTTTCGAACGTGCAAAGGCACAGATAATCCCCGCGCCTCCCCACCTCGCGCGATCGCTACTGCAAGTTACCCAAAGGCTACGTCCCGGTCCCCCTCGCCCCTGCTCCTTCCGGCCTCCCTAAGATGCCAGCCTTTGAGCCCTGACGCCCCCCGGCCCCGACCCCCGGCCCGTTTTTCTCTAGGGTGGGCTCCTTGGCAGCCATTCGGCGCCCGATTAATAAGTGGGCCCGGGAAACTTTGTCAGGACGCGAGCTGCCCAGAGCTGGTGCCCGTGGTGGGTATTGGCTGGGTCCAGATTTATGCGGGCATAGCAGACACGCAGCTCGGGGATGGGAGTTTGCCTTCCCGTCGCCGTTATTGATTGGGCAGCAGCGGGAGTACAGCCGGAGGAAACTTACATGGATGGGAACTGGGAGGCTCGGGCGAAAGCTCACCCCCAAGGAGGGGAAAGGTGAGGGTGGGTTACTCGGACGCCCGTTTTTATTTCTGTCTTCCTCTCGCTTTCAAACACTGTTTTATGTGAGTTGGCGGCTCAGCGGAGGAGACCCCGGGTCTGGGGCGGAGACGCTGGCTGACTCCTCTGGTGGCCCCTCCGGGACCAGCGGAGCGCGGGCGAGTGGACACCCCCACCCCAGCCCCGGTGACCAGGGTTCCACAGACTTCGGAGTTTGGGGAGCTCGGTGCGCTGACCTGTCGCCCCTCCAACCCGTTAAAACCCGAATCCCTGGCGGAGGCAGGCCTTGCTTCCTCTTTTCTCTAGTTCCTCCCTCAAACCTGAGTGAGACTTTTGAAAACAAGATCCTTTTTGTGCCCCCCCCCCCCCCATCATAACGCAGCTGTGGACTGTAGACGTGCAGTGCCTTATGGCGCGCAGGGCGGGGAGGGGGTGGCGGAGGGAGGGGAGGGGTTGCCCGCCGGAGGACGCTGGAGTTTCCGCGAACAATTTGCCGGCGGTTTGCGTTTCTCTGGCCAGTTTCATCCCAGCTGGGACCCCGAGCCAGAGGATTGGGGGGCTGGGTGTGGTGATGGGGGAGGGGGCCCGAGCCGCGGGCTTCCCGCGTACTTTCCGGAAGCCCCCCGTGCGGAGGGGGAAGGGCGCCAAGTAGGGGGCCGGGGTCGCGGCGGGAGGGTGTGGAGGCGCGGTTCGCGCGGCCAACCCTACCCCCGCAGCTGGCCAACTGGGAGCGAGATCGAAAGCGGGTCGAACCGGCTCTTTAAACTTCCCGAGTGTGTGCTGGGGGAGGGGAACGCGCCGCGCCGATCAGGGAGCGATTTCTCACGCTTCGCCCCCTCGCCTCCCGGCCCACACGCCTGCCCCCTGCCTTGAGGCGGGGTGGGGGTGGAGGGGGCACTTTCTGCCCGTTTGGGGAGGAGGGGGAGAAAGCTAGCTAATGAGGGACAAAAGGGGTGGGGGAGGAGGGGCTCGTTTTTTTAACGTTCTTAAAATAAATAGCTCCCGGAGAGCGCCCCCTGCACCCCTCCCCGCCCTGCTCCCCCCGGGACCCCCCATCACACCCACCTTGGGAGCCTCTCCCAACTCTGATCCGGGGGCTGGTGGCCACGCCGCGACGCCGAAATAGGACGAGCAGCCATGTTTCCCGGGTCTCGCGCGGCCCGCCCCGCCCCTCCCCCATGGCGCGGCCGGCGCCGAGCGCGGGGCTCCGAATGCGGGCGCCGGGCTCCATGCGGCGCGGGGCGCGGGCCGGCGGCCGGGCGACGGGGCGGCCGGGCCGCGGGCGCGCGAGCCGGGCCGCGGGCGCGCGGGGCTGGCCCTCGGGCGGGCCTTTTGGCTTCCCGAGCTGGTTTGGAGCTCGAGGTGTTGTATTATTATTGTATTTTTAACGGCCAGGCCCGCCGGAGACCGAACCCGAAGGGCGCCGAGGCGTTATTGGGGGCCAGGGGCGGCCGCCAGGGCCCTGCACGCCTGTGGCAGGACTGCCGGGCGCCGGGCTGCCATTTTGTCACCGTGGCTGTTGTCGCTGTGGGGGGGTGGGGGCGCAGACTTGCGCCATCGCCCCGACGGCCCCGGACGTGGAAGCAGCAAGGGGAACGGGCTGTGGGGACCCCCAGTCGTGCTCTGGGCCCCGATATCGGGGGGGGGGTCCCCTCTCCTTGCCAACGGCCTGAGGTTCTTCTGGAGCGTCGCGGCGGCCGTTGCTCCCGGAGGGCGACGATCCTCCCTGCGAGTGCTCCCCCCACCCCCCAGCGCGCTCCCTGCCTCCCCCGCCCCCCTTCTCTCCGGTATTTCGTCCTTCCTCCGGCAGGCGTTTTAGAGGTAGTTCAGTGTGACCCTAAAGACGAACGGGTCGACCCGGTGTTTGCTTTTTCGGCGGAACTGATAGGAGGGTACGGGGAGAAATTAAATACGAGGTTTCTTTGGAGGGTTGGGGTGGAGGGGCGGGCGGCGATGCGGACGCGACTCTAGCGGCCCTGACTGGAGCCAAGGACAGCAGCCGCTTACCCGGGAGGGACGAGTTGATGCGTTGGGGAAACGCCCTCGGGGCTGGGCTCTCCGGGAAGGTAGGTCGCGCTCCGTGTTTCAGGTGGGTGTTGCAGCGCCCTGCTGGCTGCTAGGGGAGGCCCTCTCGCTCTTCCTCGGCTTCTCCCCCTTTTATTTTTGCCCGCGGGAGGGCGGCTACAGTAGTAAATGTAATCCTAAACCTAGAAGAGTAGGGAATGAGGCTTGGTTTTTAAAAAGTCAATGTTATCTTTTTCCAACTGCCTTTCTTTGGCTGTTGACTGCGGAGCCAGGCAAGTCATCCGCGTCGCCAACGTCTCTCTGGGACTTTTTAAAGCTGATACCCATGCTAGTTAAGCACCTCACTGGTTAAACCCTGGTACACGTCTGCATGGAGACTAGCTTTCATGGCAGTGGCCGGCCAAGGCTGCCCAGGAAGCCAGGTTTTTAACTTTGACCTTTGGAATACATCGCATGATGTTTTCCAGACTGACTTACTGCCTAATTGGGTTCAAGTAGCCTGATATTAACTCCAGTTTGTGCAAGCCTACCAGGGATCCGGGGGCAGAAAATTGAGCGTGAGTTCTGTATGGTCATGGTCAGTTATGTTTTGTTACTGGGTTGTTGCTGCTGATGGCAGTTTTGAGCCTAAGGGCTTCACGGGAGTGGTGGGTAGTAGAACCACACAGGCCTGAGTTTAAATTCCTCCTGCCACAGAAGAAAAGTTTACCTACCCCTGTGATCTCAGGCAGGTTAACTTAACCTCTTTGATCCTTGGTTTTCTCACCTGTAAAACGGGAATAATCCTATTTAATAAGTCAGTGACAAAACTGGCCTGATCTGGCCCTCAGGTGCTCAGTATGTGATAGTTTTATTTCTCAGATATTGGGGTACAGTGAGGTACAACTTTGTGCTTCTATAGAATTTACAGAACAATAATAATAACTAATGCTTGTATAGCACCCATCTATGCCTGGCACAGTTCTGAGTGGATTACACAAATCAATTAATTTAGTCCCCACAGCAGCATTGTGAGACAGGTACTATTGTTAAAATATCCTTATATAAACACAGGAAATCGAGGCATAAAGATGTTACCACAGCCAAACTTCAAACTCCATCTCTAATCTCTACTGCCTCCCCAGAAGCACCCTTACTTGTAAGGTACAGTGAGGAAAAGCTTTTTCTTCCCTGGTTTTGAAATGGTGCTACCCTATGTGAAAGTTTGAAGACTGGACAGCTTCCTAGTTGAAGATACTGAGGTGGGTGGGCAGAATCGGAGGCTCTCTGGATTTTATGGGGGTTGGGTTGGGGAGGGGAGAGGAGGAGTCAAGCATCTACTTCCCTAGATTGGGTTAGCACATCACATCTGGTTAAGCTGAAAGAAATCTGGGCTTTTAGGTGTTGGGGGACACATTGTGAGTAATGAGAGGATAAGCAGGAGCCAGTCATGCGGTGGTGTGTGGGGGATTGTGCATGTAATGCTTCCCCACATTTATTAGTCTCCTTCTGCAGACACAAAGCTAAACAGAATTGGCACGTCCTTGGTTTCCAAGACCTAGTTTACCAATAACACTTCTTGGATCATCTCACTTAATCACTTGGCTCCTTAAGGGTAAGCCAGGGAGGGTGACATCCTCTCCTGTGAGGGTGAATCATTCAGATTGAAAGAAAGTCAAACAGCTGGTACATAGCAGAATTGGGTTCTCCTCCTACTGTAAAACCAGAGATCCTTTAGTTAGAAGGAAGACCTTTGAATTTTGTTTAATTGATTGGGTCTCAAATGTGACCCATCCCCAGAATCATCTGGGGAGCATGTAGAATGCAGATTCCTGGCCCCATCCCTAGACTCTGATTTAAGCACGTGCGTGCGTGCATGCTCAGTCCTGTATGACTCTGGGAGCCTGTGGACTGTGACCTGCCAGGCTCCTCTGTCCATGGGATTTTCCAGGCAAGAATACTGGAGTGGGTTGCCATGCCCTCCTCAAGGGGATCTTCCCAACCCAGGGATTGAACCTGGGTCTCCTGCCTTGATTTAGTACAGGCGTTGCCAAGTTTGGGGTGAGCTGCCTGTTTTTGTATTGTGAGCTAAGAATACTTTGTACATGTAAACACTGCAATCAGTTTGATAATGTGGAACACTTTGAATCCCAATTAAGTGAAATGTTATCCCCATTTCCCCCTTGCAAAGAATTCCACTTGTCTCCTTGGACCTTTATTACCAAAAGAATTGTACTCATATTATATATTGAATTTTATCAATAAAAGAATTGTGGACTTTGCTTTCTTTCATTATAAAAAAGTGCCTATGTAGTATATCAGTTTTGCCTTTAGGTGAAGTTTACTATCTGGCCCCATACAGAAAAGATTTGGTAATCCCTGGTTTAACAGATTGTTGGTAAGGACCTTTTGATCTGGGTGTTTCAAAATTTTTTTTAATTCTTAAGTTTTTTAATTTTATGTGGGTGGTGCTTTAGGGGTCTTTACAAGTCCTTTTACATGTGCCATTAATGTCTAGTAGAAATCTGCCTTGATCCATAAACATGCAAAAGAAGAGAAATCCTACTTGTTGCTGGTGTAAAATTGGGCATCCCTTCTATCCATAAGTTGTTCAGTGTAACCAACCAAAATTCTTTATCTTGCCTATTCAGGATATTTCAAAAGGCTTTTGCATGTCTTGTAGTTAAATAGTTACTCTTAAGTTTTAGATGTCTTCTTAGAGGTAGAGGGAAGGAACTTTAATTGCAGTGGTTTGAGTTGAGACCTGGAAGGTACCACAGCTGTGTACTCGGTGGCTGACATCAGACCCTCAGAGCACAGTTTACTGAAAAGCACAGATAATCCTGAAATCTCTAGTTTGGGCCTGCTGCTCTTCCATCATGCATGTTGCCTGGGGATAGACCAGCAGCAAAGTGGTTTTGAGTTCCAGAACCCTTCTTTGTACCTGTAGCCTTTTGTGCCTGAGCTGATGAAGGTATGGCTAGATTGGCCAGACCTCGGGAGGAGGTGATAAATCTTAAGAGCACAGATCCCAGTCCCCATAACTGTGGCCTGTACTTTAAGAACAGCAAATCCAGTTTCCTCTCTGGGCAGCTGCTGCACCACCAGCCTCTCAAGATGACTTGCTCTGGACTTACATAATCCTTCAGCCACCTGATTGAGCTCTGGGGGCTGGTCATCCAGAGTTTTATTTAATATTAATTTTACCACATTGAAGTAAAAAACCTCAGAACTTTTGGGTATCCTTTATGGAGATTGTATAGGATGTTCATCAGATGCGTCCTTTCCACCTGCCTGCCCTCTACTCTAGTGTATCACTTAGGAAAAGGGCAGAGAGCTTGTTGCTGAGTGGTTACAAGCCCTGGTTGAAAGATTTTGACCCAGTTGTTTAGTCTGTATTCTGATTTGGTGAAGAGAAGGCCTATTACTCTTGGTGTCCAGACAGGGTCCTCCCTTCGAGATGTTCACTGCCATGCCCTCCCTGGCAACACACACATTTTGACCTGTCTGCCCTCTATTCTAGCTAGTACTCTAATCTCCTGGAAAGTACCCTTCCCTGGTACCCCATCACACTGCCTTCCTCCCACAAGCCAGTAAAGAAATAGTGACCTGAGTCTGAATCTTATATTACATATATTGAAATAATGACAGATGATAAATACCCAGCAGTGATGTTTTCATTAAAGAAATGGAGTCTGCCAGAGATGGAGAATTGTGAAGGCATCTGTTATTCCAAACTTCTCATGTAATAAAATGGGTTGAAGGTAGATGAGCAAAGTGGCCCTGGGCCCCTTCCCAGACTGGAAGCAGCTTGCATAGAACCAGTTGTCCTGAATACATTTGTTACGGTGAAGCCTGGGAAGTCAGATAAGATGTATCTGTTCACCAGCAGTGGGCCCCATCCAGCGTCTATTGGCCACACCCTGCAACCTTTGTGTTTTCGCGCAAATTTATTTTGTTTTGACTCAGCAGATGCCCTGGTGCACCCATCTGTTGCTTTCTTTACCAAAACTTCTCTCCGGCAGCAGATCTAAGAGATCAGTTTACTTACCCCACTATGACTTTAATGTGGATTAAAGTCTGGGCTGTCTTTCCCAGAGAAATTTGCCTTTGGAGATTCCGGTTTGGTGAGGAAATTACCAGAGAACTATTAGAGTCTTGGGTGCTGTTCTCAGCTTTGGTATTAACTAACTTGAACAAGTTGTTTGTCCTCTCTGGGCCTCTGTTTTCTCCACTCTAAAATGGGAATTTTGAGTGAGATCAGTGACTTTCAAGCTTTTCATTCCTATAGTAAATGTTTTACAGTTTATGTGTACATACACAGGCTATCTGAAAAGCTGACAGTATACTCCTTTATGGATAAAACACTTCTCTATTCATTAAAAAAAAAAAAAGTGCTGACTTTAACCCGTAAATTGATTTCATTACTTGTTAATGTTTGAAAGACGGTTAAAGATGAATATTAAGTTTCCTTCACACAAATATTTTGTGGTTTGATTTTGGGGGAAGGTGATGGGAATGCCGTTTGCAGTTTTGTAAAATCTCTCCACCAAGAGTCTGTAGTGATTCCTCCTGCTTTTAAGTCAGCTCATCTTGGGTCCCATGTTCTCAAGCTGCTCTCCTTAACTCGTTCCCAACCCTCACCTTCTCCCAGCATTATGGAGTCACTATCCTATATTGACTCAGTGGTAAAGAACCCACCTGCCAACGCAGGAGACATGGGTTCGATCCCTGGGTCAGGAAGATCCCCTGGAGAAGGAAGTGGCTGCCCGCTCCAGAATTCTTGCCTGGGAAATTCCATGGACAGAGGAGCCTGGCTGGCTACAGTCCATGGGGTCACAAAAAGTCGGAAACAACTGAGCGACTAGACAACAGTCCTAAGTTCCCACCTGGATGGATACCTCCCAAGTGTCCTGAATGTGCCAGTGACCCTCCGCCAAGCATGCTCCTCCACCCCATTCTCTCTGCTCACCTGCTGCTGCCCTCCACCACTCCAGTGTGTGGCACTGGGTGCCTGGGGGCTTGAAGATTTCCAGGGTGGGGGGTGCACTTGGCCCCTGTTCTCCCCAAGACTGCCTGGGTGTGTACTCTGTAGCCCCCACTTCCAGCCCTTGGGCAAGCCCTCCACTTCACAGTACCTTCCCTGCTCGTCTCTGTAAAATGATGATGTAATAGCACCTACCACCCAGTCTGGCACACAGTAAGCATACAATAAATGTTAGATGTCATTGTTGTTATGGTCTGTTCTGCTGGAACACCACAGTTGGCGTTCACTTACGAAAAAAAAAAAGCTTACATTATCAACAGACATATCAAAGAGTAACATTTGTTTCAATGGGGAAAAGAGGTTAGACGCTAGAGATTCAAACTTGCCAGAAGTTGTTTTTCCCCACAAGCAGTTCAACAGTGAATGTGTTGTTTCGCTGTGTACTTATAGCATCTACATGTCAAGGAACAGCCCCAGCACTGAATTCCAAGTAGTTTCAACTTGCCCTTTTCCTGGACACGCCTGGTCATTATCGCCAGCAACTGTTTCAGACTGTCCTCCTCAAACTGCCCACCGACCCTCCACTCTCTCTGTGCCTCCCAGCCAGCAGAAAAGTATGTCTACTTTCCTCTCACAGAGAAAGTGGAAACCTCCAGGTTTCCCAAGAGATTTCTAGACCAAACCTGTGCCCATCTCAGCTGTCCTTTGGGTCTCACCTGGGCCTGCCCTTCACTTACCTCTTTCTTCCTCCTGGGTGCCTAGCTACTCCTTTGGATCCTTCTCAAGCTTGGGATGTTTCTCCCGTCTTAGCAAACATCCCTTGATCTTTTGTCTCACTCTTGCTACTCTCTTCCCTTTGACATTCAAAATTCCTGAATTGTCTCTACTTTCTCTCACACCTCAGCCTCCTCAGTCTGGTTGGCTTTCTAAACAGCTCCCCCAATCCCAGAAGCCTTCACTGTCGTCTTTTCTATGATTCCTCAGCGGCAGTATCCCCACCCTTGACGTTCATGAGGTATGTTCCCCGTTACCTCTCCGTTTCTCCAATACCCCTCCTATGGCTTTTTCCACTCCTCAGTTTCTGGGGTCCTTTCACTCTCCTCTGCAGACGTGAAGTATTGGACCCAGTCAAGCCCAGGCCCTGAGTGCTCTCTTGTTTTGTATTCCCTGTCCTCACAAAAATCTTGTTCTTCCCCACTGACAGCTACAGGTGCTTTGTCCTTCTGGGGTCTGGTGTTTACTGTTAACATCTCTGATCTGACCCCTTGGCTGAGCTCAGGATGCACCTAGTGTCTCCCCCTGAGTGTCCCCACCGCACCCCACATTCAGCATGTCCAGTGGGAACCCATGACCTCTGCAGCCTCCTCCATCCCCCCACATGCACACATGTGATCTTTATATCCATCACAGATCCTGTTGATTCAAAATAGCACTCTCTACTGCTTGCCAGTAGATTGCCCCTGCACACAGCCCTCTTGAAGCCAGGCCTCAAATTTGTCAGGATGATCTTAGCAAAATGCAGCTGTAATCGTGTCACCCTGTACTTAACAGTGCACTGTTCTCTTTAGGATAAAGCCCAAAAGCTTGAGTAAGACCTGTGAGGGTCCTGTGTGGTCTGCCTCCTGCTCTCATCTTTTTCCTCACCCCGCCCCCCACCCCCGCTTGCACTGCACTGGCCCTACTTGCCACAGTTTATGCCCTCAAATCTACTCATGGGGACTGCCCCCATCACTTCCTTAGCAGCTAATCATCTCTCCAACCCTCCTCAGCTGTCGGTCTCGTTCTTTTGTTCTAAAACTCTTACAGAAATTGCCTTCAAAGAGCTTCAGTTTGTAATTAGGCATTCCTGCATGTGAGTGTTCAAAATAGCATCTCTGTCCCCTTGTAGCCGGTAGACTGCATGACTGAAGGGACCCGTTTGGGCTCAGCACTGCACTTGGCACGTGTCGGGCGTTGTAGAAGTGCTGGTTGAGAGACGGAGCCGTGGTCCTTGCACGCTCTTGTCATCTTCATCACCCACGGTCTGGTGCGTCAAGCACGGAGCCGCTGAAACAAAGCATCTGAAACATCACCAGCTTTGGTGTCAGGTTTTCTTGGGTCGCTGTGAGCTCCTGCCTCTGCAGGGCTGATTCACACTTTCTCAGCCCAGCGGTCCTCCCATTTTCCTGGGTTTTATATCCTGTGTCAGTAAAACCTGAACCGGAGTCCCTGCCCTGGTATGTCTGCCTTTTAGTTAGGAATTATTCACATACACTGGACTTCCCCGGTGGCTCAGCGGTGAAGAGTCCGCCTGCAGTGAAGGAGACGCAGGTTCGATCCCTGGGTCTGGAAGATCCCCTGGAGAAGGAAATAGCAACCCAGTTGAGTATTCATCTTTGGAGAACTCCGTGGACAGAGGAGCGTGGTGGGCTACGTTCCATAGGGTTGCAAAGAGTCAGATATCACTGCAGGGCCTGAGCACGCATTCACTACACTACCTATAAATATGTACATTGTAAAATAACGCCAAAAAGTTAAAAAATATTAAAACCCCAAGTACCCCAGTGGAATGTCTGAGGATTGTCCACTTAGGAGACCACTCCTCCAATCAATTGCTTACTTTATTTGTAATTTTGGTTACCAAGGTTCACACCATACAAGAAATGCATGTGTCTGTGTGCTCGGGGATCCATTGTTGCATGAAACTGGGTTCTGCTTGCTCAGACCGTCTGCACAGGCCCATCCAGGCTCCCTTGGGTCTTCCTTGGTTCCGTAAAACTGCCCCCTAGGCTGCTCCTGCAGATGCTTAGAAAAGCCCGCAAGTGTCTGAGGTGAGAGAATTTTTATCAGCCATAGATTTCAGCCGGTCAGTGCAGGGGAAGGAGGCTTTCTCCTACCTACCCGCAGGCTGGAAATGAGTCAGAGAATCTGCAGGCAGCAAGAGCAGGCTTGGAGGACCGAGGGAAGCCTGGAGGAGAGAGGTCTGCCGGTGTTCCTGTGTGTTTCTGGGGAACACTTCAGTAGGGTTGGGTGGGATTGTACAGTCAGAAGTGCCCTGAAGGTCTGCATCGGTGGATCCTAATGCCTCTTGCAGAAGGTGCAAGAATTGCCTGAGAGAGAGAGAGGGCTGGTGGGGAGCGCAACTCTTACAGTAAATTTAAAGGGATTACTTGTAGATTTCTTTCGGGGCGTGCATCCTGGGGAGAGACTCATCCATGTAATGTAAGCAGCTTCCACCTGAGCTACTGTCTGACCCACAGGTGTAAATGGTGGGGCTGTGGAGGGGAGGATGAGGGGAGCCCACTGGCGTGAGCTGTGTCCACAGCATCCAGAATGATGCAGGGGTAGAGTTGGGAGGTGTATGTAACACAGCACATTAGGCAGGAGGAAAGGTGTGTGGTTGGTAAGGCTGATTTCAACCCCAACTGTGTATCAGAACCACCAGGGGAGCATTTTGAGAAATTCCCAGAGTCTACCCCATTACAGAATCAGTCTCTGAGGGTGGTGCCCAGTCTGTGTATTTTTAGAATCCTCTAAAGGGGCTTTGAAATGCGGTTGGGAGCTACCACATTGAGGCAGGGTGTGGAGCTTCACAGCAGGTGGGAAGAGGTAAACTTAAGTGGTTGAAAGAGAGCAAAATGGAGTGCGGAAAACAGGAAAGAGGGTGCAGAATTTAAGCTACTGGAGTGCTGGTAGCCAGTCCTTGGCCTGCTAACCTTCCCCCTGCCCCCGGGTCCCACACTTCGCCACCTACTGTGGCCACACAAATCTCACACGTGCCCACATTCCTGCTCATCACACTTGCAAGTTTTCATTTACTTGTACTCATGAGGCTGCTGCTGAGTGCTAAGTGGAATTTATTGTGCAAGGCTGGACTTGGCCCATCCTTGATCTCCAGGGACCAAGGCCAGTGGGCATTTTGTAAAGAGAGAACCAGAGGGCCATCAGTCAGACGCACTGAGCTGTGCGGGGATTGCTGAGCCTGGTGGCTGGAGGATCGATCGCAGGGCACTTTTTTGAGCCTCAGTTGCCTCATCTGTAAATGGGACTAACACTTTCTTCCCAGGGGCTGTTGTCAGGACCAAAAGAAATAAGGTTTATGCCAGGTGGGCCGCCCCTAAAGGTTCGTAGATTCTAACCAGCCTGGGCTTGATTGAGCTGCTGGAACGGGGCGGGGGGGGGGCAGCCCCCCTTGCTTGGTGTCTGAGCTTGTGTGTGGTGGGAGTACTTGGGAGTGCTGTCCTTGCCCGCCTCAGAAGGAGACCTTACTTGGAGCTGTCAGGCAGTGGGCGAGGGCAGGAGGGGCAAGGGACCTAGCCCCCAGTTTTTTGTTGAGGTGGGGTAGAGTGACATCCCCTGCTCCAGGCTCCCCCTTCCCATCTCAGGGATTGGGGTTAGGGGCTCTCTACGCGGAGTGCTGTGTGTCAGCAGCCCCTCCCGCCTCTCACCTTCCATCCTGGCTACAGACCTCTGGGCCTTCATCTTTCCTTCAAACAGCTCCTGAGAAGTCTCCTCCAGGAAGCCCTCCTTGGCTCACTGGAAGCAGGGGAGGAAGTTGTGTCCATCCCAGGTGATGTCGAGATGTACAAGTCCCCAGGATTTCTAGGTCACGCAGCAGTGTTTGGCTTTCCACTAAGTCTGGGATCACCTCCTCGGGGTGCACATGGTGGCTCTTCTCTCCTTGGATTGGTCAGTGTCTTTTAAGTCCCCCTGTTGGAGGGCAGCACTGAGGGTTTGCAGAGCCCAGCACAGCTCGCCTGCAGCTGGGTGCATTGGGAAGGCGCTGTGATGATGTCATGTGGCCTCCAGCCTCCCGCCTGGCGGCTGGTGGGAGGATCTGTCTGTTCTGGCACAGGGGCCTGTTCCACATGGAGGGCCAGGAACAGGCCATCGCAGTCACCAGGGCATTCCTTGCCCTGCTGCGCGTCTCCCCTTCCCCGTGGGGATTCGGGTGTACCCTGGTGCCCAGGGAGAGTGGGCAGGCGTGGACTTGAGTGGAGTTCCTCCGCTGTCTGGGAGGCCTGATCCTTCAGCCTCTGCAGAGGCTGGCCTGCTGCCATAATGAGTGGTTCTCCTCTGAGCCCCTGTCTAGCTTGCGGCTCTGTTGCAGACATGCTTCTGTGTGTCTTGGAGACGAGTGCTGTACGTTGAGGCGTGGTCTAGGAGCCTGGGGAGTCTTCTCGGGTGGGACCCTCCGGGGTTGCAGTGTTGGGGGGAAAGCAGCTGGTCCGGGAGCAGAAGTGGCACTCTGGCTTCTTAAAACCGAGGGAGTACTTGGTTCAGAGCAGACAGCTGGCCTCTGCAGCACTCGGCCATCTCCTCTCAGTTCCCGTGGCCAGTGTGGTCATTGTCAGGAGTGACCACCCAGGAAAGTTGGATGTGAAAGTGAAAAAGCACCTCTGAGCCAGACCCGTGGCCTTAAACTCCAGTGGGATCTGGATCCTGGTCTAAGGTGTCCACTGTGCTGGAAGCCAGACTTGTATTGGGCACATGACTTGCTAGCCCCTGGAGGCTCGTTGTGGCTCCAGATATCTCTGATGGTGAGCAGTGCTGGCTGACTAGTCCCTGTTAACAAGAGTTGTGAGAGGGAGATCTGCAGATGGAAAACACTGCAGGGTCATTCATTTTCACTTACAGTATTGATGGCATGCCTACCATGTGCTGGGTTCTGTCCTGAGCATTCTGGATGCAGCAGTGAACAGGAGAAGGACATTATCTGGGCTGCCCACGTCAGGCTGCCACTCCACAGAGGGAGACCATCAATAAGCCAGACAAAGGTGTGACTGCTCCTGTGACAGGTCCCACGGAGACAGATAAGGCTGTATTAAAGGAGATAAGTAATCCAGGAAGGCTTCCCTGAGGAGGTGGCATTTGACAGAGACTCGTAACCTACACTAGACTTCTGGCCCCCAGGAGCCGGAACCTTAGAATGTTTCATCTGAAAGTGTCTACGAATCATCTTGCTAGAAGCAAGCTGAGACCTAGTGAGGTTAAGATGCCAATTCACGAGCTAATGACATGATACAAAAGAGTGACAACCTTAGGCCTTTCCCCAAGCCAGCTGACCCTCATACTTTGAAAAATTGGTACTTCCAAATCATGTTTATTAACAGTAGTAGATTGATTTCCTCATTCATGGCTGGGGTTGGGGGGTGGGAAACAGAAACATCTGTAAGCGCCAGTCAGCCTCCCAGGCACGGGCTCACCACCTGGAACTGGTCTTATTCCTGTCTCGGCAGAGATGTGGCCCTGTTTGGGTAGCCACAGGCTCTCCCTGCCTAGCACACCTTCTCTCCGTCCTTCTGAAATAGTTTCTTGAGGGGCCCTATTGCTACGTTTTGGATTCCATCTGGACCTCTCAGGCCCTCCCACTTGATTTGTTGGGCCAGATGCCTTTGGGTGGGAGAAGGAGACACTGCCAAACCTTCTGATGAAGGGTGGTAAGGCAGGACTCACAGGTCCTGGGGCTTATTTTAGAGAGCGAAACCCACAGTTAGGTCACAAATCCAGCTGTGACCCACCTCTCCCAAGGACCATGATGAGCTTTAATTGGCTGAGAGTTTTCATCTGGAAGCTGGCGTCTTGCATGAATATGAAAGGAGCTTCTGGTGAAGTAAGACTTCATTAATCAGCCTGTTAGGAGCCTGGCGTCCCAGTATTAGGGGGGCTGGATAATTTGATGCCTACTGTTCTGCTTTAAGCTTCCAAATTAAAGGCACTAGAATTCATCTTTTTTTGATAAGTATTGAAAGTAATATCTTTTCTATGTGTTTTGTTTGCTTTTAACTGTTAACGGTGTCTGGTACATAGATGCTCATTTATTCTTATTTAATCTGTAAAGAAACACTGCAAAATGAGGTTATTCCCACTTTAGCAGAGGAGGGAAGTGAGGCTCAGAAAGCTAGTGAACTAGCTCAAGGTCACATAGTACTGAGGAGCTGTGCTGGGTGCAAAGCCAGGTCATTGGCATCACAGTAGTGCATGAAACCTTGCATCTTAACTTTGACCTCTTGCCTCCTCTTAGCTGCTGCTAGTATGGAAATACTCTAGACTCCTGACTTCCATTTATTTTTCTGTTATAAAGTCTGCTGCATTTGTTCCCCCAGGAAAGCAAAACAGATGATGCCAGAATTTCTGATTTTTTTTTAAGTGTATTATTGTGAAAGAGAACACATTTCAGAGTAAACAAAACAAATGTGAGTTTCAGTGGTTTTCCTCCTTTAGATTTTTTTCCGTTTAAATGATTATTTTATATCACTGTCAGTGAAATCCTAGGAAAATCAACTTTCCACATGCCTATCCTTGCCTTTCTGTGCCAGGGCCTTAACAAATATGTGTCTGGCCACTCTGAATGTACTTCAAACAGGAGAGCTTGTGCACACAAATGAGGGCCATACCCAGGAGACCTCAAACTATGAAAGAGAGTCTGGAAAGTGGGAGAAAGCCAAACCATTTTCCAAGAAAAGTGAGCTAAGACATAAATAGGGGCCTGAGTGCTGCCTCAGAAACTAATAGTGCCTTCCAGCCTCCTGTAAGGCAAGTGTGGTGAACGGCATGGCAGCGCTGTGTATTTTGCCTAGAACACCTTGCTGTCCTTGCCATCAGCAAGACTCCTCCTGTGACAGGAGTTAGACTTGTCCTTTGTTGAGCACCTGCTCCAAGCCTTGCTTCATGTCAGGTACTTGGCAGATACTATGTTTTGATCCTTTAAATATCCCCTAAGGTGCAGATGTGGCCACCCCATTACCAGATAGCGAGATAAGTCCACAGAGGTCAGCTGGCCTTTGAGGCACAGTACACTTGCTTCTGGGTGCTGTAGTGGTCCCTTCTGCCTTTCCATCCCACACTGGACACTGGGGGCAAAAGGGCAGGATACCTTTACCACTGGAGCCTGGTGCAGCTAGTAGCATTTGGCAGGTTCTAAGTAGTAGTCGTGAGTGACTGGAGGTGAGATAACTTGTCCACACGGGTACCGTGGTGAACCCATTAGATTCTAGAACTCCCAAGTCTCCACGACTGCTGCCCTGCAGATCAAAAGTGGGGTCTTGATTCCATATCGTTTGTTAATAAGCTGGATGAATGCAAAATGACATGTGCCAGCTTATCTATATTGCAACATTACAGCAAAAGATATATAACACAAACTTCATGGAAAAGGGCAAGGCAAAGATCAGTATACAATATGCTAATTTGGGAGAGAAAAATAAGATTCTGAATTTGTACGTATGTAAACAAACTCTGGAAGGATACTTAATAGTTAATTGGACAGGATGGAAGGGAGAATGAACTGTGTATCTTATGTTTTTTGGTTTTGAGACCTTTAGAATGAATGTGTTACTTATTGAAAAAGAAAGAGTGGAAATTACTTCAGCTGTTCTGTGTATCTGGTCTTCTCTCTCCCTGTCTGCATCAAGGCAGTTTGATTAGATCAAGGCTCCATCTGGATGGCATGTTGTATATGTTGTGTATCTCTGGTTTTCATGGGCTTTTCCAAGAGCTGCCGACCCTATCCTAGTCTGCAGTCCCTTCTTCCATTGGTAGCCTGGACCTGGATCAGTTCAGGCTGTTGGAGAAAGCCTGGGGTGACACAGAGGGCCAGGAGCCTTCTGCAGAGGAGTCAGACCTGTTCCTGTCCCCATCCTGGGACTTTATCCTCTGAACACTCTGCCCTGATGTGACTCAGTTGGTTCTTCCCCCAAAGTGAAGGATCTCCGAGAAGAGAGACTGTTCTGAGCATTCTGGCAAAGTGCTACCGTTTAATAGGAAGGAAAAAATGGCAGAATGTTTTCCCAGGTTATTTTTATGCTTTTCAGTTCAGCAAACATTTATTGCTAGCTAAGTGCAAGGCAGTGTGGGGAAATCAGAGCTACATAACACCTCCTCTCAGCTCCCTGGGGTGCCAAGTTCTGGGTATAAAACTTGCTTGTAAAATTCCTCCCTGTGCCCTGCAGGACACCACGGTTTACCTCATCTGGTCCCACAGAGACCTGTGGGGTTTTTAGGGATATTATTCTCCCCATTTTACAGATGAGGAAATTAAGCCACACAGTTCTGAATGGTAAAGCCTGGAATGAAACCACGTCTTCTAACTACTTCTTATGCACCCACACACTCATAAGCAGAACCTTCTGCCATAGGCTATTTCCCAGGGGTGTAGCCAAGGCAGCAGGTATACTGGAGACATTGGGTGAGCACAATCCTGACTAACACTCTGTTTTTCCTCTAAGAAAGAGCAAAAGAAATCTTGGCTTATGGTCAGCTCTTGGGTCTTACTGCCATTGCTGTGGTTCAGACAGTTGTAGTTCTGCCTTCTGTTGCTTGTGAAACCCATCATCCTTCACCAGTTAGGTGTAGAATGTCCATGGGTGTGCACGAGTGCGTGTGACAGTGGCTTTCTTCCCACCACTTTCCTTCTCTTCCACAAATTCTGTTCCCACCACCTGTTGTCCTAGCCGTTCCCCAAAAGGACCAAGCAAGCCCCCTGCTCGGTTTCTTTTCCAAGGCTGTTCCTTCTGCCCTCTTTTCACTTGGCTTCAAGTCCCCAGTGAACGCTCAGCTCGGATAGGCCTTCCCTGGTAGACTTTGTAAACGTCTCCCTCATCACGGTTGTGATTCTTTTTTCCCCCCTTTGGAGCATTTATATATGTTGTATATGGACATATGGGCTTCCCAAGTGGCTCACTGGTAAAGAATTCATCTGCCAATGCAGGAGACATGGGTTCGATCCCTAGTCCAGGAAGATCCCCTGGAGAAGGAAATACCCACTCCAGTATTCTTGCCTGGGAAATCCCATGGACAGAGGAACCTGGAGGGCTGCAGTCCATGGAGTCCCAAAAGAGTCAGACACAACTTAACGACTGAGCAACAACAGTGATAATAGACATATACACATATTGTGTTATTATCTCACTTCTCGCTAGATGGTAAATCCATGTGCTAGGCACCCAGGTTTGGCCACTGCTGTGTGGGCACTGCCTACGACGGGTGCCCAGCATCTGACAGATACTCTGTAAATATTGTTGAATGAGTAAATCGGGCCTAAACATTAAGTAATAGCATTTTAAGAGGTGAAAAGACCCGAGGCTCATCTCTTTGCAGAGCTTCGTTACACAATATTATTAATTCATTTAATAATTGTTCAGTGCTGTTGATGTGTACAGTTCTTTGCAGTCACTGAGCAGCCTCCAACGTGTACGCGTACACACTGGAGGGGACAGGGGACGCACTGATTTTTTTTTTTTTTCTTTTAGAGCAGCCCTTTCTTTTGTGGGACAGCTGTAAAGATTTAAATACCCTCTTGTGTTTTACGCTGGGCTTGAAAACTGCCTGTTTGTAGTTCCTGCACACTGATCTTGGCTCTTGAGCCGCTGGAGAACACAGAATAAATGTATTTGCAGAGGACTCACTCCTTTAAACAGTTGGAGAGTCAACTATCATGAGTCTACCTCAGCTCTGGCCTAAACATCACCGGTTCCTTCCATTGTTCTTCCAGTGTCACAGTTTTCAGAAGGCTCCCCACCCTTGTCGCCTTCCTCAGGTTTGTTTCAGGCGTTGGAACTTAAGGTTTGGTCCCGTCAGAGCAGAATGTTCTGGGACCCTGACCGAGGACCCTCAGTCCACCGCCTTGTTTCTGTCACCACAATCAGGGGCGGCCTTGTCTGTGTTAACCGCCTTGGCAGGGAGCTTCTTTATGAGCTTGTGATGAAGAGTAAAATCTCTAGGCTCTTTTTTTTTTTTTTTAACATTATTCTGTTTATTTATTTTGGGCCACATCAAGTCTTAGTTGGTGCATACGTGCTCTGTTGCAGCGCCCGGACTCTCATCGTGGCATTCAGGCTCAGGAGTGGCAGCATGCAGGCTCACTTGCCTTACAGCAAGTGGGATCTTAGTTCCCCTAGCAGAGGTGAAGCCCAGGTCCGCTGTATGGAAAGGCAGGCTCTTAGCCCCTGAACCACTATGGAAGTCCCTAGATTTTTTTTTTTTTCTTCTTCTTTTTACATCGTCTCTTTGTCCAGCCCCTCCCTAACTCTTTAAGAATCATAAAGGTTTTTAGGTTTTGTTTTGTCTTTGTTTTTGGCATTTCGAGATTAAAGCAGCTATAAATCTGTGAAAAGCAGTGAATTCAACCTGTACTGTATTTTTTTAAAAAAGCAGTCAATACGGGCAAAGTTCTACCACCAAGATTGAGGTGAAGAAGCTGGAACTCTGAAAGTAAAGAAAAACCCACAGAGCCTTTAACTTCTCCCTCTCTGCCCTTCTTGGCTGCCCGTGTCCTCTTCCCAGTGTCTGTCTTTCTCCTCCTCTCCCTCCATGATCCAGCCCTCTTGCCTCCTCCCACCCGCCGCTCAGCTCCCATTCCGTCCTTGCTCTTCCGTGTTCCCCCTTCCAGCTAGTGGCATATGGAACTAACATTATTCCTTAGCCTTTCCTGCACTTCCGTCACCAATACTTTTACCACAAGCGCTTAATTTCCAGACTAAGGCAAGCTGCCATTTCTCTAAGGGAGAAAGAGATTAGATCGCTTCTTATGTGTGACCCTTGGCTAATTTGCTTTGTGGTCTTGGATAGAGAAAGCTTTCGGTCCTCAGCCTCAGGTTTTCTTGCATGATTGGTGCCCATTTCTGCCCAAATCAGCGGTTTCTGATCGGTGGTTGGACGCGAGGCCCTCCGTACATCGGTGTTTGCTCGGCTCCTGTCGTTGCCAATGCGGTTGTCGTTTTGGTAGAGGTGGCAGGGAAGGAGGCCAAGGTCGAGGGCTTCTTCTCCGAGTCTACTGAGCCTCCCCCACCTCTTCTGCCCTGCCAGCCCTCCTGGGCCACGTGGGGAGGCAGGCCAGGCACAAAGAGGGTCAGGTTCAGGCCTGGGGCTCTTTTCCTAACAGCTGTTCTGTTTCTCCTCCTCTGTTTCCTCTTGCTTCAAGGAGATCACCATGGAGAAACCTGCGACTTTGGGGTGTGGGCCCTAAGTTAGGAGGATAAGAATGGTCCAGGGTTCAGTTCCATGGTGGGCTCTGTGACCCTGGGTAAGTCACAGGGTTGGTTTCCACCTGGCTTTGTCAGTTGCCCAAGGAGCTGGATTAGATCCAGTGGTTCCCCAGAGGTGTGATGATGGGTCCTTTGGTTCTCTGAAGCACTTTTCTAAAGCCAGTTGGAAGTTAGGCAGAGGCCCATACAAGGGCTGTGGGAAGTGGCTAGCCCTGTGTCTGAAGGTGTGGTGTCGTCTTAGGTGGGCTGGGCGGCAGGAGCTGTGAGCTGCCGGCCTATGGATCACCGCGTGATGAAGCTAAGGAAATGAATTAATTTCTGTTTTGCCGACCATTCACCCACTTGGTACCTGGGGGTAGGTAGCTGTCACTGTCCACACCAGACCCATGGCAGAGACCCTGAGCCGTGTTCTCTTTTCAGACCCTGCTGACTGAGGACTCAGTGGGATTTCCACAAGTGGTCCTAGCCCAGCTGGGCTGAAATCCCTGGAAATTGGTTTAGGGGCCCAGGAAGCCATTTTTGTACCTTTTGTTGATTTGCCCCAGTGGAGTTAGCCGGGTGCTTTCCTTTCAAAAGTGAATGAAGGGTCAGAACTATTTCCCTCCCCCACTCCATGCTTTCCTCTCAAGTAACCCAGTCCAGTTTGACTACTTAGCCAGCCCCCCTGGGCAGGGCACCAGCAGGGGACACTGAGACCTCAGACCTCAGCAAGACTGTTCGGAGGAGAGACCACAGGAGGAGAGACAGCCAGGCATCCTCTGGCCGAGCTGCGGCTCCCTGAGGACCCTGGTGGGTGGACGGGCGCGGGGGGCGGGTGTCCCTGGGGTGGGATCCAGTTGCCAGCGGGTTCAGTGAAGTGTAATACCTGGAGAAGCCCTTTGTAAAGTGTAACATGGGAAGGAAGCAGCAGGTGGTGTCACCGTATTTGCGGGAAGTCAGGGAGGCTGGCAGAGGGGGAGGCAGGGACACGCCTGAAAGAAGCACAGGGTTTTAGTTGGAGGCGTTGATGTTCGGGGGGCTGGGGATCCTCCTCTGGATTTGACACTGGACTCCCGTGACCATTAGAGGCTTGTGGACAAGGAGTGACAGGACTTGACGTGATCAAAGGAGCGTTTTGGGAAGGTCGTGTCAGATGTTACCCCTCTGCCCTCTGGGCCTTGCTCTTGTCTCCTCGGGGTCTCGTGTTGCACAGGGCCAGTGCTGTGGCTCTTGGTTAATCGTGGAAGTTTTATGAACCACAGGACTACAGAGCAGGCCGAACCACTCCATGAGTTGAGATGCCTGCTCCCAGCTGTCCTGTGAGGTGGCAGGCGTCAGACGGGTGGTGCCAGTCTCCCACATTGGAAATCCAACACCTTGAGCCCTGGGGGCTGTTGTTATGATCCTGGTGTGTTTTAAGAGACAACATGATTGATTTTCGAATTTCAGTAATTATCCAGGTAATTGCCTGGCAGTCCAGATTTCCTTTTTGGCATCTCAACGATGAAGACTGGGCTTCTCTGGCCCATAAAATCTCCCACCTCCTTTTGGGAACGAGTGACTGAGTTTGGATGTGGGCTAAGCCTAAAAGTCGACGGGCCCTCAAAATTTTGTAATTAGAAGGGATCTTGTGTCTGTCAGTCCAGTGTGCGAGTTAGGGTACCGCAGCAGTCCAGAGAGTCGGACACAACTCCCCTCGGGGCCCACAGCAAGTAGTGGCGAAGTGGGCCCCAGAGTCCAGGTCATCAGGCCTCCTGACCAGCATCCTGGGCACTGTACCTCTCTACGTCTTACCACCCTTCCTTCTCCCGGTCTCCATTCAAACACAGCCCAGCAGGACCAAGCCTTCACTGGGGCCTGCTTCCAACTCCTTCTCACACCTTCCAGTACCCACTGAAGGTAGCAAGGGGCAGCTACTTAAAAGATGCAGCCTGCTACATTTTCACTTGATCGTGTCATTTACCAGTTCTAAAACCTTCAGCTCCCCCGTTCCCACTGTGCTGTCCCCCCGCCACACACACATACACACACCCACACACACTAAAGTCAGACCCAGCTTGACTCCTCCCCTCTTCCTGTCTCCCAAACAGCCTTCTGCCCCCCCCCCCCCCCAACCCCTGTTCTGGGAATTGTTCACCTGCTCTTAAATTAAGCATGGCTAGTTCAAGGGGTGGACAGTCAGGGAAGGCTTCCTGCAGGAGGGGGAACTGACTGGCTGGAAGGAAAGAGTGAGGCTTAGGGGAGGAAAGCAAAGGCTTGACACGAGAGGGGCCGCTGCCCAGCCAGGTCCTGCACCAACTGTGCCAGTCATCACTTTACCACCGAGTCCGATCTTCTGGCCGGGAAGCATCTGCAGTGGCACCAGCTCCTCTCTTTGCCTTGCTGAGGCAGAAGCCCAGTCCTCCCCACGCTTGGGGGAGGAGGTAGGAAGCTGGTTCCAGGCGGCGAGGGAGCCAGTCACAGGGTTTATGTTAATGCAGGCCCTCCCCCAGCCAGCGCTTAGCCTATTACCCGGGCCCTGCCGACAGCTTCATTAGTGGCGCAGCGAGCCTCAGCCTGCCTTCCATGGTTCCCTAAAATAATAAGGATGGCGTCACCGACTTCCCGCGGCCATGTGCTCCCACCCAGTGCCTTCAGAGCTCTATTGTAGGAAACAAACAAAATCCAGAGACCTAGATGCTTTTTTCTGGGAGAGATTTTTTTGTGTTAAAGTAAGGTAGGACCCTGCCCCTTAGTTAAGAATTTAGAAGATCTTTATGCAGTGTGGAGATCCCAGTCTTAGCTACCATTGAGGCTGCAGAATAACCTCCTGTTAGCAGAAGTAAGAGAGCTTCATGGTTGGTTCCAGGGTCTTCCACTGGGGACTGTGATTTCTGATCAGAACAGTGGTGTGCTGTGGCTGGAGAATCACCCAGCTTGGGGTTCCTGGGCTCTCAGCCAACTCTGGACCTTACTGCTTCCTCTAGAAAAAGAGGGCTAAACTAGAGCAACATTTTGAAAACTGTGGGTCAGGTTAATTTTTCTTTTAATGTAATAGAAAAGAAAAATTGTAACAGGGTAAGTTTTGTTTCTATGTGTGTGCATGTAAACACACGAAAATATATGTGTGCTGAGCCAAGGTGTCGATGTCTTTTTTACTGTGGGTTGTGGTCAGAAAGCCACTGACCTAGATGACCCTGAAGGCCTTTCTAAGCTTTTGAAATCAATGTCCAACTTTTCCCCCAGAGCCTGATGGTTCCCCCCATGGAATCTGACTGATTTTTTTGCAGGTTTTGCCACACTGATTGTTAAGCAAAACTAGAGACTTTATGGCTAAAAGGATAAAACCAGTCACCCATCATCCATATGGAGTACCTCTGGGAAGAAGCCCGTTTCGCTGCTGCCTTGGTGTCTTAGGTTGGCCTTCGAGCTAGAAATGGGATCTGCAACAGGGGATGGCCCATTTAAAAGCTGACCTACTTAAAACCCACGAGCAGCAAAAAAACACGGGGTCAATCTGATTTAAGTCTTCTTCTGTGGCAAGGTTGGGACCTGAAAACTAGATTGGTCAGGGACTGACAAGGTTGAAACCACAGTTACAAATATTTGTTGCCTGCCCATTTGGAGAAAGGAGAGATCAGACATCAAGGTGAGTGGGAAAAACTAAAGAAAACGAGGTGTAGCTGTAAAATCCAGAGGCCTGTCTTCGGGGCACACCATTCTCAGCTCTCTAGAACCTGGAGAGGCCTTCATTCCATGAAAGCGCCCTGCGGGCAGCAGAGGGGACTCAGAGCTGCGGGCCTGCTTTGATGCCTTCTTGTCCCTTGACCGTGGACAGCAGTGAAGGTGGCTGGGGGTCAAGGAGCTTGGCTTTTTCCAAGCTGGGGGTGCCTTCTGCGCATTATTTCATCTAATCCAACCCCGGGTGACGGCACTATTGTCGTTGGAGGAAACAGAAGCTCAAGAGAAGTGAGGTGATGAGCTTGCGAAGGGAAATTTGGACTTGAGCCAGGTCGGTTTGCCTCCAGAGCCTGCCTTCTGTCCACCTCTCTATGTTGCCTTGGAAAGTGCTAGAAGAATAAAGAGCAGTCCTCTCTTGAGCTTCCTTCTCTCTGGTTCTAGCCTTCAGAGGGCTTTGCTCTAGGCCCAAGCTGTCCATTTAAATCCAGGCCAGCTTCACGGGCGTGTGGCCTGTGTGACCACACAGGCCCCATGTCTAGAAGGTACTTCCCCACTCTTGGGTTTAATGCGCTGCTGTCAGTGTCTGGGGATTCTTATCTTCCAGTTTCATCTTGCACTGGGCCCTGCAGATTGTCTGGCCAGCCCTGGCGTTGCTAGAGTGCATCCTAATTCTTGGTCTCGCTGGGTCCCTCCTGCCTGTGCTCAGCGTGTCTGTCCTCTCCGGGCAGAGGCATGTGCAGCATGCACCCTGTTCCAGCCTCGGGCCTGCTCCCTGGCACACTGGACCGGAGTTGTTTACCTGCCGTCTGTCTCCTAGCCTGCCCCCACACCTCCTGCTGGCAGGGGCCCCAGCTGTGGATTGTTACTGGCTCCGCGTCCCCTCCACTGCTTAGATGGACAGTATCACAGGAGCTTACTGGGTGGAGAGAGGGGGTTTCTTACGGGCAAGAGAACCTGCATGCAGAGCACTGGGTCAGGTCAAGAGGAGGGTGCACTGTTGACTGAGCTCCTCACAGGGCTTGCCTGGCAGACGCAAGACACACCAGAACACATTGTTATTGTTTATAAAAGGGAGGGCTTGTTCAACCTGTGTCAGACCAGTTGCACTGTTAATTTCACAATGGTGTGTCTCCTTTTGCATGCCTGGCACCTAGTGCTGTGGCCGGCACGATAAACAGAACATTTGTTAAGCAGTTGCTCGGCTGTCCGCTCCCCACTAGGCTGATTACGGAGAAGGACAGTCCCTGACCTCTAGGAGGATCGGATGCTTAATACACGATTAAATGATTCATGTGGCAGCTGCCCTCGGTGCCCTGGGATGCTCAGAGCTGGGCGCTGAAGGTTTCCTGGGGAGGGGGGCTTAACTTGGTCTGTAGGCAAAGGTGAGAGGTGGGGTGGGGGGCAATGAGATTGGAGGAAGTTGGCTGAGGTTGACAGTAGAAGGCCTCCTTAGGTCAATTTAGGACCTTGATTTTTTTTTTCCGGAGGCGGCGGGAAGCCAAGAATGTTTTCTAGGCCAGAGTTTGTGCTTTATAGGCTAAACAGATATCATTGTCCCTTTTCTGCAAGCCAGAGCCTGAGACCTCAGGGATAGAGTCAGGGTCATTCAGCCAGCTGGGCCGGGCCTCCGGGTGGAGGTCTGTTCCCAGTAGTCCAGCATTCCTGCTGTCACAGAGACCCCATTTGGAAGCAGAATCAGATCTAGAGTGACTTAGACTACCGTGAACAGGACCACATTGCTGGCAGTAGAGAAGAATGGTCAAATTTGAGAGATCTGTGAAGACAAGATTCACAGTTTTGAAACAAACAACGAGTTCTTCCTTAGAGTAATAATGTGTTCATGTTTATCATGGACGGTTCAGCGCCCCTTGGTGAGAATTGACTGCCGCGTCTTGCTTTGGGGACACGTTTTTCAGGAAATGCCGGAGCCGGGCAGTCTGGTTTCTTAGGAACCTTCAGTGCCCTAGTGACATCTCCAGGGGGGCCCGAGTATGAATATGCATACACCTCCAGGGGGGCCCGAGTATGAATATGCATACAACACTTGAGGAATGAGCCAAAGGCTCCTGTGGAGGGTTGTCATTGGAGTGACTGAAAAGCTCCTGATAGAAGCAGAGTAAGTCCAGTCGTTGGTTCTAGAGAGAGTAACCACCACATTTTGGTATTTTTAAACGGCCAGTGGGATTGGGAGAGAGTTTAAACCCAAAGTACAAATTTTCAGTTTAATTTTAACTTTGCACTTAGCTCACACCCAGGGTTTGGCAGGGGGGAATGGGCCTTACTTTTTTTTTTTCTGTTTTAAGCAGAACACACCCTGGATGTAACAAGGATGTTCTCTTCACATGGAGGAAGGGTTTGCAGCAGCAGCACTAAGGAGAGATGGGAGGAAGTGGGCTGGAATTGCGGCAGGATTTCTAAGAGTCAATTTAAGGAAGCTTGGGGTGGGTTGGACGTTTTGAAACACGCCCTGGAGCTGTAAGAAAGCGCGGCCCTGCGTGGAGGCAGGTGGAACAGGGCTGGATACTATGCCTTCGACAGGTCAGCTGTTGGACTGGACCTTTTGTTTTTTCCTGTTTGGTCCATTACAGACACATCACAGTCTGCTTACCTGCCATCCCCAATGTGACTCATCACCCCACAAAGAAACTGTGGGTTTCCCCCGTGGTTTGGGCTTTCTGGTAATATCAGCAACCTCAGGGTGTAAGCCTCAGCCCACCTACCCCACCCACTTTGATCTCTCCCCAGACTGTGCTGAAACCCCGCCAGGAAGGAAATGCAGAAACCGTGGGGATCCCAAAGGCCCCACAGACCAGGAGCAGCCACCTGGCCTTCCAGACACCATAGGCTCTCCCTCCCGAGTGACGGGAAGCAGCCTTTTGCTCCTTGGGGAGGAGCGGGGTCTCAGGCCCCCGGCCTTTGTCCAGATCCTTGCTCCTGACTGCAGTGTCATTGGAATGGGGGCTGGGTTAGGTTTTGTGCTTTGGTTACCGAGGAAGTGTAACGGGGGTGGGGCGGGGGGACAGCTGGGAGTAGCCCCCATCCCACCAGTGGAACAGCTAGAAAAGGGGCTGAAGGGGGTTTAGTGCATTCAGGGTAGTTTGTAGGATTGGATTCGGGGGTCTGGGAGAACCTGTACCCTGCTTGGGAACAGCAAGGAAAGCCTCCTCATCAGTGGCAACACTGACCATCAGGGCCTGTTCCTGCAGCTTCAGGATCAGTGGTTCTGATCTGGCTGTACAATAGGATAGCACCCCAGGAGCACGCCATGCGGCGATTATGAGGATCAAATGAGACGGTGCCTGCAAAGAGTGCCTGCTGAGGGCTCAGGAAAGAGCCCTTGATTGTTGTTAATGAAGAAACAATCATTGTTCTTAGTAGTGGTGTCTAGGATATTGTCCCCAAGAGGAATGGCCACCCGTTTCGTGGTGCTGGGACTGGAACCTTGGGTCTATCTGGAGAATCCCCAGGCAGCAGTGAGCCGTTCTGGGAAAGAGGCAGACTTCCCGGAGGAATTCCCTTGACTCTGCAGCACCGCCTCCTGGCCCCCCCTTACTGAGGCCTCCTCCTTGGCTGGTGGCCACAAGAATAGAAGCCCTGACCCCTCTAGAGAGCCACATGTCTGAAATCTTTGAAGGTGGACTGGAAAGCCTCCTCATATTTGTCTTTCCGTAATGGAACTTAAAGAATTCCCAGGGCCTTCCAAGGAAAGGAGTGACTGAAGGAGCCTAGTCGTGTGACCCCAGCAAGAACTGCCCACGAAGGAGGTGGCACTCGCTCCTCAAAGACCTGGCTTCCTGACTCTGCGCTGACCTCCTGCCCAGGGCAGAAGGCCTCCCGGGGTTTACTCCCCGTCTCTTGCCGGTGACCTTGAGAAGGGGGCTTGACCCGGACATCTGTCCTCCCCTGAAGAGTGGGAAAGGACTTAACTTCCCCCGTCTCAGATCCAAGGGAAAGGTGGGCCTTGGCGCCGGTGCCTGACTAGGAGCTTGCTGGCTCTGGATAGGAGCTGCTGCACCTGGCTTCACCCCTCCTGCCAAATTGCCCCTGTCCTGAGTTGAGCAGGCCACCTCTCTCCACCAAGGAAGAAGACAGCAGGGCGCCTGCAGGGCGCTGTGGCCCAAACAGGCCCTGAGCTCTCCTAGTCTGACCTCTGCCAAGGGCAGACCGAGGGAGGGGCGCGGCACCTGCTGGGGACTCTCTTCTCCCATGCGGACATATGCCCAGTGATGCCCGAGTAAGAGGACCACTTTGGTGGACAGTCACCCTGGGCAAATGGACCTGCCCAGAGGTGGGGAGCAGCCCTGGACAGTGACTGGTTAGGATAGGTTATCCAGGAGGAAAAAAGGCTGTGAGGGGCAGGAATGATAATGCAGGACTGCTATCGACAGGACAGGCCTGGTTCAAGTGACCCATGGGTGAGAAATCTAAACCTAGGGATGGGAGTCCCAGGGAGCATCAGATCCAGGCAACATCAGTACACGTTTCCTGGAGGCTGCAGAGACCAGGCAGGTGGAAGTGCAGTGTCAAGCACCAGGTGCAGCCAGGAGGGATCACCTTTAAGGCACCCACCATCCATGGAAGGCTGGGGAGCAGCCCCCTATTAGCTCAGGACAGGAGTGGAAAGCTCCGGGCATCTGGTGGCAGGCCAGGCACCCTGGCGTCCCTTACTGACACCCCTGGGTCATGGCAGGCTTGAGAGCTGATGACTCTTCCTCAGACTGTCTCCCTACCATCTGTGCTGGAGCCTGGACCCTCTCCTGTAGCCAAATCTGCCTTTTAGCAACTCAGTGAGATGGTAGCTCTTTATCAGTTCTTTCTCCCTCATTCGAAATAAAGGGCTTAGGGCGCAGTTTCTGGATAAGAAGATAAGAGAGGGGCTCTAAGGTCTCTTAACAGGGCAGAACCACCTCCAGGGAGGCAGGAGGCCTGCAGGGCCACAGAGGTATCTCCAAAGACTAACTTCTGGACATTGCCAAGCCCAGCATTTCTGTGTGGGTTCATCCTGGGCTTGTGGATGTCCATTTTCCTTGCACGTTGTCTCTCAGGACCTGAAGAGCAAAGTTTAGAACTGTGGTATTCCATGTGGTAACTTTGATGTATCTCTTTGCATCTTGATTGATTAAAGCTGAATAAAATTTAAAGCTTAGCTCCTCAGTCTCACCTTACCGGGCCACATGTGACTAGTGGCTCCTCTCCTGGATGGGTTTCCATCGTCACAGGAAGTTGTTTGACAGCACTGGTCTACAGAATGGAGAGTCGGCGGGGTCCCTGGTCTGCAGCCCTCACTGTGGGGCAGGCCAAGCCAGTGACCAGGTGATGACTGCCAGGCTGGGCGGGCTGGCTCTGACTGTGGTGGCAGGACAGGGTTCGGGTACATGCCGGGACCCATCCGCACGCAGAGGGTCCTGGGCTCAGAGGTGAAAAGACGGTGGAGACTGCGCAGGGGACGTGGTAGGTAGGGGGCCTCAGGAAGGTGGTCAGGCTGGGACCATGGCGGACCCTGGGGTGAGGGGCTCAGAAGGAATGGCAAGTCCCAGAGGTTCCCTAACAGCATTGTGGCTGGTGCAGTGGGGAGCCTGGGGGCTGAGGTGCAGCAGCAGGGTTGGAAAGAGACTCCCAACCTTGCTGTCAGCGGTCCAGCCAAGATGCCTGTCCAGAAGTGCCCCCTGGTTCTGCAGTTCCAGTCACTGCAGCACCTCTCCCCACCCCGCCTCAGTGTTGCTAAAAGCAGAGAAAGACCAGGGTGGGCGCTGGCGCCGCGAGGCTTCCTGGTCTGCCTCCTGTCCTCCCCCCATCCCCGGCCTCAACCCCCATTTCTCGCCCCGGTTGATTCATTCCCTCCTTCCCTTCCCAGGTAAAAGAGCTCGTCCTGGACAACTGTCGGTCGAATGAAGGCAAAATCGAAGGCCTCACAGATGAATTTGAAGAACTGGAGTTCTTGAGTACAATCAACGTCGGCCTCACCTCAGTCGCAAACTTACCAAAGTTAAACAAACTTAAAAAGGTAAATAGAGCGGAGGCGCGGGTGTGCTTGGGAGCTGGGCTAGGGAGGAGGACCTGGTCATTTCTCCAGGTTGAGGGAGCATAACTGCAGGGGGGCCAGGCTGAGCCCCAGCACATCTGCCCCTTCCCTGAGCTGACTCCCTTCCTGGCCCGTCTGCAAAGAGCTGAATGCCTGAGCCCAGAGCCTTCATTTTAAGAGTCATTTCTGCTTTTTCTCTCCCTGCCTCCTTTAGCTTGAACTAAGTGATAACAGAATCTCAGGGGGCCTGGAAGTATTGGCAGAAAAGTGTCCAAACCTCACGCATCTAAATTTAAGTGGCAACAAAATTAAAGACCTCAGCACAATAGAGCCACTGGTGAGTCATCGGGGCCTCCCCTCTCCTCTGGGATGGGAGGGGTTGATACCAGGGAATACTACTTTTACATTTGTATGACATGCTTTTTGTGTTTAATTATGTGCTACGAGATAGAATTCTGCTTTGTCTGTAGAGAAACTGAGGCCTCGAGAAGTTAAGAGAGCTTGACCAAGAGCCTGAGGGTGTGAAGGATGCTGTAGGACCCAGGCCTCAGTTTCTGGTCCTGGTGCTGTTCCTCTTAGAGTTCCCACTCAGCTTTGGAAACCCGAGCTGTCGTTTCTTTGGGCTTAGAGCCTGGCTTGTGCCTTTCACTGGGGAGAGAGGAGCCATCCAGGAACTGAGCTGGCCCTGAAGGTGGCTGCCTGTTTTCTCCTTGGGTCACTGCCCAGAGGTTGGTGCCTCTGAAGGTGGGTTGGGCCTGATGCAGGTGCCCTGGGATGACTGGAGCCCCATGCACTTCTCTAAAGGGTGTAGAGAAGAGTGACCCTGGTCAGCAGTCCTGGCTAAGATGGTGACCATGGACTCAAAGACCTGGGCAGCGTGTCTTCCTTTGCTTGTCCACATAGAGCTGAGCACACCCAGACTTCAGGATACACTCACCAGAAAAGGGCAGGTCATGGTCAGAATAGCAGTTTCTGTGTTACCCATATCCGAATGAATGTATTCACGTGACTTTAAGGAAATCAACTGTAAGATGTACCATTGATTAATTTTTGATTAACTAATCATTGATTTCTATTTTTTGAAATATAGAGATACTACTGCATTAAACTGACATTTAGCATAAATATATACGTAAGAATTACTTTGTAAGTTGGCCACCTTAGAATCAGGAAAGGGCCATAAGGATATTTGGCTAAGTTCGCACCTTTCCTTTTTCTGGGTCTAGAAGGTGGCAGTTGGGGCCTCTCTCAGTTTTCGGTTCTTGTCCAAAAAGCATTCCTTGTACCTTGTGGGTAACTTGAGGGGCTGCTTGATGTGCCTCTGTGGCAGAATGGGAGGCTGGCATTTCTCCTCCAGACTCAGGCTTTACCTGCCCGTCTGTGGCATGGGGTCAACTACGAGAATAGATTTCCCATAGAACTTTCTTTTAGGACTTCTGATCTCCTAGGGGAAAGCAGCTATATTTATCTAGCTAGAAACTTCGATTTCATAATTTTATTATAAACTGAAAAAAAATCTTCCAAGTTCTGTGTGTGTGTGTTTTGGGAGGCAAGTTATGGAGACTGTGTATGCACATGTGCGCACACACACACAGTGTTCCTTTGGCCTAGAATACTCGTGTCTTTGTAGTTTCTTCCCTGGTTATCGTTGTGATTATTGTGTTTCTTGTGATTATTGTGTTTCACTCACTCCTGAGAGTGGGGAGCCGCATTTGGTTGGGAGAGGTGGGCCTCACCCACCCAGCCCACAGCCCAAACTCCCTCCCTACCCTTGACCTTCTATTGAAAATGACCAGGTCTCAAATCAGGAAATCTCAAGAGAGTGACCTTGTTGCTGACATTGACCTTGAGGGGCAGTTTCTTCAATCACCAGTTAGGCCTGGCCCCACTGGAGCAGGGACTTGGCCTGAGGTGGGATACCTCCTCCTGGAAGATGAGGGAACTGGAAAGATGTAGCTGTTTCTTGCCAGCTCTGTGACCCTTCACTTCCCGGGCATCAGAATCCGGCTCCCAACAAGTGTGACATGGACCAGAGCCCATCAGCTAAACCCATCGCTATTAAGTACTGTGGACAAAATCTGGATCCTTCACTGGTTTTTCTCTTGTCCTCTTTGACAGGCAGTACTGCAGAGTGTAAGATCACAGGTCTGAAGTTGGACTGCCTGATCAAAACCCAGTTCTCTGCCCTCTGCTTCCTCTTCTATAAAATGAACTAATAATTATTTCTCCTTTATTGGTGTGTTGAGGATTAACTGAGTAAATACACAAAGTGCAGTATTAATTGCCATTATTATTATTCCCAGAAGGAGGTAGTTTGCATTCCTGTGGCCTTTTCAGTTCCTCTGTGGCTCCTTAGACACAGGGCAGGCTCCAGAGCTCTTGGCTTATGCAACAAGAGAGCCCCAGGTTAATTTCAAACTTGTCCGTGTTATGGCAAAGGCTGTAATTGCAGAATAGAAGTGCTGGCATTGGGTGAGGCTTTGAAGATCCTCAGTTCCAGCCCCCCATCTTTCACATGAATGAACAGGAGGCTCCCCGCCAGGGGTGACACAGCCAAGCGGAGCCAAACCGGAGTTTGCTCCTCACCCATGAGTTCTGCATGCTGTCTCACGTCAGCACACCTGTCTCCTCATCCCGCTCACTGGCTGACTTTGCTGTTTCCTTGCAGAAAAAGTTAGAAAACCTCAAGAGCTTAGACCTTTTCAATTGTGAGGTGACCAACCTGAACGACTACCGAGAAAACGTGTTCAAGCTCCTTCCGCAGCTCACGTATCTTGATGGCTATGACCGGGACGACAAGGAGGCCCCCGACTCAGACGCCGAGGGCTACGTGGAGGGCCTGGACGACGACGAGGAGGACGAGGATGGTGGGTGGCGCCAGGGGAGGCCAGGCCGGGTCTTACAGGGGGGCAGACTGGGCGTCGCTGGTCCCTGAGAGCAGTCGACCTCTTTCTCGAGCTGTGGAGGGGAGCAGGCTGTCCACTTTGTTTACTGCTGTCGTGGTCTGTCTCATTAACTGACACCCCTGTAATAACAGGGCCTGAGCCCAGAGAAACATCCGAGATTCTCCAACTGCATGGTACCTCCTTAGAAACCATCTGAGGGACATCCCTGGTCAGGGAATTAAGATCCCACGTGCCTTGCAGCCAAAAAAGAAAAGATGTGACAGATTAAAAGACTATAAAATTGGTCCACACCAAAAAAAAATAAAAAATTGAATCCTGCTTTCAGTTTTTTTCCCTTTTCCAAAGTCCTCCCCAAAATGAGATCCTACAGTGTCTCTCTAGTGTGACACTGGGCTTGGATTTGCTTCCAGGGAGGAGATGAGCAGGTGGAGGAAGTTGGGGCAAGGCCTCTTCTCATGTGGAGGAGATGAGGTCATGGCCGGTGAGACTGTGGGGCCCCCTGGTGGCTGCCGCCCATAGGACCCCATGGCAGGACCTGGGGGTGAGGACTTGGGCGCCCCAGGGATCTTGGAAGCAGAGGAGGTTGTAGGCAGCACCCTGGGCTCCCTAGTGGTGCAGTAAGGAGTCAGGGACTTACAGGAAGGAGAGAAGGAAAAGGAAGGAGGACCTCCCGTCTCCTCTCCTCTCCACACTGCCAGCTCAGCGCCACTTCCCTGCAGGTCCTTCGTGGCCGAAGTTGAGGGTTGAGATCTTGCCTGAATAATTCACAGATAAGAGTGCTTTTCCCTTCTTAGGTGGGAGTATTTTACTAGGTATTCAGGCATCCTGTTTGCCTTAGTTTGTTCTATCTTGTGCTGGGACAGAAAAGTCTCGGGACTGGAATCCTGAGACCAGGCTTCTAAGCCTGGCTCGGTAGCTGACTCCTTGTGTGACCTTGAACAAGTCACTTCTCCCCTCTGGGACTCGACTTCCTCACCTGTGGAGTTTGGCTCGATGCTGTCTCTGAATGCATTGACTTCTTGGCTTTCCTGGGCTCTGTAACTTGGCTCTCTGATCTGGCATTTTCTCTGCCATCTTAGCATCCATGTGGGATTTTTCCTTTTCAGAATACTTGGGAAGAGGGCTTACCTTTGAGGTCATTCTAGGATGCTTATCTTTTGGATGACTTCAGGCTGTGTTCAGTCACATTAAAGCATCCAGGCTGTGAGCTGGGTGGGTGTGGGAGTTGTGGCCCCTTTATCAAGGAGTGCATCTCCTGTGCCAGGCCCAGCAACCTGGGGCCTGTACTGTGGGAAAGAGGGGTCAGCTCACCACCCCTTTGTCCTTGTCCCCATTTCCACCCGCAGAGGAAGAATACGATGAAGATGCTCAGGTAGTGGAAGACGAGGAGGACGAGGAGGAGGAGGAGGAAGGGGAAGAGGAGGACGTGAGTGGAGAGGAAGAGGTAAGAGGCTGGGCTGGGGGGACCATCTCTTGGAGCCCCCCTTACTTGCTTTGCTGCGTCTGAATCTGTCGCACTAACTGTCTCACTGATGGCCTTAGCAGCCAGGAACCCTGAATGTGTATTGAATCATTTTAGGGCCTGTTACTGGGCTGGTTTGGGAGAGGCAAGCCATGCAGTCGGCCCTGGAAAAGAAAGAGGGGATTCTGGAGGCCAGTGAGGAGGGTACTCTTCTCAGACAGCCTGGCATTTGTTTCCGTGTGAGAATCAGTTCTTATAGAATCCACATCCCCATCTTCCACCTTTTTGCATTCGTGTGTTATTTCAGATTCTCAGTGAGCACTTATAATATGCTAGGGAAAAACCAAGGACTGCCTTGAAGTGGTGGGTAATAGGATAAGACACTGCTGGATTCCACAAGAGGGTGGCAAGGGTCCCCTGCACACAGCGGCTGAAGTGCCATTATCCTAACACACTGGCCGGCATTCTTTTTTAACAAGGTCTGGGATGTGTCTGTGACAGGGTGCAGCCCATTTCTACCACTCGCTAGCTGTGTGTCCCTGGGCAAGTTGCTTGACCTTCTGAGCCCGTTTCTTCATAGGTGTCATTTTACAGCTGGGTTGTAAATAGGGATCAACTCACTGGATTGTTTAGAGGATAAAATAATTTGTAAGTAAAACCCCTAAGGACAGGGAGTGTTTGACCACTTACTATTTTCGGCTTTCACACCCTTCAAGGTCCTGGCTCTGTGTGCCTGGTTTTGTACTTGGATGGATTTTCTGAGTCTTTCTAGAACACAGTCATTTTCCCTGACTTTTCAGCTTTCTAAATCTGACTGCAAAAGTTAGAGAGTGAGGGGTTTAAAATGGTGACAGCACAGACAAGGTACCTGCCTTCTCCCTTAATTTCTTATCTCTCCCTGTCAAGGGCACGGACACCTATCTGCCACACAGGCCCTCTCAGGTGGGACCTCCTGGCTGGTCCCTCATGCTGGGGAGAGGCAGCTCGGGGTCAGAGGAAAAGCTGGTGACGTAGGCTTGGTTCCCCACGAGTGGTGCTTCTGGGTGTCTCTGCCCAGGTACAGGCTGCTAAGTTCACCCCTAAAGAATATTGTGTATTTTAAAAATAGAGACAGCAAAACGGGCTCCCCCCTCTCCCCCGCCAGGACAAGGCAATAAGGCATTTTGGCTAACGGACTTGCTCTTCCTGTCACAGGCACCTCCAGAATGCAGGTTTTTGTTTTGGGATTGGGTGGTGGTGGTGTGTTTTTTTTTTCTTCTTCTGTAATCTCACTGACCATCTGCAGATTTCCAGCTTCCAGTAAAGGAGAGCTTACACACACACACACAGTCTTAGCAAACAGACTGATTAAGGAACTATTTGGTGACATTATGAAAGGATATTTCCCTTGACAAAAAGAAGTCTATTGCCAAGTTCTTTTTAAACAATGGGTTGCCTGATGCTTCAGGAACAGTATCATGCAGATTCAACTAGCCTGGACCCCCAGGAGCAGCATAAAGTGTGGTCCTGGGTTGAGGGTGAATTCACACCCCTTGCTGAATCTCAAGGAGCTGGAAGTGATTTTCTTCAAGGAGAGGGGAGGACATGGCATTTTCCCTCTCCTCCCAAGTGATCCAAGTTTGTAAGAAAGTGAAGGGGTTGGGTAGGGTGAGGCTGGACCCACCCACGGAATCTGGATTGGGGTTTTCCTTTGAACCAAAACTAGATTGAGGGCAGATGAAAGTTCAGCCCACTTCATGTGATGGAGAGTCGGCAGGGGAACTTGTTACCCCTGGGTGGGCACACTGCAGAACTGCCCGAGTTGCAAGGACTTCAGTTCAGGAATTCTTAACCTGGGCATCGAATCCACCCCCACTCCCCATTCTTGCAGGTATTGTATGAGATACAGGTGTTTTCCGGAAACACCCGTTTTCTACAGATTCATAAAGGTCGTCCTTCATGTAAAAGAACCTCTGCTTTAGATTCACCTGACCAAGCCTTGGGGGTGCTGAGAGGCTGGCCTTCACCTTTCTGAGCTCAGCGTCGGGGAAAGTGGCTTCTTCCCCATGTCCGAGGCCAGGGCATTCCTAAAATCCAATGTCTTCTTCTCTTCTAGGAGGATGAGGAAGGTTATAATGACGGGGAAGTAGACGATGAGGAAGATGAAGAGGAGCTTGGTGGTATGGCAGCCTTTTTACTCTCCGAGGGTAGCAGGCTGACCCCTTCAGTCACAGTAGATTGCTGGACCCTGAGGACCTGGCCTCAGTTTGCCAGGGACAGCAAAGCGTCCTAGACTTGGGATCCCTGCTTGCCCGGTGGGTGGACGGAGTCAGAGGCGAGATCCATGTCTAACCTGAATGCCTTTTCCTTACTCTTCCAGAAGAAGAAAGGGGTCAGAAGCGAAAACGAGAACCTGAAGATGAGGGAGAAGACGATGACTAAGTGGAATAACCTATTTTGAAAAATTCCTATTGTGATTTGACTGTTTTTACCCGTACCCCCCCAAATCCTGCCCCCCGAAACTTATTTTTTTCTGATTGTAACGTTGCTGTGGGAACGAGAGGGGAAAGTGTCCTGGGGGTTGTGGGGGGAGGGAGGGTGGGAGGGGGTGGAATAAAATACTATTTTTACTGCCACTCTTTATTTTTTTCCCCTAATTTTTCTTTGTGTCTGGTTCTGTCCCTGTAAATGCAATAGCTGAGTACACACAAGTGAACATTTGTTCCTTACCCTCAAAGAGGACGATTTGGAGATCTCTGACATTTCCTAATACTTCCCAAGTCTCTTGAGTTGATTGGAAGGCCAGGGCTGGCCTCAGTTTGGTTTCTCAAAGCCCAGGAGGGCTGAACACCAGCCGCGTCTTACCTCTTGTTCTGGATCCCATGATTTTCACGTTTCTCGGCCTGCTAGAGGCAGCAAGCGCCTTGGCTTGTAAATAGCAACCTAAAGGCGAATCTTGGCACTGGTCAGGGGACCTTCCCCGTCTTCCATCCCCTTTCTCTCTTCCCAGACGGTGGTGGGCTTTGCTCTCCTGAGAAGACTCTGATGTCACTCTTGAGTGATGAGCCAGAGAGCTGGAAACAGCAGGCTTCAGAGTTTAGGAGTAAAATGGATTCGGTAATTCTAATTAAAAGAGAAGAAGCAAACCCTCAAACTTCAACCTCTTTCAAAGATATAAAAAACAAAACTGTCCCTATCTTGTTCTGTAAAATATTAGAACGCTTTGTTTTACAAAATGACAGGAGAATTCTTCTGCGTGTCCTGCTCGGCCTAGACCATTTTTACAGACCTAGGCACGGGAGACACTGCTGCATGTCGGCTGGGTTTTTTTTTCATACACCCGAGCACGGAAAAACTTAACGCAAAATTGTATTTTCTTACCTAGTGGAAATCTGAAATGACTGCAAATTCCTAGTGAATGTACAGGTTTGCTTTCCTGTCCCTCTTCTGGATTGCTTTCCAAGTGACGTGACTTCCTAGCCCATGTTTCATCTGTATAAAAGAACATCTGCACCGGTTTTCCTCCCCCTCAGAAGAGCCAAACTTTGAGTTTTATGTCTGTTTGTCATTGATAAATTTCAATAAATCTTTTTATACAATTTTTTTGGGGGTGGCTTCTTTGAGTCCAACAGGCCATTGATCTACGATGCTGTCTAGATAACCTGCTAGCTGATGGGGCAGGGTGGGTAGGGGGCAGGAAGCTTCACATTGGTTACCTGATAAAATAGTTTTTCTTACAAGATCTGCAACCTGATATGCTAAGTTTGGCTACTTTGGGTCGCAACTCAAGACTTGGTGTGCAGTCATCATTAAAGACTGGATTTGGGCAGGGAAGCGGTGGGGGATGGGGGTTTAAAAAGATAAAGATATAAAAAGGTTTATTAAACACCAAAAAGCCAGCCTTGGGACCTTATTTTTAGTTTATTGTTTTGTTGTTCAGACTGTAAAAAGAATACAGGAAAACCAAAGGAACATACAAAACAGATTTGTTCCTTTTTCATTTAGAGTTAAGTATGATAGTTTCTCCCTCTAAAGAGGCTTCAAAAGCATATGCCTGAAATGGCTATGCAGTAGTCCATTAATTTACTTAATTCTAACCAAATAGTAAGATATTCAGGTTATTTTCAGCTTAACCACTAGACATTGTGTTACACTCTTTGTGGATTTTATAGTCCAAATGCTTAGGAGTCATTGTACCAAAAATTGACGTTTGTAAGTCTCATGTGCAAGGTTCTGTGTTTTCCAGAAAGATCATACCACATCCTGTGGTAGTTGATACATATACACATAAATTCATTCTCAGCCATAAGGGCTTAAACCTCACAGCAAGCCCTAGATCCTACGCGATTCCAGCAGAAAGAGGTGCTTCTCAGGAGAGACTGACCCACCCTCTGGGTGGTGCACGGATACCTACTGCCCCCTTCTTTGGAGCAGATGGACATTTTCTGGCTCCAGGAGTAGGTTGGGGAGGTGGCCTCCCAGAGGCCAGATGCTACACCTGGCATCAAGACTGTGAGAATGGACTGGCCAGGTGTGCTCTGGCCTCCCAGAGCTGGTAAGGGAACGTGGGAGTGGAGTGAGATTCAGAGACACAAGTTTGGTCTCAGATTTTCTGATATTGACCCCTTCTATAAGGGCTTTTAGGAAATCAGTTAATTTCACATAGATTGAAAATAAATTGTAAAATGGATGATGGTGGGTGGGTTACTGCTGATGAGACCCAGGGAGGAAAGCTCTGTCTGTGTCAGTCATGCTAAGCAGTCACATCAGCCCTTGAGATAAGGTCTTACTGTGCCCGTTTTACTAATGAGGAAAACAGGTCCAGTGACCTGGAGGTATGAAGAGCAGGAGGCAGGGTGAAACCTAGGTCTCTTTGGTCTATTTCCATTTCATCGAACTTAGTCATGTATGGCAAGTAGGAAGAGGAAGCTCCATCAGAGGGAGGGAGGCAGTAAGCTCCTTACAGAGCTCTTGCTGAATACCTGGTGTCGCATCTCATTGACCTGATTGAATCCTCACAGCCATCTTGGGTAGGTGCCGTAAACCTTGTTGCCATAATCCTTGGCTCAGTGACAGGCCCAGGGTCGTGCAGTCAGATAAAAGCAGCATCAAGGATAAACCAGGGATGTATGCTTCCAGCACCAGCCCTCTTACCAGGCGGTGGTGGTTCGGTCGCTAAGTCGTGTCTGACTCTCAGGACTCCCTGGACTGTAGCCCTCCAGTCTCCTGTCCATGGAATTCTCCGGGCAAGAATACTGGAGTGGGTTGCCGTTTCCTTTTCCAGAGGATCTTTCCCACCCAGGAATCGAACCCCGGTCTCCTGCATTGCAGGCATTCTTTACACCTGAGCTACAAGGGAATCCCTCTTACCAGGTGGCTCAGTCAGTGCAGAAGATCCCTGGGTCAGGAAGAAATGGAAATTTATTAAAGGAGGAAATGGCAACTTTCCCTTGAAGGCAGAAATGGTATACTTTCCCAGCTGTGGACAGGAGACCCTGGCTGGCTACAGTCCAGGGAGTCATAGAGTTGGACCCAACTTAGCACACACACACACACCAGAGTACCTCCAGCCTCCTCCTCCCCCAAGCTGCAACCACCTGTGTGAGCCAGCTGTGTTGAAGCAGTTACCCCTGTTCCCCCTTGGTGCCAGGTTTCCCCACCAGGGAAACCACAGGATGGACTCTTGAGACAGAAGGGCCCTTAGAACTCACCTAGTCCTCAACCAACCCTCTCATTTGAGGAAAGAGGAAACCAAACCCAGGGAAGGTAAGTGATGTGCCCAAGGTCATCCTGCAAGGCAGTGGCAGAGTGCAAACTTCCATTCCTGGCTTCTGAAGAGCCACATCTCACAGCTACATCCTGTGGTTGCAGGGAAGCCAGCTGTCATGAGATGTAGAATGTACACAGTGTAACGTCTTCCAGAACACAGCCAAGTCTTGGGGGGACAGGATGTGGTGAATGCGTGACACGTCTGTTTCAGGTGACTTTGGAGTTCACCTATGTGTTTAAATATTCACAGTGGGTTTGCCTTCCTGCTAGTGTCTGAGGTTGATCATCCTAGAAAAGGGTGTGAATTTCTTGATGGAGAGAGTAATGTGGTGATTCTTGATCATGAGTTCCTTCTTTGTGTCATGTGCTGTATCTACTGCCTCCCTCAATCCTCGTACAGATTTCAGAGATAAAACCAAGGCTTAGAGAGGTGAAACAGCTAGCCTCAAACTTGTCTTTCTGATGCAAGAGACCTTGTTCTCATGCACTACATTGAAAGAGCCAGGCAGATGAGGGAAGAGGGGATAAGCAGTTCAGTTTGTCTCATTTGCTGACTTGCAAAGGCTGTTTTTATCCTCATTCAGAAACTCATTGTTCTTGGTTGGAAAGATTCCCACAGTGGGTCCCTAATAAGCAGCTTTGGACAATGGCAGCCCTGAGTCCCGGGACCAGCCCTTGGACAGGCCCCTGTGACCGGCTGGACCAGGGGTGAGCGGGGCTAAGGACTGGAAATGGTGAGACAGATGAGGGCAGGTCTGAGGCTTCATCTGATGGGGCTTCCGTGGACTGCTAACAGTCTGTGATTGTAGGGGTTAATGCAGGGGACATCAATGGAGTTGCCCACCAAGCATCAGCTGCTATTGGTCAAGGGACCAATGAAAGGACTCACACAGATATGGACCACTCCCATTCCTGAAGTTCAGATGGGGCTGACCCTCACTTCTGTGGTTCCTAGGATGAGCAAGTGACCCTGTCCTGGCCAATCAGCATATTCCAAACTTTGACCATAGTGACTGGTCCGAGGAGAGAGTGGAAACCAAATTGGTTAAATGAGGCTTGGTCCTTGGGATTTGGAAAATTGAGAAACCTACTACTAGGGGTAATGTGCTGGGAGGATGGAGGGACATCCCTTGGGGAGAGCCTCTGGATGTTTCCATTTTGGCCTGAAAGAGTCCTGATGAATTCAGAGAAGTGAAGATACCAGCATACCGGCATACATAGAACTTATTGTTTACTGGACTTTGTACATTATTTTGCTCGTTTCTCAGAATTATCCTGATGGTCATCATTATCCCCATTTCAAAGACTGAACACATACAAGTACTTGATAAATATTAGCTGCTCTGTGCCAATCAGCCTGGTGTTTCCCAAATTTCCCTAGAAAGGATACTCGGGGCTTGACAGACTGCCAGGTGTTACCCCTGGGAATTCTGGTCAAGGAGCTCTGGATGAGGGCCCAGGAATCTGTATTTTAACAAGTGCCCTGAGGATTCTCAGCATCAAGGACATTTGGGAAATGCATTCCGACTCAATCCCCACCACAGCCTACTGAGGAAAGTTATTACAGACATTTTTATTTAAAGTTGAGGCAAGCAAGGCTCAGGAGAGGTTAGGTAACCGGCCCAAGCTGACACAGGTGGCAAGTGACAGAGCTGGGATTTGAACCTGGATCTACCTGACTTTCACACTCCTTGTGGAAAGGGGGTGATAACAACTGCCTGTATGTTTCACGGGTCATAAAAGACTCAAAAGATGGCAAGAACATCACAAAGTGGAAAGTAAAAACCACTACGAAGAGAGAGAAGGGTGATTTATGAAAAAGAAGCCCAAGTGACAAGGGAAAAACAAAAGACCTAAAAGTGAAATTTACTTTGCGACCCCATGGAATCCTCTAGGCCAGAATACTGGAGTGGGTAGCCTTACCCTTCTCCCGGGGATCTTCTCAACCCAGGGATCGAACCCAGGTCTCCCGCATTGCAGGCAGATTCTTTACCAACTGAGCCACTAGGGAAACCCACAAATACTGGAGTGGGTAGCCTATACCTTCTCCAGTGGATCTTGCTGACCCAGAAATCGAACTGGGGTCTCCTCCATTGCAGGCAGATTCTTCACCAACTGAGCTATCAGGGAAGCGCTAAACCACTTGGTAACTGAGATGACCTAGGAAGGAAGTCCTCCTCCCTTTAAAAGGAAGTTTTTCCTCCCTTTAAAAATTTGCACATAATAAAATTCGCTCTTGTGTCAACCACCAGATAGACTAGATTTTAGCTCATAGATCTTAGTTGTAAAAAGAAATGGATCAACTCTCTGGGAATGTCCTAAGTGTTGTGGATGGACTTCTGAAAGTGTTACGAGTCTTGGCTGGGACTCAGAGGAGACTGGACTTATGTCCTAGCTCTGAGACTAACAGTTTGGGTGACTGTGGACAAGTCACCTTTATGTCCTGTAAGAAGAATGACATGGGCTGAGTCTTCTGACAGCCTTAGTTGATAGTTTGTTACATTCTTCCCCTCTCTGCCCTGTGGCTCCAGTTTAGGCTTTGTTGAATGCGAAGTTTAGAAAAGGCATTCATGGTAAGAACTCTGGGATTAACAAAAGGGTTAAATGTGGGAGAAGCAGTCTTTCTGCTGAGGTAGGAGCTCTTTGATGAGAAATTAGCAAAATGTCTTTGAGGTCCCAACCTATAAACAGCCCAGACTTTACACACCCACTATGGCCTGGGTCGTCCAGCTGGGCCAATAAGGAAGCAGAGAGAAAACCAGTCTGAACGGAGTGTTCGCCTAGTGCCCAGCACTTGACACAGGTGCTCTGATTTCATTCTTGCAGCAGAATCCGCTTGGAGGTACTTAGGATTCTTTTCACTTTCCAGATGAAGACACTGAGGTTCAGAGACACTATGTCATTTGCTCAAGATCACACAGCCCAGGAAGGCATGAGCTGGTATCAGAGCCCATGGCTTCCTGGCCTGAAGGATGGAGGTGTTTCCTCACTTCTCAGATCCTGAGAAGCCTACACTGAACGGCAGCGAGATTCATCTTCTCCAGATCTTGGTTTGACTAACTTCACATCTTTTCTCAAGAATCTAGCTCTCAGAACCAGTGCGCTCCTCCCACTCATCTCTGCGGCTCTCCAGACTTCTAAGTTTGTGACAAAAACAGCCTCTCCATGGTCCGTGGAAATAGATGTCTTAAAACACAAGTGATCAGAAGCTCAGGAACAAGGAGGATGGATGGCTACGTCTGGAGAGAGTGACACTAGATGTTTTGAAGGATAAATAGCCACCCCTTCTGGAACTTGCCTGGTGGTCTAGTAATTAAGACTTTGTGCTTCCAATGCAGGGGGCTTGGGTTCAATCCTTGGTCAGGAAACTAGGATTCCACATGCCCCATGGCCAATGACAAAAACAAGCAAACACAACAACCGCCCCCCTCCCCCACCAACTCTTTCTAATGCTTGAAAAATAGGAAGAGATAGCATGGCTGATGGAGCCATCCTGAGCTAGAGCTGGGAGGCCTCTGTGATCAGGGTAGAGCCACCTCTCTGAAGTGTATATCCTCCCAGAAGTGTCAGGAGACACAGAGCATGTCTGTGTGCTGATAGAACTGGTCCAGAGGAGAGGGAGGCACGTAAGATGGAGAAGAGACAGAATCTGGGAGAAAATCAGAGGCCTGGGGTCCTGTAATAGAGGCTTAGTCTTCAGTACAGGAAAGGACACTTCTTCCTTTACAATAGGAGAGAAGGGAGAAAAAGGTGATAGGTAAAGTTAGGTGGGTAGCTTTGGTGGAGGGGACATCTGCTTTTGAGAGAAATGTGAGGCAAGGTCACCAGTGGGAGCAGAAAGAAGCAGAATGGCTGTTGAGATTTGAGGAGAGACAAGAAGGTTCAACATTTCATAATGTTGTTCTGAAGGGTAGGAAAACCACTACCTCTGGAAAGCCTGTTGTTACCTGCAAGAGATGACCATAGCTTTAGTGATAGATCATATGCTGGATCACAAAATAAGCATTTGTAAATGTAAGAAACTTGAAGTCATATTAAACATCTTTTCCAACCACAGTGCTATGAGGCAAGAAACCAGCTACAAGAAAAAAACTGAAAAAAAAAAAGTGGATGCTAAACAACATACTACTAAACAACTAACGGATCACTGAATAAATCAAAGAGGAAATAAATAATCTAAAGACAAACGAAAATGAAAACTCGATGATCCAAAACCTATAGGACTCAGCAAGAGCAGTTTGAACAGGAAACTTAATAGCAATACAAGCTTACCTCAGGGAAAAAGAAAAATCCTAAATAACTGCCTAACTTTACATCTAAAGCAACTAGAGAAAGAAGAAACAATACCTAAAGTTAGTAGAAAGGAAGAAATCATAAAGATTAGAGCAAAAACAAATGAAATAGATGCTAAAAAGAAAAGCTATACAAAAGATCAATGAAACAAAAAGCTGCTTCTTTGAAAAAGTAAAAATTGATAAGCCTTTAGCTAGACTCATCAATAAAAAAAAGAGAATCAATAAAATGAGAAGTTAAAAAGAAGTTACAATTGATAACACAGAAATACAGAGAATCATAAAAGTCTACTATGAATAGCTATATGCCAACAAAATGGACAACCTAGAAGAAATGGACAGTCTTTAGAAGAATGGACATTGGGTGTAATGGAGAAGGAAATGGCAACCCACTCCAGTATTCTTGCCTGGAGAATTCCATGGACAGAGATGGCTGGCGGGCTACAGTCCATGGGGTCATAAAGAGTCAGACATGATTGAGCAACTTAACACACACTGGGTATAAATTTCAACTAAAAAAATTAGAACAATAAATAAATATTGAACTTTGGCTAAGGATATGCATGCTGGAGTATTTAGAGGTGAAAGGCACTGATTTCTGAAACTTAATTTTAAATGCATGAAAAAAAATAAGATGGATTGATGGATACGTCATCAAGTGAATAAACAAAATGTTAATGCTAGAAGTTAAATGGCAAATATGTGAGTGATTATTGTACAATTTTTTCAGGTTGTATGTACAAAAAAATTCAGGATGAAATAATGATGTAGAAGACAACATGCAAAAACAAAGATACTATAGAATTAAGATTATGAATGACTTTTTTAAAAAAAAATTATTTATTTTTATTTCTTGGCTTTGCAGCATGGCCATGTGAGATTTTAGTTCCCTGACCAAGGACTGAACTCACACCCCTTGCATTGGAAGCATGGAGTCTTAACCACTAGACCACCAGGGAAGTCCCCATGAATGCCTTTTTAAAATCACCTAAAATATTAAACTATTTTTTATATTTAATTTAAATAGTAGTAACATCATTCTTGTGTTACCAAATTTTGAAAACAAGCTTATTTTAGAAATTTTGAAATATATAGAAAAGTAGAAACCAAATTTTTAAAATCTGTAAACCTGTGACCCTCAGAGAATTACTCAGTGACATATTAGTATAGTTTTTTGCTTATTAATAATATCTTGAACATTTTCTTATTGGTGAATATTCTTAAAACCATGATTTTTAGATAGTATATTTCATTGTATGTATGTACTATATAAACTGTAAAAACATTCCCCGTTGTTAAACAAGTTTTTCTATTGCAAACGAAGCTGGGGTGAACAGTGCTGGGTATACATCTTTGACCACCTTTTGATTTTTCTTCAGATGGATTCCTTGAAATTGGGTTACTAGGTCAAAAGTTAGAAACATTTTTTACAGTTAAAACTAGCAAATTTACATACTCCAACAAATGTACAAGAGCACTTTTTTCGTGCAATTTAGTCACCTTTGGATACATATTTTTTTAGTTTTTTTTTTTCCAATTTCATAGGAGGAAGATTGTACCTTATAGTTTTAATCCATATTCCTTTGAATGCTACTAAACATTTCTTTTCCCAAATTCAAATAGTGATTTGTATTCCTTTTTTGAATTATCTATCCACATCTATTTTCCTGTCATTCTGGGGGATTTTTACTATTTTAATTATTGATTTACTAAAACTTTAAAAAATATTTATATTAAAACTTCTTGTAAAATGACTGTTATTCCGTGCCTCACATGTTTGCTACAGACATTTTCCCTAGCTCATTACTTCTCTTTTTTTAACTGAAAGTTTTAGTTTGAGATACTTGTCTATTTGGGTTTCCCAGCTGGCACTGGTGGTGAAGAACCCGCCTATGAGTGCAGGAGACATGAGACATGGCTCAATCCCTGGGTTGGGAAGATGCCCTGGAGGAGGGCATGGCAACCACTCCAGTATTGTCACCTGGAGAATCCCATGGACAGAGGAGACTGGTGGGCTACTGTCCATAGGGTTGCAGAGTCAGACACGACTGAAGTGACTGAGCACTCACACGTGTATATTTACATGTAGTTGTAAGAAATAGTGCAGTGAAATTCTGCACACCCTTCACCCAGTTCCCCCAGCGGTTTAAGATCTTATGAACTTATAGTAAAATACCATAACCAGGATATTAACACTGACACAGTCAATATACAGAACATTTCTATCACCACAAAGATCCCTTCTGTTGGCTTTTTTATAGCCACACTTTTCTCCAGGCCCCAGTCCCTCTGACACAATTGTGTTCTACATTTCTATAATTTTGTCTTTTAGGAATTTCGTATAAGTAGAATCATGTAATATGTAAATGTTTGAGATTGTCTAATTTAACTCAACACAGTTCTCTGCAGACTCACCCCAGTTGTTGTATCAATAACTCGCTCCTTTTCATTGCTGGGTAGTGTTTCATGATACAGATGTACCAGGGTTTAACTATTCCACCCATTCTAGGACATGGAAGGTTATTTCTAGTTTTTGGCTATTATGAATAAAGCTGTAAAAGAATTCTTATATAGCTCTCTATGTAAACACAAGTCTTCATTTCTCTGGGATAAATGCCCAGGGATGCAATAACTAGATTGTATGGAAGCTGTGTGTTTAGTTTTCAAAGGAACTCTCTCTTTTCCAGAGTGGCCATACCATCTTATATTTCCACCAGGAATATGTAAATAATTGAGTTTCTCTTTATCCTTGGTAGCATTGGTGGTGTCATTCTTTTTTTCCATAAATTCTAATGGGTATGTATTATAGGAGTAGCTTATGGTGGGCTTCCCTGATAGCTCAGTTGGTAAAGAATCTGCCTGCAATGCAGTAATTTGATTCCTGGGTCAGGAAGATCCCCTGGAGAAGGGATAGGCTACCCACTCCACTATTCTGGCCTGGAGAACTCCATGGACTGTATAGTCCATGGGGTCGCAAAGAGTCAGACACAACTGAGCAACTTCCACTTCACTATGGTGGATTTAATTTGCATTTCCCTATGGTTAATGATATTCTATATGTCTATCTGCCATCGCTACATCCTCTTCGGTGAAATGTCACTTCATGCATTTTGTCTGTTTTCTCATTGGATACTTTATTTCCTTTTCTCTTTTTTTTTCCTGTTGAATTTTGAGAGCTCTTTAAGCATACCAGTTACTAGTCTTTTGTCATATATGCGGACTTTGGTAGAGCACATGTTTTTCATTTTGATGAAGGTCAATTAATCCTTTTATAGATGATGTCTTTGGTGTCAAGACTAAGAACTCTGGGTTTAGCCTTATGTCTGGAAAATTTTCTCCAATGTGTCTATCTAAAAGTTTTATGGTTTTACATTTTACTTTTAAGTCCATGATCCATTTTGAATTAATTTTTACATAAGCTATAAGGCTAAGGTTGAGAGTTTGTTTTTAACCTATGAATGTCCAGTTGCTCTAGTACCATATTTTGAGAAGTCTGTCTTTCCTCCATTGAATTGCTTTTGTACCTTTGTGAAAAATGATTTAGGTGTATATGTGGAGATCTATCTATTTATTTCTGGATACTCTATTCTGTTGATCTAATATTTATCCCTCTTTCAATAGCACACAGGCTTGATTAATGTAGCTATTTAATAAATCTTGAAATTAAGTAGATTAATTCCTCCAATTTTTTCCTTTTTTTTTCTTTTGGCCATGCCATGAGTAATGTGGGATCTTAGTTCCCTGACCAGGGATTGAACTTATGCCCCCTCCACTGGAAGCATGGAGTCACAACCCCTGGACTGCCAGGGCAGTCCCCCTCCCACTTTTTTCTCATTTAAAATTGTTTTAATTATTCTAGTTTCTTGGGCTTTTCATAGAAATTTTATAAAAACCTTGCCTATATCTACAAAAAAAATCTTTGTGGGGCTTTGACAGAAACTGCATTAAGCTTAGATATTAGTTTAAAAATGAGTGGCATCCTTACCATGCTGAACCTTCCAATCCATTCACACAATCTGTCTCTCCATTTATTTAAATTTGTTTTCTTTCAATAGTGTTTTGAGTTTGAGCATACAAGTCTTCTCATATTTTGTTAGATTTGCACTTAAGTATCTCATTTTTTGGACAATTTAAAATGGCATTTTAATTTCAGTGTTCACATGGTTGTTACTAGAATGAAAAATGATAGTGCTAGTTGCTCAGTTCTGTCTGACTCTGCGATTCCATGGACTGCAGCCTCCCAGGCTCCTCTTCCCATGGAATTCTCCAGGCAAGAACACTGCAGTGGGTGGCCATTCTCTTCTCCAGGAGATCTTCCCAACCCAGGGATCAAACTCATATCTCCTGCATAGCAGGCAGATTCTTCACCTTCTGAGCCACCAGGGAAGCCCATATAGAGGTATAACTGATTTTACTATGTGGATCTTGTATACTATAACATTGATGAACTTACTTTTTAATTTTTGGAGGGTTTTTTTGGGTAGATTCCCTGGGGTTTTAGGCAGACAATCATGCCATTTGCTAATAATGCCATTTTTATTTCTTTCTTCCAATCATTATGCCTTTAATTATCTTTTCCTGCCTTAATACTCTCACTAGAACTTCTGCATTATGTTGACTAAGAGTGATGAAAGTGGAAATACTTGCTGTGTTCCTGAAATCTGGGAGAAAGCATTCAGTCTTTCTCCAGTAAGTAAAATTTTGGCTGTAGATTTTCTGTATCGAGTTGAAGTTCCCTTCTCTTCCTTTTTTCTAAGAGTCTTTATCAAGAATGGATGTTGAATTCTGTCAAATGCTTTTCCTGGAATAATTGATAGGACTGAGTGAGTGATTTTTCTCCTTTAGACTTTAAAGTGGATTATAGTAACTGATTTTCAAATGTTGACTTAACCTTGTATCCTGGGAATAATATTCATTTTGCTGTAGTGTATGATTCTTTTTATATAGTGCTGAATTCTATTTACTAATATTTTGTTAAGGATTTTTTCGTGTATATTCATGATAAGAACTGATTTGTCGTTTTCTTTTTTTGTACTATTTTTATTTGGTTTTGGTATCAGGGAAATACTAATTTAATATGTTATGAAAATTCTTTTTCTCCTCTCTGGAAGAGATTGTGTAGAATTGGTGTCAATTCTTTAAATGTTTCATAGGCTTTTCCAGTGAAACCATCTGGGTCTGAGGCTTTCTTTTGGGGCGAGTTTTTAAGTTATGAATTCAATTTCCTTAGTAGTTATAGGATCAGCTACTCAAGTTATCTGTTTCATCTTAAGTAAGTTGTGACAGTTTGTGTTTTGGGGGGAATTGGTCTTTTTCATCTAAGTTGTCAAATGTGTGTAGAGTTGTTCTTAGTACTTCCTTATTTTCCTTTTGATCTCTGCAGGGTCTGTATGAAAATTCAATTTCATTCAATTTCATGAAACCTCAATTTCACTTCTGACATTGATAATTCAAGGCTTCTCTCATTTTTCCTTTGTCTTCCTAGTTTTGTAATTTTACTGATTTTTTTCAAAGAATCAGCTCTTTGTTTCATTGATTTTTTTCTATTGTTTTTCTGTTTTCAATTCTATTGATTTCTCTTCTTATCCTCATTATTTCCCTTCTTCTTCCATTATGTTCAAAGAAGAAACTCTTTATGATATCAATCTTCAATTCATTGAGGCTTGTTTTATGGCCCAGGATACAGTCTATCATCATATACCAAGCTAAATGTATACCAAGATGTACGTATACCAAGATATATTCTGTTAGGGTGTGAAAAGACTGTGTAATTCTTCTGTTATTGGGTGGAGTGTTCTAAAAATGTCAATGAGATCCTGTTGGTCATTGTTTTCTTCTATATCCTTGCTGATTTTCTGTCTAGCTCTATCACTTGTTGAAAAGGGAATATTGAACTCTTCAGCTCTAAGTGTGAGTTTGTTTATTTCTCCTCTCAGGTCTGGCACTTGTTACCACATCTATTTTGCAGCTTTGTTGTTGGTGTATATATGTTTAGGACTGCTGTGCTTTCTTGGTAGAAATGTCCTGTTATTACTGTGTAACGTCCCTCTTTGTCCCTAGTAAAATTATTTGCTCTGAAGTTTGCTTTGATATTAATATAGCCATTCTTGCTTTATTTTTATTGCTATTTGCATGGGAGTTATATTTTCTAAAGAGCCTCTTTAAAATGGGAAATAGATGATGAGAATTATAGTTAAATGTTTTTAAAATGTAGACTAAACTTTCAGCTATACGTAGAGATAAGACACGACTGAGCGACTAAATTGAACTGAACTGAAAGAGAAGAATCCAAAAGTGCAGAGACCAAGCAGCGTTGCTGGATTCATTTATTTTACTCTCAGTGTGCTCTCTTATGGGTGAACAAATTAATAAAAGAATAATATGTTCTAGTAACTTTGATATGCCTAATTCAAAGCTGGCTTATACCAATCCTCGTAGAACTTATACCAAAGAACAGAACTATAATCAGAGGTCTCCTAATTTGGATTTTCTGGGGACAATTCTCCCAACCTCTAGAATTTTGATTGATTCCCTCAGGCCTCACATTCACAAAAGACCGCTTAGATATAAGATTTCAATATTTTTCCAAATGAAATCACATGTATGACCACAGAGGCATGCCAACAAGACTGAAAGAGGTGTATTGAACAACTTTAAACTTGGGACCCATTAGTGGACCCACACTGCTGATTGTGTCCTGTGACTTAATATCTTTACAAATTCTGTAATTATCTTCTAATTAGCACTAGTAAAATTTGTTATGTCTGTTTTTTTGTATTAAAATTGTTTTTAAAATGTAGATATTTAAAATATGCTTTGATTTTTGTGGCCTCATTCAGATATTTCTTCATTTTTAACTTACTAGGAATCTGGAGAAAAAAAAATGACATTAACAGAGTTTTCTTTTGATGGTTCAGTGAGCTCTGCATCCTTTGAGTATAGTATACCCTGATCTAGGACAACTGGATTCGTATTAGCTGATTATTTAGGCTTTTACCTAGAAACAGACTCAAGTATTTTCCACTTGTGTTAGAACAACACTTCTGAAGGAATCAACACTAGAAGGGTTGCTTTCCATCCATGAAACATATGGGGGGATGCTGATCTACCAACTCAAATAAACCATTTAATACAACCACAATGTGTATCTTGTCTTTTATGTATGTAATAGCAGGCAAGCTTCCTAAAGTAAATACAAATACAAAGTAGCTATTTTATCACCTTTTCTGAAAAGTCAAAATCTTTCTCAAAATCTGCTTAAAAACTGATGCCACAACTGTGTAATATAAATGCAAGCCAAAGACTAAGCCCCAGTCCTTTAAGATGGGATTTGTTGGTGAATTTAGATACTAAAAAAAAAAAAAAATTCCAATCCTCCAAATCATGGAGGCTATAAAAAAAAAATGTCAGGAAAGTTAATGACCTAACTAACTTGAACACTATCATGGGTTAAAATACTTTAAAAAATCAACCATAACACAGTGGATGTTCATGCCATTCCACCATTCACTCACTGGGGGTGACAGCCTGAGGCCACACTGTGGTCAAACAGAAAGGTAGAATTATGTGTGAGTCATATGTTACCATCCTCATATTGAGCTTCCCTGATAGCTCAGTTGGTAAGAATCCACCTGCAATGCAGGAGATCCCAGTTCAATTCCTGAGTTGGCAAGATCTGCTGGAGAAGGGATAGGTTACCCACTCCAGTGTTCTTGGGCTTCCACTGTGGCTCAGTTGGTAAAGAATCTGCCTGCAATGCGGGAGACCTGGGTTTGACCCCTGGGTTGGAAAGATCCCCTGGAGAAGGGAAAGGCTACCCACTCCAGTATTCTGGCCTGGAGAATTCCATGGACTTTATAGTCCAAAGGGTCACAAAGAGTCAGACATGACTGAGTGACTTTCACTTTCTTATCCTCATACTGGTGTGGTCTGGCAGAGCCATATATAGGTATTATGGTGGGATTCAAGCTTTGAAATCATGGTATATGTAATCAAAATTAACGTAGATTTTTGTCTGTTATCCATTGCTATTTTAACAATAATAAAAGCAGTTCTTCTGAGGCTTAAAAGATAAATATTAAAAGAGCAAACAGATACAGAAATCTCATTAACTGATGACTTAGGATCATTTCTTTCAAACCACTGATACATTCATTTGGAGCAAAGTTTAAACTGTTGTTTTGTTATGATTTAAATAGGTAATATACTCACATGGCTCAAAAATCAAACAAAGAAGTGTGCAATAAGAATACAATATTTAGAAATAAACCTACCCAAGGAGGCAAAAGGCCTGTACTCTAAAAACTGTAAGACTCTGATGAAAGAAATTGAAGATGACACAAACAGATGGAAACATATACCAAGTCCTTGAACTGGAACAATCAATCTTGTTAAAATGACCATACTATCCAAGGCAATCTACAGATTCAATGCAATCCCTATAAAATTACCAGTGTCATTTTTCACAGAACTAGAATAATTTTAAAATTTGTATGGAAACACAAAAGTCCCCAAATAGCCAAAACAATCCTGAGAAAGAATGGAGCTACAGTAATTATGCTCCCTCACTTCAGACTGTACTAAAAAGCTACATTCATCAAAACAGTGTGGTAACTGGTACAGAAACAGACACATAGATCAGTGGGACAGGGTAGAAAGCCCAGAAATAAACCCATGTGCCTATGGTCAATTAATCTATGACAAGCGAGGCAAGAATATATAATGAAGAAAAGACAGTATCTTCAATAAATTGTACTGGGGAGACTGGGTAGCTACACATAAGATAATGAAATTAGGACATTCTTTTAATGGCTTATACAAAAATAAACTCAAAGTGTATTAAATATCTAAATATAAGATGGGCTACCATAAAACTCCTAGAGGAAAACATAGACAGAACACTCTTTGATATAAATCACAGCAATAGTTTTTCAGATCTGTCTCCTGGAGTAATGAAAAGTAAAAAACAAACCAATGGGACCTAATTAAACTTAAATGCTTTTGCACAGCAAAAAAAAAACTGCCAGTGCAATAAAAGACAACCAAAACAATAGGAGAAAATATTTGCAAATGATGCAACTGACAGGGATTAATTTCCAAAGTAACCAGATACCTCATAGAGCTCAATGTCAAACAACCAAAAAAACAACCAAACAATCCGATCGAAAAATGGGCAGACCTAAATAGACACATCTCCAAAGCAGACATATAGATGGCCAACAAGCACGTGAAACGATGCTCAATATTTGCTATTTATTAGAGAAGTGAAAATAAAAACTACAGTGAGGTATCACCTCATACCAGGCAGAATAGCCATCATCAAAAAATTTACAAACACTCTTTCCCTTCAGCAAGCCACTGAAGATCCTGGTCTTGCCATGGGCCACCGCCCCGCTCTATATTACTGGTATGATAAGAACAAGCCAAACAAGCCTGCTTCTGCCGAGGTGTCCCTGATGCTAAGAGCCACGTCTTTGACTGGAGGCGAAAGAAGGCAAAGTGAATGAGTTCCCACTCTGTGGCCACATGGTATCAGATGAGTATGAGCAGCTCTCCTCTGCTGCTCTGGAGGCTGCCCCTATTTGTGCCAACAAGTACATGGCAAAAAGTTATGGCAAAGATGATTTTCACATCTTTGTGAAAGGTGTGGCTCCACCCCTTCCTCATCTGCATCAACAAGATGCTGCCCTGTGCTAGAGCTCCTAGTCTCCAGACAGGTATGTGCTGTGACTTTGGAAAGCCCCAGGGCCGGGTCGCCAGAGCCCACACCAGCCAGGTCATAATGTCCATCCACAACAACCTGTAGAACAAGGAGCACGTGATTGAGGCCCTCCACAGGGCCAAGTTCAAGTTCCTTGGTCACCAGAAACCCACATCTCCAAGAAACAGGGATTTACTAAGTTTAACGTGGATGAATCTGAAAACATGGTGGTAGAAAAGCAGCTCATCCCAGATGGCTGTGGGGTCAAATACACGCCCCTGGGCAAACGGTGGGCCCTGCACTCACGAGAGACTTGGCAAAGTCCCCTTCTTGCTCATGCCCACCAATGAACCCTACTTCCTTACCAAGGAAAAAAAATCCACAAACAATAAATGCTGGAGAGTGAAGTGAAAGTTGATCAGTTGTGCCCGACTCTCTGCGACCCCATGGACTGTCCATAGAATTCTCCAGGCCAGAATACTGGAGTGGGTAGCCTTTCCCTTCTCCAGGGTAGCTCCCCAACCCAGGGGTTGAACCCAGGTCTCCCACATTACAGGTGGATTCTTTACCAGCTGAGCTATCAGGGAACCCCTGTAAATGCTGGAGAGGGTGTGGAGAAAAGGAAACCCTCCTACACGGTTTGTGGGAATGTAAATTGGTACAGCCTGTATGGAAAACAGTGTGAAGGTTTCTTTAAAAACTAAAAATTGAGCTACCAAATGACCCAGCAATCCCACTTCTGGGCGTATATCTGGAAAAGACAAAAACTCTAATTTGAAAACACATTCACGTATATAAAATAGATAACTAATAAGGACCTGCTGTGTAACACAGAAAACTCTACATAATATTCTGTAATGGCCTGTATGGGAAAAGAATCTAAAAAAGAATGGATATAATGTATAACTGATTCACTTTGGTGTACACCTGAAACTAACACAACATTGTAAATCAACTAAACTCCAATAAAATCTTTTTAAAAAATGAAAAAAAAAAAAAACAAAACAGATGCACCCCAATGTTCATAGCAGCCCTATTTACAATAGCCGAGACATGTAAGGAACCTAAATGTCCATCAACAGATAAATGGATAAAGAAGGTGTGGTACAGTGAGATATTACTCAGCCATAAAAAATGAAATAATGCCATTTGCAGCAAAATGGATGAATCTGGAGATTACCATCCTAAGTGAAGTCAGAAGACAAATATAAAATTTCATTTATATGAGTAATCTAAAAAAAATAATACAAGTAAACTCACTGATAATACAGAAATACACTCACAGACATAGAAAAGAAATTTATGGTTACCAAAGGCTAACAAGGGAAAGGGATAAATTGGGAGTTCGGAATTAAAAGACACATACTACTATATATACAATAATAAACAACAAGGTTCTGTATGGCACAGGCAACTATATTCAATATTTTGTAAGAGCCTATAATGGAAACGAATCTGAAAAACAATGTATGTGCATATATATATGGAATTGCCGTGCCCTCCTCCAGGGGAGCTTCCTGACCCAGGGACTGAACCTTCGTCTCTTGCATCTTCTGCATTGGCGGGTGGGTTCTTAACCACTAGCGCCACCTGGGAAGCCCTATGTTTATACACATACATACATATATACACACACACGTATATATGAATTACTTTTCTGTACACCTGAAGCGAACACAATATTGTAAGTCAACTACACTTGAATTAAATGAAATTTAAAAATAAAAAGGCATGCAATAAAAGCTTTCATCCCCATTGCATTCTCCAATCACTCAGTTCCTATGTGTTACCCTACTGATACACTTGTAATTTTTAAGTTACTTCTAAGACGCTATTTTGTAAATATGAATGTATCACAACTTCCCTCCCTTTTTACACAAAAGGTATCATGAAGAGCATGATCTCTAAAGCCAGACTGCCCATGTTCAAACCCCAGTTCTTCCACAGATCAGCTGTGTCTTTAAGCAAGTTTCATAACCTCTTAGTGTCTCAGTTTCCTCAGTTGTATAATGAGGATAAGAGTGGCCGCTGTCTCCTCCAGTTATTTGCGGATCAGATGAACAAACACATGCGCGAAGCACTTAGAACCAGGCCTGGTGCACTGTGAGCCGTCTACATGTGACGTGTGGTGCTGCAGGATCAGAGGTCTAAGTGCGTGGGCTCTGGAGTGAGACTGCCCGAGGTCAGATCTTAACTTCCTTACATGTGAAGTATAAAAAATAATAGTACTTACCCTCACAGGGTTGTTGTGAGATTGAAGTGGACAGTGCCTCGCACTGGGTAAGCATGGCTGTATTTCATCAAATCCAAAATGCCATGTATTCTAAGACATGTCATTATTTTATGGACTAGGAAAGGAAAAAAACATTCCGATTAAATTATGACATACCTTTGACTATAACACATCCTCATTTCAAGTGCGTCACAAAGTGAAAAAATGCACGTCTTAGAATTGATGAAATAAGGGATACAAGTGTTAGCTATTACACTCTTATTTTCACTTAAAAGTACATCTTGGATATCACTCTGAATCGGTACAAAAGCTTCTCTTTTTTTTTTTTTTAAGTGGCTATATAGTAATCCATTGTGTGGTTGAGCCATAAATTATTTAACCGATCTCCTATTAGTTTCCAGTCTATTGCTGTTACAAACAATACCGCAATGAATAACCTTGTAGACATGTCATTTTGCAAGCCTGCTAGTCTATCTGTAGGATAAATTCCTGAATTGGCATTGCTGGGTCAAAGAGTACACATATTTGCAATGTTGGCAGGTATTCTAAGCTCCAGTTTAAATGGCCAGGTTACTTTCAGCTAAGGAATCGTGGATTGAGGCCATTTGAAAAGGATCAACCTCATGGAAGCGGAGAGCAGGATGACAAGAGTCACAGCACACAGGAATGGGAGAAAGGAAATTTTTGTATGCTGCTGGTGGCCACCTAAATGGGTCAGACTTTTTGAAAGACATTTTGGCTCTATCTTTTAAATTCTCATTCTGGAAAACTATCTCACTGAAATTCTAGCACAAGTTGCAAAAACATGTGTAATAATTATGGCAAGAATGGAGAAACAGTGCAAAATAAACTCATCAAAATCTCACAGTGCTATAAGTCTGGGCTAATTCTTCCCATTCTACAGACACGGACACTTGAGATGGAGGAGAAGGCTGCAGAGAGAGGATGGTACTCAGGCAGCCTGCTCCTAGCCAGTGCTCTTAGTGTTATATAAGTAGACTCTTTGAAATAGTTAAAAAAAAAAAAAAAAGACACCTGAAAGTCCCAGAGTGAATTAGTTAATATTATTATGGTGGTGAGGGGAATAAATTAGGAATTTGGGATTAACATTTACATATTACTACAAATATAATAGGTAACCAACAAAGACTTACTGTATAGCACAGAGAACTATACTCAATATTTTGTAATAAACTACAAGTGGAAAGAATCTGAAAAAGAATATATAACTGGATTCACTCTGCTGTACATCTGAAACTAACATAACATTGTAAATCAATTATACTTCAATAATATATGTATTATAAATTTACACTTTAGGAAACTGTATAACCATGATAAAGAATGAAGTAAACCTTTATACAGCAGCCTTAACTCATGTCTACAAGGTACTGTCTTAAAAAAATTAACACAGTCTGAGTACACTCCAATAGTCATGTGTCAATCTGACAGGTTGATAATAAAAGGTCTAGAACAGGATCTAGTGCTTGATGATCTGAGGTGGAGTTGATGTAATAACAGAAATAAAGTGCACAATAAATGTAACACGCTTGAATCATCCTGAAACCACCCCATCACCCCGTTTTGTCTTCCATAGAACTGGTCCCTGGTGCCAAAAACATTGGGGACTGCTGGTCTAGAAGGATAATTCAACAACTAAGGATATTTTCTCCAAATCCCCCCGATTATGAGCAAGTGGTAGAGATTTCACTTTGTATACTTCCAAATTATTTTAATCTTTTCACTGAGCCTATTGTTACTAAGAGGTCATTTAACTCCAGACAAAGTTTTACTTCATCCCTGCACCAGTGTCATCAGAAACACCAAGAAATGATTGGGTATAAAAGGCCACTATGGACCCTGTGAGTTAAAAAGAAAAGAACCCAAATTTAGGGAAATATAGCACTGACCTGTGCAACGTAAGAGATTCAGGTTCGATCCTTGGGTTGGGAAGTCACAACTTAGCGACTGAACAAGGACAGTTACTTGGGAAATGACTCAGCACAACCTTTGACTAAAGTCACTTATCAATACTGTGCTGCTGTGTGCGGGGCTCCGTCGCTCGGGTGTGTCTGACTTTTTGCAACCCCATGGACTGTAGTCCGCCAGGCTCCTCTGTCCATGGGATTTTTTTCCAGGCAAGAATACTGGAGTGGGTTGCCACTTCCTCCTCCAGGGGATCTTGGACACAAGGACTGGACTGCATCTCTTGTGTCTCCTGCATTGGCAGGCAGAGTCTTCACCACTGAGCTCACCGGGGAAGCCCTTATCAAATACTAATATCAAATATTAATAGTCTTTAAATAACTAAAAGACAGTTCAATTTCCTTTAGCACTTTTTGTATTGTTTCCTCCATTTTTAAGTTATTTTGACTCCCTAGAATCTTCCAGAGCTCACTTAAATTTCTCTCTCACCAGATACCAATTAAAGTAAAATTTAAGATCTCTTACAGTATCAGGATGTGCAAGGGACAGGGGGTGGGGGGAGGGTGTCTATGAATGATCCTAAAGGGATTTCCTTTTTTGAAAGGTCCAGTCTAGGCTGAGATGGTGGAGTAGGTCTGGGCACCCAGAGCAAAGTCACTGATGATTTCAGGAGAGGGAATACCCTGGTGGCCCAGTGGTTTGGGCTCTGCAATTCCACTCATACATTTGATGCCTGGTTGGGGAGTTAAGATCCCACAAGGAGAGCCAGGCACAGCTGTCTAAAGAGGGAGGCAGTTTCACCCCAAGACAGCTCATGAGGGAACCCTGCCCAATCCACTCAGTCCCTCAATGATGAAGGTGGACAATGAGTTCACAGCTGCTCAAGAAGAGACTTGCTCTCAAGGAAGAAGGAGAATCACTGAAAAAAAATGGTTTGATCTTTGGAGAAAGTCATTTGAAGTCATAAAAAGGCAATTCTTAACGAACTCTCCACTAGGAAAGTCAAGAAGAAGACTAAAGTTTCATCTTCTTTAAAGAGCTAGGCTGCCAAGGTTCTCAGCAGGAAGCATCTCTTCCAGCCCACCAGACCCTCTGAGGTTCAAGCTGTTCCACTCACTTGAGGCTCTGGATAAGTTCCCATCAGGAGATCCTAATTTTTCATGCCTCTCTTCTATCACCCCTCTCATACTTCTTCAAGTGGTCAGCTCTCCTTCCTCTTAGCTTTTTTTTTGGTTAGATTTGTTTTTCCCTTTCATTCTTCTATTGAGAGTTTTCCTAGAAAAACTCTAGGAAAGAAATATTTTGCCTTCTTTCTTGATCTAAAAATGTGATGTTCACTGTCTCCTGGGAACCCTGTTTCACTGACCTGTCACTCACTTTCCCATTATTATTCTGTCCTGGTATCTTGCAGGTGACTAGGAGGGGCTCCTGAATTTGTAAACTTCCTTTGTGTCCCGAAGTCAGAGGAATCCGCAGTCTCTGGCCATGGCTTGAGCCCCAAAGTTAGAAGTCATATTTATAGGCTTTACAACAAAAAGGAACAGAATATACCTTCTTATTTGAGATCTTTCCCAGCGCAGCTCATCCTCACCGGTGGAGATTTACCACTGATGCTTTGGGGTTTGTGTTTCCTTTCCTTTTCTCCTTACTTTCCTTGTTTAACTAAAACATTGTCTTGGTTTTCTTCTGCTTCACAGCAGCACTCAAAATGTCTATTCTTTTCTGCTGTTCTTCCTTCATAATGAAAGCAGCGGGGGTGGGGGCAACTGTGGAGCCTGGAAGAAGCCTGCTTTCTGATTCTGCTTCACTTCAAGAAGATGCTTGCTGATGGGGCGCCCCTCCTCAGGGGTGGCCCGTACCTCTCTGCCTTTCTTCTTTCTCCACTGTCCTCGCTTCTTTTGCAAATCTCAGTGTTCTACCTCAAGCCATTTGCTCAAGGAGCTCTCTGTGCAGCCTCAGCAACAACGTCTGCCTCCCATGCTTTCAACTGGAACTAACGCACCACTTCCTGGTTGTGTCTTTATGTGAAATACACCACTTCCTGGATTGCATCACTTCCTGGAGTCCAGCATTTTACTGAACCAACAACTTCCCTATTCCATTTTGTCCTTGTCACTGCCTGTCTTCAGTCCCTGGTTCAAAATTTAAGAGGGTGTTAAGTGTTCCTAACACAAACAGAGGGACGTAAAGAAACTTTGAATGGTGAGGGATGTCTATTACCCTAGTGGTTATGGTAAAGGTATCACAGCCTGTATATGTGTCCAAACTCATAAAATTATACACGTAATCAATTATACACATGGTCGATACACTTTATCAATTATGCCATAATAGATCCTCTGTAAAACAACTCCAATCTTTTGTAATGTTCTGCAATATCGAGGGTTTTTCCCTATATTTCTCAACCAACTCCTGTTTTTTGGATTTGTGTGTGCACACACATACTCAGCGGGCAAAACTGAAGCGTATCTCTGGTGGGTCAAAGGTTGAAGCTCTTGGGCTCCTGAGAAGGTTTTGGGGGATACAAATACAGCGGTTAAATACAGTGATTACTAGTCACATCAAATAGGTACCTGCCATAGGCCTGAGATCATTTCCTTACATCTTAGTCTTGCTATTTGCTGTAAGTATTCTCTCAGCCTTGATTTCTGTATAAGTTAGTTGGACATAAAAATAGTTCCCATATTTTATCAGTGTTTTTTTATCACTTAGAATTTTTCATTTTGTACTTATTGAAAGTGCTCTTTTAGACTTGTGTTTTTATCATTCATCTGTCTTGTACACACATTAAAAAAAGAAAAATTGGTTGTGGCATCACTAAAACTTGTCCACATTTAGAGTCTAGCCCTTCTGAGTCATCATTGCTGTCTGTTTTTCTGCATGAGTTTATCTTCTGAGCTCTGAGAAGTTGAAGAGATAGCTTTTCTTAAAAGGATACTTCACTAGTCAATAGTCTTTGGAATTTTCTTTTCAACCACTGACACTAATTTTGCAAGTGCAGGCAATAAAACTACCTCAGGACTCCTGCCTGGCCAATATAAGACACATCTCAATATTGGAGAACTAAAATGGGAAACATGAGAGTTTTTGAACTGGAGTAGTATGGAATGTATTTTTAATCATGTGCTGTAATGATTAATAATCTGCCTATTGTTTCTTCATAATGTTTTGTGATGAAGATCATCTTCTTTTTTTTTTTTTTTTAGGTTTGGAAACTCAACCTCAGAAAGGTAAGGTAACCTATGAAAGCACTGGGAGGAAAAGTTAGCACCTAGCTGTGTCTGACCAAGCCAGCCCCTCTCTATGCTCCTGCCTCTTGCACCCTGCTCCATCTGTCTGACATTTCAAAGCCTCTTATTTTGCCCTTGGAGGTTAACCTATCTTGGGGCATTCTGTTTCTCCAGGCCACGCCAGTTTGGGGGGCAGAGGGTGTAACTGCATCATAAATAGCGTGAATAGATCAATGTTGCTCTGACACCTCTACCACAGAACTACAGAATCCCAGAGACTCTCATACCCCTCCCGAATATCCAGGTGGGTCTCATATGCACTTCTCAGTCAGTCCCCAGGCTCCTAACTCAGTAGGCTGCCCTTACCTCGTTTGTCCTTCTTTGGGCCAAAGGTCACTGGCCAGAACTACCACAGGGAGGATCTCCCATCTACTCTAAATACTCTCCAAGTGGGACTCTAATTTTTGTTCCCTGTTCTCAGAACTGGGTCCTTGTACCAAGTTTGTGGTTGGTTGGGTATCTCTTTTGAAAGAGGCTCTCTGACCTGACCTCTATGGAAACTGATTCTCTTTGCTTCAATTATTCTGTCTATGGCCTACCCACAACCCCCAACTTTCCAGACATGGTCAGATGCCTAGGAATTCACAGCTGTGACAGCTTAAAGCTAAGCTCTAGATTGAAAGACCCCAAAGACACAAACCCTGTCTCCCTGTATTAGTTTTCTGTTGCTATGGTAACAAATCACCACAAATGTACTGGCTTAAAACAGCACACTTACTATCTCACAGCTCTGTAGGTCAGAAGTCCAAGAAAGCTTGGTTGAGTTCTCTGCTTGTGGTTTTTATAAGGCTGAAATTAAAGTGTCAGGACTAGGCTCTTGTCTGAAGGCTCTGGGGGAGATTCTACTTCCAGGCTCTTTCAGGTTGTTGATAGAATTCAGTTTCTCGTGGTTGTAGGACTGAGGTCCCTGTTTGCTCTCAGCTGGGCGCTGGTCTCTGGTTCTCCATGCTGCCTTATTCCTTCTCATGCTTCCCATGTACCGCCTCCAACACCCCTACAGTAAGTCAGTTGCCTTCTCATGCTTTGAGTCTTCAACTTCCTCATCTTTCTCCTCTGATTCCAGCAAGATAAAGTGCTCTAACTTTAAGGGCTCATGTGATTAGATTGGCCTCACCCAAGTAATACAGGACATCTCCCTATAATCATAACATCCAAAACCTTGATTACATCTGTGAAGTTGCTTACCATGTAACAAAACATATTTATAGGTTTCAGGGATAAGTGCATGGTTATTTTTGGTGGGGGGCATGATTTGGCCTACCACACCCCTAATTAGTTTGGAATCTCCTTGCAGAGTGGGGGCAGTAAACAACCTTAACCTTGCAGGCACCTAATAAATTCTGTTGCTCAGAGGACTTGGAGGCCTTTTGTCTAACAAAGAAGATTAAAGAGAAGAGTTCAAATTCCAAAGAATTTTAAAAATTCTTTACTCAAAAATTATAGGGGAAGAGATACTGCCTCCTTGTGGGAGGTAAATGCCTTTAAGTCAGTGGCTCTGGCTGGGGGCACTCCTAAAGCTTGGGGTGAGAAAGGCTATGGATACCGTCTGCTGTTTCTGGGGTGGATAGAGCAGATGGCCAAGCTCCTGTTGGTGATCAGACTGGGCAGAGTGGGTTTGTTCAGGGGCAGGAAGCTGGCCTTAGAGATGCTGGCTTTTCCCAGGCTGGCTTTCAGCCAGTGCCTTGGAAAATCTTGGACGGAGAGGCTGTGTGAAAACAGATTCACATGCGTTTGGTCAGGAACGCTTTGTGCTGGGGACTTAAACATTCTGGACCTCCCTGAGCCTCACAGAAACCCACCAGTAGCCTGTAGGGGCTCCATTTTACAAATGAGGAAACTCAGATTCTGAGAGGTTAAATGACGGGCTCAAAGTCATGCAGTGAGGGCACAGAGGCAACACTAGAACCTGCTCTTCTCTCATAGTTCAGCCTCTTCCATTCTATAGGTGCTCCCTGGGGAGGTAAGGAGCCATGGTTTATCACCAATGTATTCATGATGGAAACACACTGACTGAAACCACCCACCATGGCCAGGCACCACAGTAGCCATTTGCGTGAATTATTTTACGAAGAGGGGTCCTAGTAAAGAACACAGCAGTATAAGTCACCACCAACCAGAAGAGCTTGGGAAAGGTCAAAAGGAAAAGCCACGTGTCCTACCACCTCCCAGAATCCCTCTCACTGGCATCCATGTTAGCTGAGCAACGTGTGTACCACTAGGAAGGACTCTGGGTCAGAATGATTGGCCAAAGACGACCTAGAGGCTAATCCCAATTACCATAAAATCTGAGACTTTGAGCCACGTGGCAGAGCAGTTCTCCTGGGTTCCTTTACCCTCCTGCTCTCCCTTCCTGAGCCTCACTTCTCAATAAAGCCTCTTGCTTTGTCTGCACATGTGTCTCCTCGGACAATTCATTTCTGAGTGTTAGACAAGAGCCCATTCTCGTACCCTGGAGGGGCTTCCCCTTCTTGCAACATATTGGGTGACTATGGAAGCATCTTCATTTGTCATTTTAGTCCTAGCCTACCTTTTTCCTGACCACCTCAACCTTTTTTCCCCCTTAGAGTTCCAACAATATCCATTCATTCATTCTGAACTCAACAGGCTTAAGTACCTGAGACACACTAGGCATGATGTTGGGTGCTGGAAATGAAGGTGAGCAAGACAGATCATTCAGTCCATCCATCAATGAGCTTACAGAGCATTCTTCACTCTTGGAGAAGACAATTATATAAGTAACAGCTGTGAAGTGTGCTGAGCATTAGGGTAAGGAAATCAAGGATGTTGTGAGAGTAGCGGGGTGTAGCTTCTAACCTATTCTAGAGATAGGAAGAACCTCTCAGGAGGGATTATCAAAGTCAAGACCTGAAGAAAAGGAAGAAATTAGCTAGATCAGGAGAGTGGGCAGGAGCGATGCAAGTGGAAGGGACATGGCATACAAAGGCCAGGAGGCAAGAGTATGTGGAAAAATACTCCATGAAATCAGGAAAACTAAGTGAAATTGAGCAGGACCCTGTGGGGGCCCTTCCAAGTACAAATCCTTTCCATGGTTCTTGTTTCTTGTTTGTGGGAAATAGGCTTCATTCATCCTTCTAGACCTTCTCTCAGTTCCAAAGAGCAGATTCAGATAGTTATTCATCAGGGTTCAATCCCTGGGGGTGGGAAGATCCCCTGGAGAAGGGAAAGGCTACCCACTTCAGTGTTGTTGCCTGGGAAATCCTGTGGACAGAGCAGCCTGGCTACAGCCCATAGGGTCACAAAGAGTTGGACACGACTTAGCACTAAACCACCACAGGGAAGGAAGGGAATACAGAAACAAGGGAGAAGTAGTCAAGAAAAAGAGTGCAGCAATGGGACTGGGTCCCAGTTCCTCCAGGAGGAATATATATAACAATATTTTTAGTTCTTCTCCGGAAACTAAGACACCCCACCCCTTCACCATCCCCCTCACCCAGGTGGAGGATGATAGTAACTTCAGGTTGAGCACAAGACTCCCGGAACACCACTCTCTTACCCCATTACCAACCAATAGGGGGAAATCACACACCCTGTAGCCCTCACCCCAAGTTTGCCTATAAAAACGTCTCCCCAAAAACCATTGAGGAGTGTGGGGTTATTGAGCAGAGGCCACCCATTCTCTTTCCTTGGCCTTGCGATAAATTTGTCTCTGCTCCCAACTCCAACTTTTTGGTGTGTTTGGCCTGAGTGTGTTTAGGGCAAATGAACTTGGGTTCGGTAACAAAAGCAAAACAAAAAGTATCCATCTGAGATGTTTTTGGACAACAACCAATTCTGCAACACCAGCTGGGTGTTCAACAATTCCATATAATTGTGAAACGAACTACACAAGAGTTAGTGTACACCCCATAGCTTAAGCTCAGTCCCACAAAACAACCTCTATTTCAGATGCCAGCTGCAAGTTGTAAGCTGCACAAACCTCTGACCTACTGGCTATTAATAAGGGGCTCCCAGGACACCCTCCTTGGGTTTGATAATAGATCAGTTCACCAAACTCAAGAAGGCATTTTACTTACGCTTACCAGTTGATCATAAAGGATACAAATCAACAGCCAGATAAGAAGTACACAGGGAGAGTTAAGGAAGAGTCCTGAGCAGAAGACGTTCTGTCTCTGTGAAATTGGGGTGCACCATCCTCCTGGCACGTGCATGTGCTTACCAACTCCGAAGCTCTCGGGATCTTGCTGTTCAAGGGTTTTCGCAGATCTCAACCTCCAGCATTCCCTCCCTGGCTCCCAGCGGGCAGTTCTCACCATTTAATCACTGGGTCCTTCTGTTAAGCAGCCCCATCTGGAGGCTCTCTAGGGGTCCCGCCCTAAGTCACTTCTTTAGCGTAAACTCAGGATAGAAAGGGATTCCTCATGAATAACAAAAGACATTCCTATCAGTCCGGAAATCCCAAGGGTTTCAGGAGCATTGCGCCAGGAAAAAGAAGAGACCAGATATTTATTTAATAACATAGCAGTCTGTAAGAAGCAGAGTTTTAGGCAGCAAATGGCAACAGCTGAGGCCCAAGAGATAAGAGGACCAGATCAAGAAAGATCTTGTTGATGAAGTTAAAGAATTCTACTTTTAGGGCAGTGGGGTGCCACTCTGTGTTTAAACAGGGGAGTGATAAGGTGAGATTTATCATATTATAAAGATGCTATTTTGAGAACTGATTATAGAGACAAAGCTGGAGTCAGAGAGACTAGTAGGGAAGATATTATGGTAATCGTGGTGGAGACAATGATGGCTTTGGGAGGCCAAGAAGATGGAAAGAAGTGGGTGGGGTCATGAGAAGGTTGAGCTGGACTGACTTTGATGTTGAATGCATTGTGATCTCTATCATTCTTTCAGAAATTGTGCTCTCCCTTACAACATTTATTTTTACATTTATTCCTCCTTTTGTGTATAAATTTTATTTATGTTTAATATTACATTTTAATTATTTATTATCAACGCTGAGCAGGATGGGGATCTTAGCTCCCTGACCAGTGATGGAATCTGTGCCCCTTGCAGTGGAAGAAAGTGAAGTCAAAGTTTTGCTCAGTCATGTCACTCTTTGTGACCCCATGGACTATAACCCTCCAGGCTTCTCTGTCCTTGGAATTCTCCAGGCAAGAACACTGGAGTAGATTGCCATTCATCTTCTCCAGGGGATCTTCCTGACCCAGGGATTGAATCCTGGTCTCAGAATTGCAGGCAGATTCTTTACAGTCTGAGCCATTCAGGGAAGCCTGAATGGAGTCTTAACCAATGAACCACCAGTGACGTACCTATTACATTTTAATTTGTTTATCTTTACTTCTTTAATGTTGTTTGACTTTTCATGCATTCATATCTATGATTCCAACATTCCTTAAGATCTGAGATTATCTCTCATATCTAATCAAAATGTAATTTTTTATTCCTTGGGCCTCAGTTTCCTAATTGTTAACATGCGGTTGAGAACCCAGGCTTCTCCTGCTTCATAAGGTTATTTTGAAGACCTAGCCTTCAATGAGATGATGATAAAGATGCTCTAAATAGCATGCAGCTGCAATAGATGATTATCAGAAAGGAGTTACCTATCTGTATTAGATTAGCACTGCCCACAGCACAAATATATTGGTCAGGATACAGTCAGAAAAGATAAAACCTGGTTTACTGTCTCTTGTATGTTTGATTCATAAATTATGACTGAAGTTCAATCAATAATAGCCACATAATATTGACTTCAGCAAGAGAGAAGCCTGGAAAAATGTTTATTGTGATAACTGAGTTGGGTAGTCAATGGTTTCTTTTGTCTACTGGGGTAATCCTGACATAGGAAATAGAAGGACTTTAGCTAGACATTTATATATATACATATATTTATATATATCCTGTTTCCATTTCCTGAGTCAAGTGATAGGTGGGTTCCAGTTGAGACATTTACAATCAGCCTCCTGTTTGCCCTCCAAAATGGAAGTAACAACAAAAACAGGGTAAATAGCCAGCATTTGTCTCTTGTTAACACTTTTAGGTAATAGTCATGGCAAGAACAAAGAGGGACAAAACCCTGTTTGAATAAAGGATTAAGGGATCTCTCTCCCCCCTATTTTGGGACAAAGGAGAAACTACACACATGCAGAAAGGCTCCTTGTGGATCAAAAGTCAAGGGATAATGCTAGGCCATAATAATCTTGCTCTTCCCAGAAGCCTTCACTTCAAGATCCATCTTTGCCCCCCAGGGGAGGGTTGCAGGGTAGGTCAGGTGTGAAAAACGAAAACAGATGATTGGCCTGAAGGAAGACAAAGACCCAGAAGAACTGCCTTATATAAATGACTTAACAGCCTCTTTGCTGCGCCCCTCCTCCCTAGAGGGAACGCCCACACCCTTTCTCTCCAGTTGTGCATCTCTGCCCTTCTTCTGTCTCAACTAAATTTTCCCTATGTGTTGTCCCACTTCTTGTTTGATGCTGTATCTCTAATAATAAACTGTACCTGCATTTACAGTTTCTGCCTCAGTGATAAATGCATTTTTCACTGGGTGCAAAGATTCAGGGGAAAATTACCTTCCAGCCTCTAGCCCTTGCTGGTTTCATGCCTAGGATTCCTGGTTTTCATTCCTGGTTTTCCCAAGATCAATTCCTGGGCAGGGAATTAAGATCTCGCTTCATGCTACCTTTCATTGCTGCCTCGCTGAGATCAATCCTAACATCTCAACTGTACAAGTGATTAACTTGAACCCTATCTCACAAGATAGGGAAAACCTAGGTCTTCTCCAAGATTTCTATGACTTCCCTGTGAAACAGGAGGTAGGGCACAACCTTTAAAAGAATGGCATAGCCCAAGGATATGACATAAACTGTTTAGAACAAAATAGGTCCAAGACGGCAGACGACTCATTTCCACTAGACCTTGAGCCTCAGTATACATTCACTGAAACACATCAGCAAGTTAAATGATGAGCCCACAGGCACCAAGATAGATCTAAGTCTGACCATAAAGGTCTTGAAATGGGCAGTGGCCCAATTCCTGGAAATCCCCACCCTTTCAACCAAATAGCTGGAATAATCTTCCCATTCATTAACCTGTGAAATTATCCGCCCCTATAAAACTGAAAAGACCCCGTTGCTGGAAAAGATTGAAGGCAGGAGGAAAAGAGGACAACAGAGGGTGAGATCATTGGACGGCATCCCCAGCTCGATGGATGTGAGTTTGAGCAAGCTCCGGGAATTGCTGTTGGACAGGAAAGCCCGGCGTGCTGCAGTCCATGGGGTTGCAAAGAGTCGGACACGACTGAACGACTGAACTGACAAAAACTGACAACCCCATACCCTGGTACGGCTTTTGCCTTCTGAGATGGCCCATACCCTGTCTGTGGACTATGTTTCTCTCTAAATAAATCCACTTCTTACGTATCACTTTCTCTCTCACTGAGTTCTTTCTGCTCTGAGACATCAAGAACCCGAGCGTCATTAAGTCCTGAGACCAGGTGTGCTCTCAGTTAAAAGACCACGGTTCAAGTCCCAATCTGAGTTTCACAGTTTCACCTGGACCTCTGTTTCTCAGTGCCACCTGACTCTAAATTTCTTTCTTTGCTGTCTGTGGACACACCTTTATCTCTATCCTAGAATTGTCCCCCAAGTTGAACACAGTCCCTACTCTGCTCCCCACTGGTCATGTTCCCACAAGGCAGCTTTGTGTAACAGACATTATTGGAGATTTGGGAAATAGATTACATTGGAGAGAGGATTGAATTTCAGGACTGCAGTCCAGAGATCTCTTTGTTCTTAAAAATCTTCCCCAATTTTTTACAGACTAGGGCATTAGTCTCTGGTCAGATTACTTGGTTTTCCCTTTTGCCTCTCTCCTTTGTTCTTCCTCATCCCCAAGTTCTTCATTTACTTATTTATTTTTGCCTCACCATGCAGCATATGGGATCTTAGTTCCCAGATTAGGGATTGAACCCAAGCCCCTGCAGTGGAAGCGCGGAATCCTAACCACTGTTCTGCCAGTGAATACCTCCTGAATTTTTGTTCAATTCTTAGGCAGAGCTATTTAGCTATCTTTGTTTTTTTCCTCCCCACCCATGTCCTTAGGGCCTCACCTTCTATCCCCAAAGGGCCTATCAAGGTATTTTCCTAAACAATGACACTTCCTTCCTGGAAAGGAACTCTGGGGCCAGCTGATAAAATAATGACTTCTCTTATCTGCTACAAGTATGGCAAGGTTGCCAGATCATGTTTATTCGTCAGAGGATCTGACATTAGTTGGGCCTTCTGGCAAATGGGAAAAGTAATCTGTCTGCATCCCTGGTAATTTAGGTTTGCACCCTTTATGTCATTTGATTTGATGCTCACAAGTTTGGGAGAAAGAGTAGGTAGCTCTGATTAGCTCATTTTATGATGGGCTAAAACAGCATTTAGAAATAACAAGTGACTGGATGAATGCACTTCTAGGCTCAATCTTGAACCCAGATCCAGCTCATTCAGTCGTCTTTCCCCTAAGAGTTTTCATGAAAGTTGAAAATGTCCCTGGTTTATTAGCCAAGTAAGCTCTTTTGAGAATGAACTTGGTGTCCCTGCAAAGAAGGTCAAAAGAGACATGGGTTATTTGACAGATAGGTTTTACATAAGTGCTGGAAGAAAAGATAAGCTGTCAGCAGATGCTTTTCTGTGCTAAGACTGAAATGTTAGCCTCCTCAAGATAACCATCTTCAGGCCGTTAGGAAAGACTAAGGCTACGGAGGAATCCAGCCAGATTGCTAGCTATGCGCCTCCTTCTCCCTGCCTTGGGTACCTTGCCCTCTTCTCTCCCACCCCAACCCTATCCTTCTTCAAGCCCACTTCCCACTCCTCAGAAGCCTCTGGGAATCCATCCTGAACAGCCTCACACAGATGGAATCTTTCTTTCCTGGAAATCCCATTGGCAACTACTCTCTGCTTTGCACCAGTTAGTGTGTTCTAGATCAGTGGCTTCCAAACTGGGCTGATTGCAACCCACGGTGAAAAACACATATTTTTTCATTTCAGTACACTCCCCCTCCCCCAACACACAAGGCAACACACACATTAGCAATGAACAAAGTTTCAAGCACAGATATGCTGTGCCAAGGCGCTTCAGTCATGTCCTACTCAGAGACCCCATGGACTGCAGCCTGCCAGGCTCCTCTGTCCATAGGAATTCCCAGGCAAGAGTACTAGAGTGGGTTGCCATGTCCTTCCCCGGGATCTTCCCCTTCCAGATATTGAAGTGGGGTCTCCCATGTTGTAGGCAGACTCTTTGCTGTCTGAGCTGCCAGGGAAGCCCATCTTATTTCATATGGTGCACACTAATATTTTCTTTCTGTTCTACTTACTGCTTTCTTATTCTACGATACTAAAAAAAAAAAAAAAATGCTGGTTGTAACACAGTAAATTGATTTCAAGACCCACTAAGAATAATCAGTCCTTTGTGCATGAGTGCTAAGTCACTTCAGTCGTGACTGATTCTGAGCCGCTCTGTAGACTGTAGCCCGCCAGGCTCCTCTGTCTATGGGATTCTCCAGGCGAGAATACTGGAGTGGGTTGCCGTGTCCTTCTCCAAGGGATCTTCCCGACCCAGGGATCGAACCCACATCTCCTCCATCTCCTGCATTGGCAGGCAGGTTGTTTACCACTAGCTCCACCTGGGAAGCCCAGTCATTCCTTTGATCTCTCTGCGATTCAGTGTGATATTTTATCATATTCTGCAGCCTTGCTCCACCTCCTGATTCTCGATCTGATTCTCCAAGTCAGCTCACCCAAGTACTCCCAGAAGCTCCTCACAGCCTCTTGCCCAACGTGTCTCTCTTTTCCATCCTCCTCATGGATTTTTTAAAAATGCAAATTCCATCTGATCATTCTGATGCTTCTAAGGCTTTCCATTGCTTAAAACAGCCTCCCAAATAAATAGCCCAAGGAGAAGCCCCTTTGCAGATGGTCGCCTTGCCAACCTTTTCCTTAGCTTCAGCAACTCAAGGCCCCCTCAAGTCTGCTGTTTCCTTCCTCCGTTACTTTGCACACACTGTTCCCTGATGGGAAGGCACCTCTCTCTCTTCTCTAGTGGAAAGCTACTTTCACTTTAAGAACTCAGATTACTAGAAAGAAGGAAATCCTGTCATCTGTGACAACGCGAATGGACCCTGAGCGCACTATGCTAGGTGAGATAAGCCAGACAAAGACAAATATTGTTTGTGGAATCAAAAAAAGTCAAATTTGTAGAAATGGAGACTAGAATGGTAGTTACCAGAATGTGGGGGCTGGGGGGTGGAGGTGGGGTGGGACAGCAGTTTTGGGAGATGCTGATCAAAGGGTACCAACTTGTAACTAGAAGATGGGGATCTAATGTACATCTAGTGATTATAGTTAATAATACTGTATCATGTACTTCAAAATTGCCACCGTTTTTTTTAAGATTAAAAAAATATATTTATTTGGCTGCACTGGGTCTTAGTTGCGGCATGCAGGATCTTTAGTTGTGGCATACAGGATGTGATTGAACCTTGGGCCCCTGCGTTGGGAGTACAAAGTCTTAGCCACTGGACTACCAGGGAAGTCCTGCTAATAGATCTTAAATGCACTCACTACAAAAAAGAAATAGCACGTTTGATCCCTGGTCAAGGAGCTAATGGAGAAGGAAATGGCAACCCACTCCAGTATTCTTGCTTGGAGAATCCCACGGACAGAGGAGCCTGGCAGGCCATGGTCCATACGGGCGCAGAGAGTCGGACAAGACTGAAGCGACTAAGCACGCAATGGAACTAAGACCTTGCATGCTACAGAGCGGCAAAAAAAGAATAGCAATGGTAATGACTTGATTGGGCTTCCCGAACGGTTCAATGGGTAAAGAATCTGCCGGCAGTGCAGGAGACATAGGAGACGTGTGTTTGATCCCTGGGTTGGGAAGATCCCCTGGAGAAGGGCATGGCAAGCCGCTCTAGTATTCTCTCCTGGAGAATCCCATGGACAGATTAGTCTGATGGACTACAGTCCATGGGGTCGCCAAGAGTTGGACATGACTGAGTGACTTCAGCACACATAAACAGCGACTTAATACAGGTGTTAGCTAACACTACGGTGATAGACATACTGCAACACACACACATCAAATCCTTGGGCACCTTAACCTTACACAGTGTTATATGTCAGTTATATCTCAATAAATAAAAAATAAAACTCAGATTACCTATCACCATGAGGTTGGTGTTTGGATTGTTCCTATATAGTGCTCTGATCTATTATGTATTATACTGAATTATAATTACTCATTCACATGTCTGCATCTTGAGAGATTCGGGCCAGGAATTTGTATATCTCAGTTGGTTTTATACCACTGGCACCCAATGTAATGCCATTATCCAGCAAGTGCTAACTGAAAATTAGCAAAAGAACACTGTTCTCCAGGGACTTCCCTAGTGGTCCGGTGGCGAAGTCTCCTTGCACCCAATGCAGGGGCCTGGGTTTGATCCCGAATGCTGTAACTAAGACTCAGAGCAGCCAAATAAATAAAAATCAAGATTAGAAAGAAAGAAATTATTTGTATAAGAAAAAGAACACTGTTCTCCAGTTCCATGTCATTAATTAAATTTCTCCAGTTCAATATTATCTTAATCTGTGACCATTTTAATGATCCTGTTGTGTGTGTGTGTGTGTGTGTGTGTGCACACATGAATGTTGGTGAGGTGGGGGGCGGGTGAGAGGATGGATTTTGTAAACAGCTGTTCGTCTTATGGTGTCTGATGTCTCTTCTCCCCATCCCAGTCAGAGATATACACTGCCTCAGGGAAAACTAAGATTCTGATAGCAGGAATGTGTAACAAATAAACAATCAATAATCAGATTTTGACTTTCCAAATGTAATTTCAAAAATTCGTGGTTGAAACAATAGTTTTGACAGCCTAGGGGTTTGATTTGAAGAGGAGAAAGGGCTCAGTGCCAGAAGAGCAGGTCACAGGGTTTATGCCACAAACAGTGGATTGGGAAGAGGCAAGATTAGGGATTGGGGACACCTGGGGTAGGGTAGGAGGAGATCAGTGGGTGGCACCAGACCTAAAGGGGTCAGGGAAGGCCAAGTCAACATCAAGAGGATCCAGGGAAGGCTGAGCCAAAGCCTGGTGAAAATCTGTTGTCACCTTTGTGCAGAAATCCATGTGAGCAGCGTGCATCTCAGTGACAGGGATTCTCCTAGGAGGGCTTCCTCCCATCAAGTGTCCAAGAGAAGTGACACCTGGCCGTATCTGAGTTGCTTACACCATCCAGCTACCCACATGGGCAATCTCCTCCTCTGGTCTAGAGGGGCCATGATGATGTGGGAGGAGAAGTCCCAGTTCCTGCACCTGGTGAACTGAGCCCAAGGTTTCATTCAAAGGGAAACAGTGGCAAATGCTACGCTTTTACATGTATTTAAAATATCTTCCAAACTAAAAAAATAACTTTTCTCTCTCACTGAGAAAAATTGTTTATTTAGAAAAATGTAACTATTCAAAAAGGAGAGTGTTAACCTGTTATCTCATCATCCTAAGAAAATCACCGTTAGTCATCTCGGTCCTCCCAAGCATTCTTTTCTGCACTGTATGTGAATTTTAATTGTAAATTAGAGTGGAATCTCTTTGCAAACAAGAACTATATCCTGTTTATCTCTTTCATCCTTGCACCTAGGATAATACTTGATGCAGAAAAGATGCTTGATAAATATTTTATAAAACAAATATTTTGTAAAATAGCTTTTGAATGAAAATAGTCTATTTGCTTCCTAGTAGGTGAAGAGAGACAAAAAAGCTATTTTCATTATCATTACAAACGACTTCACCGTCGGACAAATAGGTGAATGTCAGGCATCCTGAGGGGCAGGTGGGACAGGTATGGTGGGAAACCCTAGGGTGCATGGGGCCGTGTCACTTCACGGGACAGTTTCAAGCAACCACAAGGGGAAGACAGTTTTTCTGGTGATAAAAAGAACCCAACAGAGCTCTCTAAGAACAGCCATTCCTCTGTGAGCTAGTCTGAAGGACAATTGCTAAGCAGGGTGCAGCCAACAATGCCCGCTCTTGGAAGTTCCCCCTTCCTCCCCTCCCCTACATCCCCACCCAAGATGACCATCCTGAAGTCTGCCCTAACCCATGCACCAGCCACCCTCTCCCCATCTCCCCTCTTACCCACCACTAGCCTACCAGTCCCCACCTGGCTCCCTGCTTCAGAGCCGCCCCCTAATTCTTCCTTTTGCAGTAGTCAGAGGGAAGTGTTCACTCCGGCTTCAACAGAGTGGAGTCCAGCCTCCCAGGGCACCGATTCACGGCTTCCATGGCTTGGCTGAGACCCCTCTTTCTCTGCCCCCGGGCTGTATCACTGCCTGGGATGCACCTCAGGTTTCTCTCATCAGCAACTTCCTGGAGACCGTGTGGGGCTGAAGCTGGTGAGCCGCAGGCCCGGGCTGGGCTGTGACCGGGGCTGCAGAGGTCTGGCCTGGACCCCTGCTCCTCCTTCTCTGGCGTTTCTTCCCTCCCCTCATCTGCCATCTCATCAGCTCCAGGCCTCTTTGAATTGCACTCTCCAGGCCCCTCCCTGCCATTGTCCCTTGGGCAGGACAGGAAGCGGGGAGCTGCTGAAGGTCACGGAGTCAGGGGCTCAGCTGGGAAGGCAACCCTGATTCAGCATCTTTCCAGCTACTCAGGACAGGCAGCCTCAGAGGGTGGCGAGGTGAGCGCCCCCCTCTGGCTCTCGCCGGATAACTCCTCCAGCTGTCTTTTGCCAGCAACTTGGGGCAGCGAGGGTCCTGCTGTCCCCCATTGAGCCTTCCTTCTTCTGTACTTGGGGCGTTTCAGATCCTGGCTGTTCTGTGTGCCTGCTTTGCCATGAGGCCCTGTGCCTATATCTAGGTCATTCATTCTGGGGTGGGATGGGAGGTGGCAGAAGGGACTCAGCTCAGGAAAAATGGGCTCCATAAGAAGGCCATAATCTGCCACCTGCTGGCTGGATTCAAGCTCCTAGCAAACTCTTCCTGGTCTTTGAATCTTGCCTTAATCACTGTGACCTTGAAATCCAAAATCTTAAGTCTTCAGTGTTCCCATCGCCCTCCTTCCACCTGAGGCCGCCCCTTTTTCATTGCCCGCTTGTTTCCTTCCTCAATCTGTCAACCCTCTTCCCAATAGCATCTGAATATTCGAGGGAATCTGTTATAGGTAGAAGGCTTTGGTAAGGGCAAAGCTTCGCCCAAAAGGACTGTGCTTAATGGGGGGATTCCAGGCAGCGGGACAGCCAGGTGTAAGGACTGGGACAGGAACTTCGTAGAACTCTGCAGACCCGACCCTGCAGCTGCTCACCTTCTCTAAGTAAGGCGGATCCAGTTGAGTTTGTCACTGAATTAAAATTCTAAGGGAAGACAGTCTGCAGGTTGTTCTCAAATAGAAACACAGAGGCACAGAGAACGAGAAGCTTCTGCCAGCATCGCCCCCTTCCCCTCCCTGATCCAAGGGTCTGCGTTCCCCTCCTCCTCCGCTGGCAGACCTGGGTTGGTGGGGATAGAGGAGAGGAGTCTGGTAAGGCTTCCTGTGGTGGAGGGGAGCGTCTGTTCCTGCTCTAGGCAGCCCGGTCAGCACAGCCTTCCAAGCTGAGGGGCAGGGCCCTTGCGGTGGAGGTGTTTGCAATATGAAATCATTTCCCACAGTGAAGAAGCAGCCATGTTCTGCACGGTCCACTGGCAGTCTGGGAAGTGTGCCCAGCACCAAGAGAGAGTCTAAAAATTCTCAAGCCCATCTTGGGATCTCAGGAGGCTGGCTGAAGGGAATCCAGGAGCCAGTAAATCCCCAAACAACTGCCTATTTCACCCCAGGCTCCAGGGGGTTCCCCATCCCGCTGGGTGACACGATGCCTATTGATGGACCACTGGTTGGCGCCCCTCAAGGGCAAGCCTGGTTCTTTCCCGTCTCTGGGTCCCCAGAGCCCAGTACTGAGTAGATTCAGCCACTCAAGGTGAATTAGGCTGAGCTGAAAATCCAAGAAGGTGTTGGTATGTGGGGGATGTGTGACCAGAGTTCTAGGCGTGCCCAGAGGGACCTCTCCATAAAGGAAAGGGTCTGGAGTTTAGCCTCAGACGTTCTCACCTGGAGAAAAGAGGGGAGCAAGCACCTGGTGGGGAACATGGCACTGGGAAAAGGTATGAAAAACCAGATGGGCTTGTTCTCCTACACGGTTACACTAATCAGAGCAACGTGGTAGGTGAGGCCGTAACTGGCTGCAGGATCAGTGTAATGAATGAGGAGGCATGGAGCATATTCTAGTATATGAAGAACTAAAGGACCTATGTGGACAACCAATGAGCAAGCAATGTGTTCATCAACAAATGCACCTGGGAAACGGGCTGCTTGGAGAGAAATCACATTCACCTCTGACCTTGAACAACCTTCTATAATAAGTGATAATTAAAGAGCTGCCCAATTGGACTGGGAATTGGGGATCCCATGGGACAGAGGCATACACGAGACAGATCACCGTGTGTGTTCACCCGCCCAGGCTGGGAGAAGCCTTGGTGAAATACCCAGCTCCACCCACCTTCTCCTGCATCCCTGGAGAAGGAGCTTTGGAGACCAAACTCTCAATGACCTTGGCATTTCTTTCAAGCCCAGAAATGTGAATTGATTCACATCAGAAACTCTAGGGGTGTCTTTTTCAAATGCATGTTTAGCTAGAGTATGTTTCTCCACCCAAGCCCTGTCGGAAGCCACCCTACTATTTCCCTTCTGATAATATTGGGTTGGCCAAAAAGTTTGTTTGGATTTTTCTATAACATCTTACGGAAACTATTTCTTGTTTGCACTACTCGTCCTAGACAATTGATGATCTTGGGGCTTTGTCCCATTCTCCTAGTTGCTAGGAGAAGCTCGTGGAAACTCAAGTGTCAGACCATTAAGGGGCCCTCCAATTGTCCTACACCCTCACTTTATAGAGAAAGTGAAGCCCAGAGAGGAGCAGTGAATCACTTCAGGTCACACAGCCCGTCAGAGGTGGAGTTGGGCCTGGACCACGCCCTACCTATCCCCGGTCACGCCCCCTGCTCTTCCACTGCCCTTTATCATTTCCTCTCCAGCCCTCTTTCCTGAGATTTTCATTGCTTTTCTCTCTTCGGGGTTTCCTGTGGTATCCACAGTGTCACATGACGATCCACGTTGTAGACTGGCAGCTCTGCTCCACGACAACCCTGGCTCGGTGAGACAGTGAGGGTGTCCCAGCAGCCTGGCAGCCCCTGGTCTAACGATGGGCCCTAGCCCTCCTTCCAGAAGAGACCCTGCCCAGCGCTGAGACTGGCTGAGGACTGGGAGCATGTGCCTCCTCTGACTCTGGGCCCAGGAGGTCCGTGTCCCCGTGGGTCTTCCCCATTACACCAGCTAAATGACCTTGATTGAGCAGGTCACATTCTGGACCTGACTACTCTTTTTGAAAATGGGAAAAATTAGAACACACCACTTAGAGCGGCTGTGAAGATCAAAGGAGTCAAGTACATGGACTATTTCTTTGTAAACTGTGAAGCAGCATTCCAGTGTAAAATGTAGGTGTCCTCTAGACCCCAACACAGGGCTGGACATGGAGCAGCTGCCTACTGAATAACCATGGAATAGTGGTTCTCAACTGGGGACAATTTTGACACTCCAGGGGGGACAGTGGGTGATATCTGGAGACATTTTTGTTTATCACGATGGGGCTGGGGTTGCTGTGGCATCTGGCTGGCGGAGGCCAGGGATGCTGCTAAATAGCTGATGGTGCTCAGGATAGCCTTCACGGCAAAGAATCATCTGGCCCCAGATGTCAACAGTGCTGAGGTGTGAAGTCACACCTGTAGATACAGACATGGCTTGTTGCAGAAAAGCAACAGAACTGTGGCTGGGGAGTTGGCCATCAAGATACCATGGTGACCAACAGGAGGAACCACCCAGGTTAAATGAGCCGGCCGTGCCCAGGTCTGATAACTTGAAAACATTTTATTTCAATTCTATCCTTGGGAGGCAGCATAAATAATCACAGAAGACCACAACGGTCAGTGGGGAAGAAAAAAAGCTTCAGAAGTGTGGGGAGGAGGAGATGTGAGCTGACGCAGTCTAGCTGCGGAGTCTGGGGGGTGAGGAGACCCTGCTTTAGCTGGCTGTGAGGGTAGAAGGCTCTTGGAGGAAAAGCCTGAGGGTTTGGGGGGGGCCTTCCCTGCCCAGGTCACTCGGAGGGGCTTAGGGAGATCCCCCTGTGTGGATAGAAGTTCTGCAGGGTGGCCATGGGACAAGCAGGTGCAGAGCACAACGCGTCTAGTAGGCTCAAGCTAATGAGAGAGAGGTGTAGACACCCATTTCTTGATCCCCAGACCAGATCTCCCCCCTCAAACTGTGACTTTTCTGAGAACAGTGTTCACACACTCTGTGAGTAATGAGAAATGGAGGGAGAAAAGGAGGAAAAAAAGAAAATGGTAGAAGACCAAGTGAAATGTCGCATCTCCCAGGGTCCTGTGACCTTGAGCGGCTTCTCAGTTTTTTCATCTGCAACGTGGGGAGAATGCTCCCTGCCTCTGGGAGCTGAGATGAGGCTCAAAGGGGATCCTATATGTCAAAGGGCTGTGTAAACCTTAAAGTGCTACACCAGTGTAAGGGGCTGTGGTTGTTCTATAAGCATAAGGCTGACCGTGGCTGAGAGCAGGGAGCAGGCACACGCACGCAGAGCAGCCCTCGGGGCCGGCAGGCCACTGCTCGGCCTTCCCAGGGCCAGCGCCACCCTTCTCGGCCTCAGCCTCCAGGAGGAAGAGGCCTCATCTCGGAGTGAGTCACCTGGGGGGTCAGAGCAAAGGGTGGGGGCCAGGAGGTCTAAGGGACACTGAGTGCGGGGGAGGGCTGTGGCACATTGGCACTAGTGGTGTTGGGAGGCTCCGGGTCCTTCTCCTGCTCCACGGAGACTTGGGCCTTGGTGATGCCCCCGTGGGATTAGCATCTTGATGCAGCGGGAAGTGCCTGGGCCTGCAGTCTGCACACCACTGGTCCTGGGTCCACTGTCCACCTGCTGGGTGACTCAGTGATGTCACTTCCCCAAAGCAACCCTCAGTTCTGTCATCTGTAAAATGGGGACACTATTCCCTACCCTGACTGCCTCACAAAGTGAACGGGGGAAAGGGCGTTGCCAGAGCTTTGAAGAGCATCAGGGGAGGGCAAGGGGTCATTATGGCCTTGGTGAAGGATCCTCTTAATTCCCTGAAGATAAGAGAGAAGGGGCAAGAGACAGGAAGGAGCTGGGCTGCTTGCAACCCTGGTCAGGTGAATGGGCTTCCGGGGCTGCCCAGGGCGAGGGAGGTGGAGGAGGGGAGAGAGACCGCTGAGGCCTGCAATCCAGCCCTTACTGCGCGTCCATCAGGGCCATCGTGAGCCCCAGCAGGCAGCGCAATGTCCCGGCAGCCCCCTCTGCCGGGGACAAGTTCAACCTCTGGTCTACTGGGGTTCTGGCTTCCCCCTCCCCTCCTTGGTCCACAGAGGGCACTCGTCGTGGGGAGTCCGCGGCCTTTGCCCAGCCGAGGGGAAGCCGAGGCTCCGGGGCTGTGAGGGAAAGGGGCTGCCAGCCTGGACTCTGGGAGAGGCTGGGGACTTGTATTAGCATGAGGTTGAGAGGTCAAAGGTCAGCTTCCAGTTCTTGAGGTGGCAGGTGGGGGGTCCTCAAGCTCACCCCCAGCTCCAGTCCTGGCGCTCTCTCTGGGGTCACCGGAGAAGGGGAAGTTAAGGGAGAGTAGAAACAACGGAGAGATTGGCTTAGAAAGCAGCCCAGCCGGGGAGCTAACAGTTCTTGGGGCTATTGCGCAAGTTTTTCAGTTCCAGCTGAAGCTGCCGAATGCGGATGTCTTTCTGGGCCAGCTCCTCTTTCAATCTCCGAATCTCATCCTGCTGCCGGAAGAACATTCGGAGGAGCTGGTGTGGACGAGAGAAGGGGCCAGAAGGGTGGGAGAGAACAGGTGAGAAGGTGACCTTCGCGGGGGGCGGTGGGGGGTATCCGTACCCCCGCCCCTCCCCCCACGCAGCCGCTGTTCTTCTGACTCAGGCCTCCCGCCCCTTCCCCACTCCCGGGTCTGAGGTGACTCAGGTGGCCGCTCTCCCATCTCTAGACTCAGCTCACTCATGCCCACTCCTGCTCCTACCCATGCCCATCCCCACCCCACCCTGTGGGGCAGAAAAGAAAGGACCCTGATCCAGGATCGCCAAGGAAGGGCCCAGTCCACACAGGCCAGATATCCTAAGCTTACCCGTTTAGGGCTTCAAGTCTTAATACTTTATTTACTTACCATTCAGAATGGAAAGCTTTCTGAAATGTTTTGTATCCGGCTCTCTCTTTTTGTTTTTAAATTAGAGTATAGTTGCTTTGGGGGTTTCCAGGGTGACATTAGTGGTAAAGAACCCACCTGCCAATGCAGGAGATGTAAGAGATGCTGGTTCAATCCCTGGGTCAGGAAGATACCCTGGAGGAGGGCATGACAACCCACTCCAGTATTCTTGCCTGGAGAATCCCATGGACAGAGAAGCCTGGTGGGCTATGGTCCAGAAGGTCGCAAAGAGTTGGACATGACTGAAGTGACAGTATGCACACATGCACACAGTTACTTTACACTGCTGTGTCGATTTCTGCAGCACAATGAAGTAACTCAGCTATATGTGTACATATATCCCCTCCTCTTTGGATTTCCTGGGCATTTACGTCGCCACAGAGCACGGAGTAGAGCTCCTTCTACTTCACAGTAGGTTCTCATTAGTTATCTATTTTATACAGAATCTCCTTCTCTTTTAAAAAAAATTATTTATTTTTGTCCAGGTCTTCGTTGCTCCCTGGGCTTTTTTCCTCTAGTTTTGAAGAGCGGGGGCTACTTCCTAGTTGCGGTGTGCAGGCTTCTCATTGCAGTGGCTTCTCTTGTTGCGGAGTACAGGCTCTAGGCTCGTGAGCTTCAGCAGCTGTGGCACATGGGTTCAACAGCTGCAGCGCCAGGCCTCTAGAGTGCTGGCTCAGTAGTTGTGGAGCACTGGCTTAGTTGCTCCAAGGCATGTGGGATCTTCCTGGACCAGGGATCGAACCCGTGTATCCCGCATGGGCAGGCGGATTCTTTATCACTGATCCACCATGGAAGTTAAGACTATCTAATTTCTAAGATTCATATAGTTCTCTTTCTATTCATATGGTCCTCCCCCTATTCTTCTCTTTTCCTTAAGGTCAGGATATAGAATGGTATTTTTCCTACTGATGGGGGACTGGCACCACAGCTCCCCAAAGTTTGCACTGGGCATTGCTGGAGTGGCCATGAGCAAAGCATAGGAATCTGACAACACCCTTGCTGAGATGACTTCCTGGATTAAACAGCCTCTCCATGGCTTCCATAAAACAGAACACACAACACAGCGTCTGCAGGCTCCGGAAGGACTCCACACACTTGAGTTGAATGTTACCTACAGACAGTTGTGTTGGTCCTCCGACTGCCCAATTGTGAGCTGCAGCTGTCTTTGTAATTGCATCATTTTAATACTACATAAACTGATGAAATAGAAATACATCTTTCTATAAAAACTAAGTTGAATGCATTTGAGAATCTTGATGAAGAAGGGGTGCTAAAAATTGCTACTGATAGGTATGGATGATATACACATAAAAGATTGAGGAATATTCTGTATCTTGATTGTACGGTAGTGGTTACATGGCTATAGGTGTGTGTCAAAACTCATGGAACTGTACACTACAAAGGATGAACTGCACACTAGGTCAATTATACCTCAATAAACCTGTCTTAAAAAAAAACCCTGGGGAAAATTTTCAAAAAACAGGAGCTTTGTTTTCAGCTTGATTTTAAGTTCTCATTCCACCTAAAAAAACACTGAAAATGGAAATTGGAGTTAAAGTGTGATTTATTTGACAAACACAATGGAAGATCGCAACTGAGATGTCCTGAGAGAAAAGGAAGGTCTTGATGCTCCATCAAAACATGTGGAATGAATGTATATGTTTTATATTTTAAACAACAAGAAATTGTTTAAAGAATGTATATATCATTTATATGATTCCTTTCTTTAACTGACTTGGAAAAAATTTATATTAACCAACAAACCAGTCCTGGTTACCTCTGTGCAGAGAGATATTATGCTATATGCCCCACACTAAATAATTCTACATACACCTATGCCTTCCAAGTTCTCAAAGTTTCCTTGTATAATCTTTTTGGATCAGCTTTTGTTTAAAAAATGTATTTATTGAGGTATACTTCATATGCCATAAATTTCACTCATTTTAAGGGTCAATTCAGTGAGTTTTAGTAAAATTACAGAGCCGTACAACCATGTCTCCTCCGTGTGTCAAGCTACCCGTGGTCTCTACACTCTTGAACCAATTTCTCATTCGCTGTTTTTAGTTTTCTCTATTAAAATTGTGGGTAAAAGGTAAAACAAGAGTTACCAGCCTCTGAGCAACAAATTTTTTCCCCAGGGAGGAAAGAATACAAGCTGTAGTTTATAGATGGTGGCATTTGTGTTGTTTGCTTAGAGACCCTTTAAAATATTTCTCCAGGTCCTCTGTTCTGATTCATATAGACAAGTCCACTCCATGTAACTGCTATTCAACCCTGCCTTCTCCACACCCAGTACTAGAACAAACTTCAGGCTCTTATTAAGGCCCTAGGCTCATAGCAATTCAACTATTCCTACCTTGTCAGGGTACATAAAAAAATCTTTTTTAAAGAAAACACCAAATATATACAAAAGTGGAAAGAAAAGCACCATGAACCTCCAAGTACCCAACATCCAACTTCAGCAAATAACATGTAACCACTCTTGCTTCATCTTTATTTTTACTTACTTCCCCTGTACCACTCTCCTTGGTGATTATTTTGAAGCAAATCCCATTGATCATAGTTTCATCCAGCCTTAGAAATCTGAGCATCCCTCTATAATGGCACATAAACATTTTATAGCAATTAAAAATTTACCTGTCAATTTTACCTTTAAGACTAAGCCTCAGAGGTCAGGAATGAGCATACTTTTATGAATAACAGTGACAATTATAAGCTGGTGTGACAAGAAACCTGTAAGATGGCCCCCATGTAATCCACTCCTTTCAAGGATGGACTGAACCCAGTAACTTGCTTCTAATGAACAGAATATGGCAGATGTGATGGGATGCCATTTGCAAGGTGAGTTTACAAAAAGACTGTGGTTTGCACCTTTGACACCCTCTCTTCCTCAAGACCACGCTGTGAGCTGCCCTGTTTTGAGGTCCATGTGGCAAGGACCCGAGGGAGGCCTCTGGCTGACAGCTCTTGAGGGAATGAGACCCTTAGTCTAACAACCTATGAGGAAATGGGTCTTGCCAGCAACCAACTGAGGAAAGCCAGAAGCAGATCTTTCCGCAGGTGAGTCTTCAGATGTAACTGCAGCCCTGGCTGACAGTTCACACCTTCACGAGAGACCTTGAGTCACAGGCACCCACAGACATTGTGAGATAATAAAACATTTGTGCGATTTAAACCCCTAAGTCTCGGGGTAATTTGTCACATGGTTCTTGTTGTTCAGTCGCTCGGTCGTGTCCAACTCTTTGCAACCCCATGGACTGCAGCACGCCAGGCCTCCCTGTCCTTTACTGTCTCCTGGAACTTGCTCAAATTCATGTCCATTGAGTTGGTGATGCCACCCAACCATCTCATCCTGTCACCCCCTTCTCAAGAGCTAATGCAGTTAGCCTCTCTGTGCATTTCACGTGAGCAGGAAAAGTGCGAGGCACTTAGGGACGATCTCTTTAAATCTCACAGCATTTCATATCCCCATTTTGCTGTGAGGAAGTGGACTTAGGAAGGTCAGGAAACATGTTCAGGCACAGCCAGGAAATGAGAGAGCCAGATGCAGGTGACTCCCTGTAGCATCTCCACTTCAGCTGCATCCAGCCCAGCGCCTGGCACACAGTGGGCATTCCATGAATCCTGGCTGAGCTGAACTGTATTTGTGCCAGGGACCAAGGGTGTGGTGGAAGGCAAGGCCTCTGGGGGGTGTGGACAAGACCCAGCTCTGGTTGCCCTGAGAGAGCTGCTCCCTTTCCAAATGGTACAAAGAGTACTTTCATAAATACTCAGCCTCTTCCACAAAAACAGGAAATCATCAGACCTCGCGGCAGCTGCCATGCCACGGAGGAAGGCAGTGCTGTAACACATGAGGCTGGCTTTCCCTCGTGAGCCAGGAATTTACAACTCCAAATGACAGCGACATTCTGATATGGATTCACAAGGGGACATGTAACTCCAGGTTCTGGGATTTGTGGGGATGGGGAGGGGCATCAATATCCCTACCATAGCCCAGCCTCTATTTATTGGGGTCAGAGGCAACAGAAGCCCATAGCAGGCTACTTATGGTATTTGTCACAGAAAGAAAAATGCCTCAGAACCGAGCTGGCCTAAAGGCCTGAAGCTCATAATTGAAATGCAAAGGTCTTGCTCTGCCAGCGTGTGTGGAGGCAATAACTTATTTTTCTTACCTCATTCTCTGTCCTGGGTGGGACGTTTTCTAGTAAATCTATTCCGTTGACCACCACACTCTTCTTTTCTTTGATGGGAGCCTTGAATACCATTTTGGGGGACTTCTTATAGCCTTCTTTCAAAGACATCAGCACAGGATCTAAGAAAGGCAAGGCACGGATTCTCACCAACTATCCTGTGGCCTGTCCGGTGATGGTGGCCCTCACTACACCAGGCCTGACAGTTGGCTGGGTGTGAGGGCGAGCTCAACGAGGAGGATATGCAAGGGGAAGGGGGTGGGCTAGACTGAAGGCCAAGATTGCAGTCTCCCGTTCTCTTCTGGGAAGCCCACCCCTGGTGGTACCTCGGTTGATGCCTCCCAGCCACTCATCAGGGGTCAGAGCTGGCTCCGTGCCCGGCGTCATGGGGTAAATGTCTTCCTGGTAGGAATCCGACTGCAGTGGGGTGGGGCAGAAGGGTGGACAGGTGGGGGACTGCTGAGAAGGCCCCTTCTCTCCAATCAGATTCTCCCCTTCTCTGACCTCCAGCCACATAACTGCTCTCTCCCCTCCAAGTCTTTGCACTCAGCATCTCCCACTTGGAATTCCCACCTTGCCTTTGTTAGCAAGCCAGACTGTCCTCACCTTGGAGTGGCCCCCCCCCCTGCACCCCAAATTAGGTCTGAAGACCCCAATCCACAGGAAACTACCTCCTCCTTCTGAGCTCCTCCAGGCTTATAGCCCCAGTAGTGAGGAAGTTAGCCTTCAATGCCAGGGGCCCTTTGCAGCCAGCCCGGCCCCACTCACCCTCCGGGGCACGATCATGGAGATGGGCTCTATGAGGCCCTTGAGAGTCACCAGCTTGTAGAATCGGAACACCTCGCAGGCAGACACGTCCAGCCCATGCTTGGGCATGACCCCTGCGGACAGGCACACACATGGCTGCATGGGGTCCCAGGAATCTCCCCCAGTACCCTCCTTCCTGATGACCTTGGCCAGGGGAAAGGTGCAGCTGGAGGGCACTAGGTTTGGAGGCAAGGACCCATACGGTGGACAGGAAGGGGCTGGGGGCTTCCTGAGTCAGGCTTTGACTCTGGGGGTAACTTCTCAGATAAGCCCCATGGACCAGACCTGTTTCACCAACGTGCATGCTGTAGAACTAGGGGCCTTCGAGGACTGCGAGGGGCTGCACAACTACTTGGATCTAACCCATTCTCTTTGTGGGTGAGACTCTTGAGGGGCAGAGGGAAAGGGGCTTTTGCCCACAGTTACACAGTGCTGTCAGTCTATATACCCCAGAGCCCATCACCTTCTGAAATGAACTGGTTTCCCGAAGCCTCTGTGCTCCCAGTCTTCACAGAGAAAGAAAGAGGGAGAGGACTTCCCTGGTAGTCCAGTGGTTAAAAGTCTGCCTACCAATGCAGGGGACATGGGTTCGATCCCTCCCTGGTCTGGAAAGACCCCACATGCCTCAGGGCAACTAAGCCCATGTGCCCCAACTACTGAGCCTGCCCTCTAGAGCCCATGAGCTGCAACTAATGAGCCAGTGCTCTGCGGCAAGAGAAGTGGCTGTGATGAGAAGTCTGCACACCACAACCAGAGAGTAGCCCTGGCTTGCTGCAACTAGAGAAAGCCCGTCAGTAGCAACGAAGACTCAGCACAGCCAAAAATGAATAAAATACAGGAAGGAAGAAAGGAGGAGAACGCTTTCCTGTGCTCCTCAGAGGTTTAAACGCAGCCCAAGACTGCTGCTCCGTCATGTGTTTTCTAGGAGTGACAGGCATACGTGCACGCATGCATGTCTGCGTGTGTTCATGGGTGTCTGTGTGGGCACCAGAAGCAACATCCCTAACAGCTGCATCAGCTGAACACCTGCGGGGGGAGCAGTTTGGTGTGGGGTTAGACACACCAGCTTTGGGTGGGACAGGATCCTGAGTTTGAATCTCGATTCTCCCCTCTTTCTGGGCGGGAGTCCTTGAGCAAATCACTGCCTCTCTAAGCCTTAGCTTCCCTGGTTGCCTAGAGGAGTCCAGTGGTGGCCCCTCATGAGACTGAGTGTGAAGATGCTTGCTAACTGCCCAGCAGTGATGAGCACAGACAACATGAATTTCTTTCTCCAGGATGTGAATATGACTTAAGGTTCTACCTTTCCTCATCTGGAATGGAAGGATGCTCTACTAGAGCATCCTTCTGCTGGAGGGAAGTGGCTTCGTGGTACTGTGAGAAGCCAGGAGACTTGGGTTTGAGTCCTGGCTCTGCCACTTAGAGCTATGTTACCCGCCCAGGGTGAGTTAAGCAGCCACCCAGAGCCTGCAGAAAGTGCCTGGCTCATGGTCAGTGCTCAACAGTGACCACAGGTGAGGCGGACAAACAGAAATAGTTATCCTCAGTACCCCCTCTCTCCCCCCTCCCCAAGTCCTGATGACCCAAGTTTCTAAACATCCCCTGGATCCATCCTCATCTCCATGCCATCCCCCTAGTTACCATCCTCTTTTGCCTAGAAGTCCACAACAGACTCCTAACTGGTCTCTGCCTGCCTCCTGCCCTCTCAAGATCCAATCTCCCAAATCCATTCTTCCTACAGGAGCCACAGCAATCTCAAACTAACCTTTCAGATCATGTCACACTGTCCCACTCTCACCCACCCACCAGCCCAAGAAGAATAAAATTCTACAAAGAGTTCCCAATGAAATCCCAACTTCTCCCCCTGTGTGATGGTTAACGTTATAAGTCAGTGGGCTCAGTAAAGTGGATGGCCCTCCCCAGTGAGGGTGGGTGGTGGGCATCTCCCAATCCATTCTGGGCCTGCATGGAGCAAAAGGCAGAGGAAGGAGGAATTTGCCCTTTTTTCCTGCCTCGCTGCTTGAGCTGGGACATCTCATCTCATCTCATCTCCTGCCCTTGAACTGGGTTTTGTACCATTGGTTCCCCTGGGTCTCAGGCTTTCACACTTGAACTGAATTATATCGCTGGCTTTCCTGGGGTTCCAGCTTGTAGAGCGTAGATGGTGAGACTTCTCAGCCTCTGTAATTATGAGCCAAATTCTTGCAATTCCTCTTTTATAAATATACTTGGTTGTTTCTCTGGAGAACTCTAATACACCCTGTCTAATGCATCCCATGGGATCTGGCCCTTGCCCACCTCTCCAACTTAATCTCCTAACACTCCCCATCTGCCACCTGTTCCACAGTCTACTCTACTCTGAGCTACACTGACCTCCCTTCTGCTCCTAGAGCATGACAGGCTCTTTCCGGCCTCAGGGCCTTTGCACTAACTGTTTTTTCTGCTGACACTACTCTTCCCCCTTCCTGCCTTTCAGATCACAGTTTAAAATGTCACTTCCATGCAAGGTTTCCCCCAGTCACCTGATCTAAAACAGTCCTTGTCATTCTCTGTTCTACGATCCCATTTGATTCTCTTCTTAGAACTTACTACCATACAATATTTTCCTTACGTATTTGTTTATTGTCTGTCTTCCCTGCAGTGGGCAGTGAGAGAGGCCGTGTTCTATTTATCACGGTACCCCTGGACTAAGCTAGGGTCTGGGCACACAGTTGTAGCCAATAAACGTTTGTTGAATGACTGTGTGAAGGAGCAGAAGGAGCCAGGTACTCTGCTAAGTGTTGTGTATACATGATCTCTAAGCTTTACAAGAGCCCTTCAGAGTAGGTTTAATCCCATTTTACAGATGAGGAAACTAAGACTCAAAGGGGTTAAGGACACAGCTGAATCACAGTATAAACCTAAGTTTGGACTCCAAAGTCCAGGCTGCTTGTTATACTAATGGATGATGGGGTGCCTGTGAGGGAGGTGGGGGTGACAGAGCCCTGGGGAAGGGTGAAATCAGTGGAATGGTCATCAGGACCTCAGGCACATCTCTAGGCTTCCACTTTGCTGTTGGTCACTGGGGTGGGGGGCCCTTGGGCCCCTGCAGCCCTGATGTCTCTGAAGCTGGCCCTCAGGCCCTGTCCATAACACCAGATCCTCAGAAGGACGGACAGACTCAAGCTCTAAGGAGAGAAGGGAAGAGAGCCACTCCAGAGATTTCTTCCACTGGGTGATCTGGACCCCACATGGTGGATTGCCGAGTTGGATGCCCTGTCAGCGTGAGTCCCCGGGCACAAAGACTTCACAGCAAGGCTTTAGTGGTGGGAGAGAGTGGGTGTGAAAAACAGACTCACTACACTCGTCAGTCCTGCAGTCCTCTCGGGGATTTGCCTGAGAGCCTGGGGAGCCTGGTGGTGAGGGGACCCCGGAATTCCTCTCATCTCAGGCAAAGACAGAGCTGCTTCAGGGGGCTGGGGGTCCTGCTTCCCAGCAGCTTCAGGAAGGGGCCTGCACTTGGACCTGGTTCTGAGCTGTAGTTACTGAACCTCCTCCCACCGTGTCAGATCCACAATGGGCTTCAGCCTCCCCATCTGCAGACAGGAATGCAGGGACCACGCGCACCCCTGCAGGCTGCTGATGGCCAGAGATGGCAGAGGACGCCAAGCACCGTGGATGGATGGAACTGGTCGAATAGGCAGTGACAGGCTGGCTGAAGAAGAGGAGGCTGACCTTCACAGGGCAGAACTTGAAGGTTCTATTCTGGCTGGTCCATGAGTTGACCTTCCGAGGCTGATTTTCATTGTGGGGGGAAGGTGACCCAAGAGCTAAATTCCAGTCTCTCCTCTCCTAGTGTAACAGCCATGGCGGCCCCGGGGCCCCCTTACCAAGACCTTTCTGCGGGGCCGGGGAGCGGAACTCCATGAGGTAACTCAGGTAGGGCTTCTCCGTGCTGATCTCGTAGTATCGGATGTTTCCATCACCCTGGGGGCCAGGGGGGAGGAAGAAGGAGGGCCAGGGATAGGGTCAGCAGACCCTGGTCCAAGAGGCCACTGAAGAGAGCCTCCACCAGCCTCCAAGATGCTCAAAAGACCAGGGAAGCCTGGCTTCTAGGCCCCATTGGGGATGCCATGGGGGACTCGCTGGGGGTGGGGTGGGGTGGTGTGTGTGGGGGTGTGTGTGTGCTGGTGGGCATATAGACATTTTTCTCGACAAATAAGATCTCCTGGCAGGTGTCTCGAATCCCATCATTAGGGATGATGCACTCCAGGCTCTGATCCTTATTCCCCTGTAAAATCTGGCGCCAGTCCACCCCAAGGGATTCTCAGTCACTGACACCTGAGTAAAATGAGTGTCCAATGCAAGGGTAGGTCCTGATAGAAGACGGCGGGACCGTTTGGGTTGGGAGAAGGGCAGAGGTTAGGCTCTTCTTGGGAGGTAGGGAGAGAGTGAGGGCCCAATAGGGGCAGAGGTCTCCCACAGGCTGCCCCCGTCCCTCCCCCACCTTCCACTACCTTTCCAGCCAGGTAGAGCATGTGGGTGTCAGCGTCGTAGAAGGGGAACAGCAGGCCAGAGAGCCCATCAATTTCCTCCTCGATCAGGGGCATGGACAGGTCCTCCTGCAGGCGGGGGCCCAGGATCAGTATCCAGGCAGGATGGCAGCTCACCTTCCCCAACCCCAGCAAGGCCCCGGGGCTACAACCCTTTGACGTCGCCCTCCTCCCTGCCTCCTGCGGCTGACCTGGTCCCAGAGGGCGATCTGTCTTGTGTTCCACCTGGAGACCCCCGTGGTGAGAAGCCGCTTCATGTTCCCCAGGAAGACCACGCGGTTCACTCTGTGGTTTTTGCAGTTCGCCTCCTGATGGAATCAGAGAGCTGGTGAGTCAGGCTCTAGACACCAGGGTACGGGGCTGGGCTGCCTGGAGGACCCCAGACACATATCCGTGTCCCCACTCCCCGAACCTGTGAGTGTTCCCTTGTTTGGAAAAGTGTCTTTACGTGTGATTTTAAGGGAAGGACCTCGAAATGGGCAGATTCCCCCTGGATCATCCTCAGGGGTCCTAAATGCCATCACTAGTGTCCTTACTTAGAAGAGTGAGGCAGAAGGAGAGTCCACAGATGCAGAAAGGAGTAGGTGGCGTGACTGTGGAGGCAGAGACTGGAATGGGGGGGGCCACCAGCCAAGGAAGCCACCGGAAGCTGGTGACATCTTCACGTGGACTTCTGGCCTCCAGAACTGTGCGAGAGGATCGATTCCTGCTGTAAGGCTCCCCGCCTA